>NC_137820.1:44945267-45482767 GCF_963921795.1 Nannobrachium achirus
CGTCTCTCCAGCTCTAAAACAGACATAATTACATCATTATTCAGGTTGCGATACCAGTTTAATCCAATCAGGATACAGAACTCAGGATGCAGGATAAACAAGTGAAATTGGAAGTCGTTTAACGCAAACATTAGCAGACAAAAATGGAACATTTAATCTGATAACTCATGATCTTTGTGGGATTCCCTCCCCTGACTGTAGGAAATTGGTAGCACATCTGAAAATATATAAATATATTCAAAATATTTACTGTTTGCTAAAGCTAGGGAGACCCTGTTACTGAATAAAAAAGCAATGGCTACTATAACATAATATGGAGCTTTAACTTTTTAACAACAAACGTTCTTTTAACCAAAAAATGTGTATTGGTAATCATTAGCACACACCATCTGCACCTCCTTCAGCTTTTTTTCGAGATCATAAGTGATAAATATGATAAGAACATATACTGTAAGTGCTGCTTTATAAACCAAAGGGTCTTTCTCCTAACTTCAGATCTCAGCTGCAGGACAGATCTGTCAGGAATGGAAGGTGTAGGACCCAAGGCAAACAGGAGATGAGGATCAAATAACTTGACTTCACTAAGAACGATAAGATTAACAATGATTACACAAACACTCTGAACTCAAACATGACACTGGCAACATATAATCTGACACACAAGGTAAGATAAGATCCAGCAGTGAACTAACACCCTAACCCTAACCCTAACCCTCTGAACTGGAATGTCAGTTAGTCTCTGGAGCTTGTCATCCTGAAGAGGGGAGAGGTGATTGTCCACGGGGAATTAGGAACAGGACATGAGAGGGGCAGAGGCAAATCATGGACAAACAGGGAGGGGCTGAGGCTGTGATCACAAGTCAGTGGTTCTCAGTCTTTTTCATGTCGAGGACCCCCAATGTTTTTGGCCGCAGACCCCATCTGAAATTATTTTGTGCCAGGGACCCCCATACAAGATACAAGATTTGTCTGCAGGTCATAACGCAGATCTCTAAGATGTGGTGTTAAACTGATTTAAATACTATTTAATAAAAATAATAATAATAATAATAATAATCTGAGGACCCCCTGGAACCCCCCCTTCATGTAAACAGATGGATGGCCCTAGTGCCTGCCTGATGGCTGTTAATGCTATGCACCAACACCAACCAGAACCCTTGAGAATGCATTGAGAATATGGTATTTGGTGAGAAAACTACACAAAAGGAATCCAATATTGTGCTCAGCAAACCAAGGTCCATCATAGCTCAGATGGTGTGGTAATGGCCATTTTCTGTGAAGGTTTTCCCAGAATACGAATGCTGGGGTTCAAGTTGTTAACAAACTAAAGGGATAATTCACCCAAAAAAATATTTTTTTTTCCCCTATTGATTACTCATACTTAAGGGGATTCCAGACGGTACGCGGTCACCGCTTGCTAGTAATTCATTTTCAATGAGAGGCGGGCGGCTATTTCGTCCGCGCAGCGAAGTTTAGAGGCGGCGAGGCGAGCGGGCGCAGTCCCGTGAAAATCCCCGCGAGCGTGCTCGTTTGTGCATGCGTACGCGGGCGGTGAGAGATGGATTGTGTTCATCTTTGTGAAATACCGCGCAGCGTTTACTCAAAGAGCGAGTGTGTTTGTGTATCACCGCGGCGCGGTCCTCGCAGATCCAAGCGGGAGCCCCGGCGGCAACCGCTGTCCGTCTGTAGAGCGCCTTACTCCCACGGAGACTTGAATTCATGGATATTTTCTTGTTTTTGTCGCATTCCTAAGCCAATCATTTGATGACCACCAGTAGTTCCCTATGGAGACACAAAGAGTCTCCTCAAATTATTGGCTTAGGAATGCGACAAAAACAAAAAATATCCATGAATTGAAGTCTCCATGGGGTAAGTAATCCATTTGGGGTGAACTATCCCTTTAAGCCCCATATTATATATATATATATATATATATATATATATACTTCATTGTATGACAAATAGCTAAAAGAAAGAATACATTTAGCATTTTTACCCCCTCGTCACCTAAATGTCGCACATTTGCACAAATTACTGCCTATGCCATGCCCAAAACCAAGTTGAAGATTATTAGTTTAAATCAGTGGAGTACCTGCCTTTCTCCAGTAGATGGCAGCATACTCTTTCAAATATAAAGGTTGTATCAGGAAACAATGGTGTCTGTATGGAGTTATGAGTGACACATAAAGCTGTACTTTTATACAGAAGTTAACAACACTAACCTGAAGTGGCCTCTTTGTCCAGGGTCCCGTCAGCGCTCAGAGTGGCAGCGTGACCGTTGGGGGGCAGCAACATGTCGTTGAGGCCCCCGGAGGACCTCAGGACGGACAGCAGGCTCCTGTGATGCTGCAGCGGATGACCTTGGCCTGGCGTGACCTTTTCCAGAGAGGAGATGGGAGACTCGGTGCCCCACTTACGCAGCTTCTGGCTGGGAGGTGAGAGGGCCTCGCCGGACCCCTGGAAGTCAGCAGGAGCCTGGGATTTCTCCATGTCGTTGTTGTTCTTCATCATCGTCCAATCGTTCATGCCCTCTTCCTCTTCCTCTTCATCGGGGTCAAAAGCCGCGTCCTCAAATCCGCCCGTTCCGTTCTGATCTGCAGGGTCGCAGTGAGGCGGGCCCGCAGCATAGTTGTTGTGAGTTTGGATCTTGCAGTCCTCTCCAGCTCCTCGTGCCAGCAGATCACAGTGTTGCGCCGGCGTCACGCCGGGCTCATCTGAGTAATTTCGCAGCCTGGGAGTCGTGGCAGACGAAGAGTTTCCGTTACCATAGAGACTGGCGGCGGCCGGTACCAGCACGCCAGGACACCTGTCCGTGTGAGACATGACAGACTCTGGACGGACCGACAGATCCAGCGGCTCGTACTCACATTTCCCCGTCTGGCCTTTTAGAGCGCCGTTCACAACGCGGGTACTGAGGTCAGGCAGGGTGTGCTCGCGCGGGGCGTCGTCGCCGCCGCGGCTCTCCGAGGCCAGGTAGAGACCCGCGTCCGGGCTCCAGTCCTCCCTGGATCCGGGTCTGAGCGTGGGATTAGGGCTGCTGCTCGCCGGAGGCTGCAGTGGTGATGAAAGATCCCTGCTGCTCTGCCAGTGAGGGAAGTGGTAGCGGTCCATATGGAAACCCAGGGACGCTGGCTGGGTGCTGCTGTAGTCACTGGGCAGGGTGCAGCGGTAGGTCTTGTCACCTGTCACACACACACACACACACGCACACACACACACGCACACGCACACGCACACGCACACACACACACACACACACACACACACACACACACACACACACACAGTCACAGCAAAAACAGGAATGGATCCCAAGTCAGATTTTGTTGCTCCAAGCTGGTGTCTCTATTTTAGGCACAATTGAAAATGTTTACGCCGTGGCCCCTGAGAGGCAAGCCGACTATAAGAGGGTCTGGTCTGTGTTTCTGCATGTTGTGCGTGACAGGAACTAATCTTGCTAACCGCTTGACTGATCAGTGCCAAATGTCTTTTCCACGCTGCCTGTAGGCCACAGAAGTACCTCCACTGATTTAATTTCACATACCAGTATGTTTTATACTTTTTTAAATATTTTACTTTTATTTTAGAATAGACAGTCAATGGGGTTCTGATCAGACTTGCCCAAATTACATGAGCATATAGATCGGTAATTTTCACAATGTCTGCCTCTAATATTTGACAATTTGGCCAATGTTAAATTTTTCATTTCAGAGGTATTAGAAAAGGTCTTACAAGTCCTTAAATTGTCACTTTAGAAATGTGCAGATACCCTCTAGAATAGAGTATACACTTAAACTTTATGTTGGTTTGTTTACTGTTGAGTGAGAAAACAATGTTGCACATTAAGTTAATCATCTGGGGACCCCCCAAAATAATGTGGGGACCCCGCTGGGGGTCCCGATCCACAGGTTGAGAACCACTGCATTATAAGATGGATGGTACTGTACCATGTCTGTCTACTCACTCTGTGTCTCACTGGTCGGCTATGGACAGTTCAGAAACATGCCTACCAGTGACATCATCGATGGTGACCCCAAGCTAATAGAAACTACCGTCTTTCAATTCCTCTAAAGTTAGCATGCTGAAATAGAAACCATTGTTTTTGCATTAGAAAAGGAGGAAAATGTGAGAAATCTTGTTTGAAATTGGCACAGCCCGCCTCTGAGACAGAAGTGGTGCCATACTGCCATTATTATGGGAGAAATGGGAGAAGTGGTCCCTTTAATTGGTTAGGAAACGCATTGAGAAATAATCAGGTACAGTATTTGGGGAGGTTGGACTTCTCACCTGATACAGAGACTCACAACAAAAACATAACAGATCCCAACTCACATTTTGATACTAAGCATGTGCGTATCAAGCATACAGATCTTTTATTTCTTATTCATCTCCTTCCTGGGAAGCGCATACACAGTGCAGTAAGTAACACGCGAACACACCGTTCTGCAAACATGAAAAATGTTGCAATCCCATACAAGGCTGAGTTGAATGATTTAAGCCCTGCACCCGCAGTAAATCAAGCTTGTAATCAGCTTTCAGCTCCAGTGATCCATCATATCACAGTATGGATACGACTCCTCCATGTGCAATAAATACACTCAAAGATGTTAACACCAAACAAGATTCTTCCTCCAATAATTACCCAGTCACACCGCAAAGCAACGCGCAGGGTTGGCAGATGTCGCAGACGGGAACCTCATTCCATCAAAACCAGTAACGGGGTTTCCCAGTCAAAAATAACCAACTGTAACATGTGGTGCATACTTTCTGAATAACTTATGCCGCACACTTGAGTTTATTTATGCACCGTACCAGGAAATAAATGTTTCGTCAGGCGTATATAATTCAAAGAGTGCAAAAACGAATTACTATGCAGACAGAGTAATAAAGGACTTTTTTCTTTGTTCTGTTTTTTCTTTTTCTTATTTTTTTTTCCAGACCATGCATGATGTTCATTTAACTCTTCATATTTCATCTTCGTAAATGCAATATGATACTTTTAATTAAAGGTGTTTCACAGAATTTCATTCCGTTCAAATATGAGGTTGAAAATATCAATCCGTAACTTTCACATCCTGCCCGGCAGTCAAATCCGGGTTCTCCCGAATGAGCGCCAAAATTGCTACTGTTAAAGGAGTAGTTCACCCAAAAAATGACTTATTTTCAATTAATTACACATCCCATGAAGCCTTGAATACATAGAGATTTGTTCTTGTCGCATTCCTAAGCCAATAATTTGATGACTGACGGAAAGATGCTAATGTTTGAGTGAATGAGACTCCGCCGGTTATCAAATGCGACAAAAACTAAAATTATTCAAGGCTTCATGGTATGTGTAATTGATAGAAAATAAGTCATTTTATGGATGAACTACTCCTTTAAGCTATAACGGAGAACACTTTTAGGAAGATGAGATATATATCCCTTTGAATTTCATGCAATACCACTTGTCAACCTGTAGGCGTCCTATAGCGGGATCTAAATGTCCCAATGGCCGAGTAGGGAGACCACCTCCAACCACTGCACACAGTGTTGCATTGGTGATTAAATGTTTGGGGAGGACGCGGTTGGAAACCGGCACATCTTGTCCACGTATCTCTGTCTGTCTTTCTGTCTGTACATCACGCCTGACACTGTGGTTCCTCTGACACATCACTGTGACATCACAGGTGACATCACAGTCATATACTCAGAGCAGGGCTCTCCATATGGGCATGGTCGAGACAGGGATCATCTCCATGTATGGGCATAAAATGTAATGTTGTATGTTGTGATGTCATGGGAACCACTCTAACAGAATCCCTTTTATTCCCATATATGGAGATCCCTGATGTCATCAATATTAAGCCCATATCTAACAGGACTTCATATGGGAATGCCCATATATGGAGGAAGACAGACCATATCTGTGTGGCCCTGAGGTGTCTTACTAGTATGCATACAGACTCATCTCTTTGTTAAATCACCCTGCTGTGACACTAAACGTTGTCGAGGTGTGAATTTGGGGGTTATTTTGAATCGATGCATGCCCGTGTGCGTGAGAGGCAGGACACTGGTCAGAAAAGATACGGTACGGGTGTACACACGTGACCGGACCAATGCAACACCTGACTGCACATGTACTAGGAACATACTCTACTGTACAGATTGGTTACAATAACAAGTTATGGATTGGAGCTTTAACAACTTATGGGGCCGTTGTCCGCATGAAGCGTTTTGGAGCTACGGAGCATTTTGGAGATCATGTCCGCTTTGCAGTTCCGCCTTGCTGTTCCCATCCGGCTGCTCTACCGGCCACTCTACCCCTGAGCTGAGCCACTGCCACCCCTCCAATATAATGACCAGTAAGACGCCCTAAGGGCGAGAAGCAACCTGGCCCTTTGCGTGCACATGGCCGGGTGCGTGCACATGGCTGCTTTGAGGGAGGGCGAGCTCTTCTGGCGTCCCTGACGTGGGTACGTGACCACGGGTCGGGGACGCCAGAGGAGATCGCTCATGCTGGCTGCTTTGGCATGTATACCCTTCTGCTGAGCTGGTCGAGTCATCACTGTGATGTCAGAACAGGTCAGCTATATTCATATATGGAATCTGTGAGGTCAGATGTAGAGGTATTGACCAGCTCCATATATGGAGATCTAGGTGATGATCCAGTCGTCTCCATGTATGGATATCGATAGTTTGATGAGGTCAGTGTCGTGATCTTCATATATGGAGATCCAGGTGATGATAGTCAGCAGTCTTCATTTGCAAATTAATTCTGTCTTGGCCATATATGGAGCGTCCATATATGGGCATTGGCAAATATGGGCTTAATATTGATGGCATCAGGGATCTCCATATTATGATTACCAGATCAGGCTGTCTTGGTCATATATGGAGCGTGATAGTCAACAATATGGTGTCAGAACACTGACAGGTCAGCTATAGACATTGAGGCGTTACGGACTTAATGACTCACTGACGGACAGGATCTGCCGCTTTTCATAGTAAACAGCGACCTACGGTCGCAATTATGCCCAAAATAGGGACGCCAGGTTGTCACTGACAGTGGTTAAATTCTAATGGTTCTCACAGCAACATGAACATGTAACGTTACGTAACACACTAAATCACTGTTTCACTATGTCAGGCCTGGGGACCACCAGGGGACTAAAAGGATTCTTATGAGTCTGTAACTCTGAGAATCTACAATGTTTTATACCTTTGTACGCTCTCGTAGTTACATTAAAACTGAGTATTTTACTGTGTAATTTGGGGTCCCAGAAAAGAAGAAATGGGGGTATTGTGGCCTAATGCTTATCGAACCGGGGTGCAATCCAAACATGAAGAATCATTGGACTGCATCTTATGTGAGGTTAGAGTTAAATGCACTCAACTTCAGCATGCATTGTTAAGAGTTAAGCATACTCAACATCAACATGTAACGTCAGGGTTAAACGCACTCCCTGCCACCATTTTGAGTTAATGATTGTCGGAGGCCTCAGCCTCACACTGTCTTTAAACAGCCCAGCTGTTTCTCTGCCATTCCAATTACAGTAAAAGTCATCTGACGCCATTAAGCCACAAATATTGGCAGTTTATTGCCCAACACTCTCCTGGCATTTGAAGGTCAGGTCATACATTATACTGTGTCTTTTAGGGATGCGTCTGGGATGGGCAGATAAAGCCACCACCATTAATTTAATTCTATGCATATTGATGCCGTATTGTTCTTCTTTAATGGACTAATATCTGACTTACAGCGGCGATTCATCTCTGCCAGAGAAATATCAATTTCATACACCTCGGAACCCGACCCCGAGGCGATTCTCAGAGGTAAATCTAAACCCAGTGATCTATAGTTCCTTGTCTTGAAGTCACTACAACTTTAATGCATAAACTATTCGCTATGTAATGGGCTGAAGGGCAGTAAAGAGAGAGGCCTTAGTTTCGATATTCCAATAACCAAACCACAAAATAGAACGCAGAGATTAATTAAGTAGAGCTTTGACCAATAAAAGCATAGCTGAAATGCCATCGTGTTCAATAGATGTCCTTAAACTAAATGCAGTTGCCTGTGCATGCGCGCGTGTGTGTGTATGTGTGTGTGCGTGCGCGTGTGTGTGCATGCGTGTGCACGCGTGTGTGTGTGTGTGTGTGTGTGTGTGTGTGTGTGTGTGTGTGTGTGTGTGTGTGTGTGTGTGCATTTTATAGCTGTGTGAACCACAAATCAGTTTGTGTGCGTGCGTGTGTGAGTCGTGAGAGCGTACACGTAGTGTGTGCGTGTACACGCTTATGCGCGTGCGCGGATATTTTGGCTGTGTGGCTGAATGTGTGTTTGCGTGTGCGTTGACAATTTGCACGCACGTGCGTGCGTGTGTAAGAGCGGGAAACAGTCTTCCAGAACGCCACACCCCTGTCTCCAGTAACAAACAGAAACATCCAAACAGCTTAATGGAAGTCTTTCAGACAACACTCTATATCTCAATTATTCTGTGGCTTGGATTACGATGACATTACCGGCCAGCTCCCAACGTACCAAACACACAAATCTGACCTCATCTTTCAACGGCAGACTTCCCTAAACCCATTTACCCTCCCTTCATGAGCGCTTGAAAAAAAAATTAAAATAAAAAAAAAACACGCAAAACAAAGACCGAAGACAGCCCCCCCCCCCCCCCCCCACCCCTTTTCTCGTCTTTTGGATGGATGCCATCTTTGTGATTGCCTGGTTCATGCTAACTTAATCAGTTTAAGATTTACTTACAGTGCCGCGGCTCGCATTATGTGAGGAGAGTAATTTTAGAGCTTAGATTTATCAACCCCAAACTCCAATTACTGCATCATTACAAACCCCAGCCTCTCTCACCTAAACACACACGCATCTAATGAAGTGATGCATATGAGCCATCTTTGCATACTGGATATGGTAAATAATGAAATAAATATAATACCTCCAGCGAGCTGCATGGTGGCTGTGGTAAAAAAAAGAAAAAGCCATGCGGCTGGTTCATTTCATATGGAAATAGGCTTGATGATTTACAGCCGTGCATCACGCTTCAACGCCTCTCATAGGCTACTGTATACTAAAATAGGCCTTTTGGCAGTTACATTGTAGACAGATTGTGTACAGTGGAAGCCTCAATCTAGGGCTGGGCGTAAAGGACAAAATCAAATCAAATAACTTAATATCGATATTGTGAGCATGGTGACAATAATGAATGAATGTTCTTAATAATCTTCCAGTAGCATCACAATGTATCGTGATGCAACACAGTGTGAGCTTGTAGAACAGCTATTCACGCTATTTTTGAAAATATGAAATAAGGCATGTGTGTAAAAGCATGAACACTTATGTCATTACACAACATTACGATATCCCAAATCCCAGCGATAGTCTCATATCCTGATATAATGTCAAGACATTGCACAGCCCTAGCCTCATCTCTCTCTCTGCGTACATTCAAGCACCTGAAACACTAAACTCTGCTATATGGTGACTGGTCTGCTCACAGATGAAACAGACTCAGCGAGAGGGAGTCATACACACACAGCAAAACCCAGAGTGTTGATTTAACCTCAGAGAGAGCAAAAATGAACCCGCACGGGTCCATTTCTAAACTCTCCAAGCTTAAATCGACACTCCGGATTTCACTGTGCACAAGACTTGGTGAGAAAAACAGGGGCACCAGATGTTCTTTGATGTTTATAATAGCATATATTATTAATATTAATTAGACCACATAGTCAATGACGCATTTGGGACGTTTCCAAGTCAATTAAGCCAAATGGCATTCAGGAGACGGTGGAACAATATTTCAAGGCAGGTGTTCGGAACTCCCTGGATAAATCTTTTTATCTGCATGCTAGGAAAACAAGCATTTTGAGCTTAATTTGAGCCTCATATCTGCAATAATAATTAAAAAGAGGATTAAAAGACAGAAGTGAGAGGCAGTGGAGGGATCCAACAGGTAATCAGTTTAGACAGTTGCTTTAGACCAATATAAGACCCAGCCAGATAAAAGCCCTGTAAGTTAATGTGATAAAGCAGGATAGAATGCGATAAAGCAGTGGGTCTAAAACATGTTCTTGTCAAGGACCCCCATGTATTTGGCACTGCCGACCCGGACCCCATCTGAAAAGATGTAGTGCAGAGCATAGGGATGGGACGATATTATCGTTTATCGTGATAAAAAAAAAACACTCATAGTAATCGTATTGTGAAGATTTGATTTATCGTGAAATTGTCCTCCATCGTGCACTGGGATCAATTCACCTTTTATTTGCAGCGTTGCATATCCTTTACCACTTAAACCCTCTATGGTAAAACGGACCTGGAAATAACATATTTTTTTTTGTTTTTGGGCGTTTATGCCTTTATTGGTAGGACAGTAGACTGACAGGAAATGGGGGGAGAGACGGGGAGTGACATGCAGCAAAGGACGTCCGGATCGGGAATTGAACCGGCGACACCACCAGGCATCCATGCCTATGTGGCAATGCCTAAGTGGTTATAATGGATGTTGGGTATATTTTGATTATCGCGATAATATCGTCCCATCCTTAGTGCAGAGCTGTGGACCCCAGAACGTTTGTGTTATTAAAAATGTGCATAATCATTCAAAATATTTCAAAAAGCCAGTCAAGGTGTTGCACCATTGGCTATTTTCAAATAGCCAAAGTATAAAATAGGGTTAAAGTGATTTCTATATGAACTACTTTTGCTGGGGACCCTCTGAAACATGCTTCAGGATTCCTGATGGTCCCCGGACCGTGCTTTGAGGACCAGTGAGTTAAAGGTCTAATCTGTTTCTGACATATAAATTAGGCTAATACTCTCATACCTTCTTAAAGCGTTTGATTGTAGTTGGGGAAATATGCTATTTGGAAATGTCTCACTCCATCATAAATCAAAATATATTGTAGACCTGTTTACAACAACACCAACGTCAGCAAACCAATTACAGCCCCATAATACAACAATAACAGTTTGAAGAAGATATATCTGTTGTTGTATAGAGTTAGTCCTTCTGTCAAGTGCTGAGTAAATCACCTAGGGAATACAAGAACTCGTCTTTGATGCTGTACTTTATTTTCGGTGGTGGGGCTGTCCATTTGTTTACGTTTGGACCACTGAATCTGCCTTTAGAACAGTGGTGGGCAACTTTGATGATGGAGAGGGCCACTATATTTTCACACTCACTTCAGAGGGACACAATGCATAGAGTCAAAAATAGCAAAAATAGCAGATCTACAAGCTCAAAACGCGTCACAGTAAGAATTGGAATCCTACATTATTTTTTGCTATTCTTGAATCCTGAAAAGTACCATTTTTATTTAATTTCAAATGCATTTATATGTTCTTATGTTAACTTTATGAACTTAAATACAAATACATTGGACATAAAAAAGACTATAGACATTAAGCTACTATATACTATACTATAGACTGGAGTAATGAAAGCTGGTCATGTTTGCTTCTTTAGAATTGTAACAGCTGAAATAAAAGATATATTATTATAGTATTCTGATATTAACCTGAGGGCCGCATTAAGTGAAGGTGGGGGCCGCATGTGGCCCCCGGGCCTCCAGTTGCCCATGTATGCTTTAGAAGATGTTATGTCTCTCTGGAAGTGTGTAACCAAATGGACTGTTAGGATCCGTTTGGTTGCATTTGTAGATTTCGTACAATCCCAGAGTTACAAATGGGTAAATTGTGTGGTTGTCAGTAAAGCCACCCAACAGTCTCCTGACACACGGACTTCCGTTAGCTACTTAATCCGTGCTTCTTAACCACTGCTCAACATTCCCATTCACCATTATGCAGTTGCTTATCATTCTGGGCTATCTTAAATGGTTGGTGCGTGTACAGTGGAACTAGCGTGAAAGAAGGGCATGAGGGACAAAAGACAAGTGGGGACAACATCATTACATGGTGTCTGCTCATTGACCCCGGGGTTAAGAGTGTTGAATGGTTCTAATTAATAACTGTCAGAGCATTTTATGTGGCGTTAGGCGCGTTTGCCTTCTTCCAACTGGTCTAATATAGGTCAGAAGCCTTCAGGCATGGTCCCCTCGTTAGTTTATCATTTTTAAAAGAATCATTAGTCACAAGATTATGCATAAGATTATAATTACAGTCAAAGTGCATCTCCAAATCTGTTTGGATTAGATTTTGCAAGCAGCATTTTCTTTTTTCTTTCTTTCTTTTTTTTTTTGTTTGTACACTACATCTACAGAGTATCCATCGAAAACCAAAAGATGATTTGTGATGCAGCTTGGCTTGATGTTAGTATTTAAATCTAAATCCAGTGCTATATCTGGATGTATCAAGTGCGGTCTTGTCTCTTAATTTTGACAGCCACAAGTAAAGTAGGCCTGCTATATTTGTATCCATATTGGAGACGTCAATAATTTCACGACCACCCCGGTCTGGAATATGAATAATGCAACCGCTAATTCTGGACTAATCAATGTTCCTCAAGCTGAACATCTGGCAGCTCAGCCTCTCTGCTCCCCTGAATTAGAAAATACTCTGTCTCTCTGAGGCCAGCCATCCACACAGACAGACTTGATCAGTTACTGTACAAAAACCCTCCTTCCACCCCGACAAAAGAACGAAGAAGGGAAGGGGGGGGGAAAAACCCTATCCCTGTTATTAAACCCTCATCAAGTGGTGCGTGTTCTCCATATGTGTAGGATTTACCTATCTGTCTCGCGGCAGACCTGTGTGTTGAGTCGAGGCCAGCCGCGTGTGATTGTGTTAATTAATCTGTCATTGTGAGCGCAGGGAGCAGCTGCAGAGGTCTCTGGGATATATTGTCAGAGCTAAACAATGCGGTGCTAAGCCCCCAGAGTGAGTCTACCATTACACAGGACTAAGAACAGCGAGGAGAGGGAGAGAGCCTGCCGGATCCATCATTGACTAAAGCAATGACGCCTGACCTTTACAATGAATTAGTTTCCATGCTTAATATTGACTGAAATTAGAGTCTCATCCCGAACGTGCCATCCCAGAAACTCACTAAGCTCGCACAGCTTTCATAAACGCTTGGCGAGAACGATACAGTATGCTGAACCAGTTTGGAAAAATAGTTAAAAAAATAAAGTAAAAAAACCCAGATGAAAACAAAGCTTGTTTCATAAAGAGAGCAAGCCAGACAGGGATTTGTCCATAAAATGCCAGCATTTACATGTAAATACGTATATATCAGTATGTGTGCACAATATGGACACAAAAGATGTAACGAGATTAGACACGACCCATTTATCTATGCGATACGGCCATCATTTAAGAGGATGCTGGATCGAATCCCACGCGAGCACGTGACATGCAGATATGTGACATCAGCTCCCCAAGCAAAGACATAAACACACACATAATATATATATATATATATATATATATATATATATATATATATATATATATACTATTATTGTGTTGTGTATAATACACACACACACACACACACTTACACACACACATAAAACACTATTATGGCAGCAATTTAGAGTGGTGAGAGCATGTTAGCAGGACGCCATGACAAGAAAGGCATTTGCCCACCGAGCCAGATCATCTGAATCACCAGGTGGAACAGAAGACTATCAATAAAAGTACCAGGTGGTAGATCAAATCATAAAAATCACTGGGTGGTATAGATCAAATCATTAAAAACACCAGATGGCGTGCATTAACATCTTGTGCCCCCGTAGGCGAGGGGTGGGGAGGTGGAGGATATAAAATAGAGGGTACTAATTATCCTACCGTTCAACACGACGCCGTATTACACTTAAAAAAGGAAAGGCAGAAGTCCTTGGAGGTGACAGCGATATTCGCGGTGGTTTCATGGCATAGTGCTGCTGACCCTGTGCTTTGCGGACCACCTATGCTAAGTGGGTCTCTGACGCCACGCCAACGTTGTCTCTAGCTGTACACTACAATAGGCAGCTCAGGGACAGTGAGGCGAGTACATTAATAATAGATTCTTGAGAGTTTTGGCTTGTTTGTTGGCAGCACAGTGCTTCACATTAGTATAAATAACTGTCTCGTGGTTTAGGCTGAAATTGCATAGACTGTCTGTCTAAATTCTCAGCAAAGACGATCAAGCGGTGAGAATCAAAATTACGTTTTCTTTCAGAGTGAGGAGCACATCTTTTTTGGCAGATGAGTAAAATCCAATACGGTGCCCTTTGGTATAAAGGTGATAAAGTTGATGCACAGGAATTATAGCACACAATGTAGTCTTGTAGAAAAGTAAAAAAGTTTGTATTTGTTTGGCAAAACGAGGAAAACACACGTACACCTTCATCAGGGGGATTATTTTGTGTCACCCTGAGGCCGGTGTGTTGCAACACGTAGGTGTGTTAATAATCGCTGCTTTGCATTTGCCGTACAAGTAAAACATTTTTATTTATCCGCAAGACTGGCGTGGTCACTCTCTTTCTAGTGCATCAAAGTTTTCTTTCATTTGACGTTGATGACTCAGTTACCTGTAGGAGGAGACACGGTTTGTGGGTGGTTGTCCTGGGTGATGCCGGAATGGGTGTGGCCTGTGTCGGAGACGATCTCTGACTGCTCGTGGTGCGTCAGGCTCCCCGGGGTCGTGGCCCTGCTGATGGCCTCAGCGTCCGCATCGCCGAGGCACGCTTTCCTTTCATCTACGGAACGACGTCTCTCGGACAAGTATGAACACGGCTGTTGGATCTCTTTATGGCCAAACAGTTGTGGCTCCACAGCCAGCCCCGGTGCCATGATCGGCCAGCCGGGGAAGCCACTGCCATTGAGTGCATCTCTTTCAGCCATGGCGCTCTGCAGGTATTCCAGCCTGTTGGAGCTCATTGCGGGGAAAAGGTGATTCAGAGCCAGCAGGGAGGGACTGTCTCCTTCGGCCAACACGCCTTGTCCTGACACCATCATCCTCCCTAACATCTCCCGAACCTTCACCTCGACGCCTGCTGTGGCCAGGAGCTGGTTGTATTCCTGCTGGCCGGCTCGCTCGGCTGAGAGGAACCTGCTATTTATGCTGGAGATGTACTGGGAGTAAAGGCTGGTCTGGGGGCCCTGCGGGATGCTGCTCATGCTGACAGGTGCGTCACGCTCATCAGGGGGTTTGCTCTTGGTGGCCAGTTTGTTGAGGTGCACTTTCATGTGGTTCTTGAGGAACCAGGGCTCCTTGAAGCGACGGCCGCAGATCTGGCAGCAGTGCTCGAAGGAGTCCTTGTGCTTCCTCATGTGACCCTTCAGGAACCAGGCCTGGCTGAAGGTCTGGCCGCACACCTCACAAGGGAACTCGCCCACGGGCTTCCCTTTGTCCGCGCCCCCCGCGGCAGCGGAGGCCTTCTGCCCCACAGCGGCATCCACGGTGATGTGGGCGGTCTCCACGTGGCCGATGAGCTCCTCCTCCTGCGAGGCGGCGAACTCGCACAGTGTGCATTTGTATGGTTTGTGCAGGATCCGGATGTGGCGCTCCAGCTCCTGTTGCTTCCTAAATTTGCCCTTGCAGAACGAGCAGCGGAAGCCAGCGAGCAAGTGCTGGATGGGTTCCTCGCGGGCGGTGACCTTAGGGGGCGTGGATGCATGCGACGGGCTCTCCGCAGAGCCGGGAGATGTGAGGAACGTCTGGGGATGTGCCGGGACGGTCGGTGGCAAATGCTGAAGCTGGGCCACGTGGGGCGTCCGCAGTTGGCCACCCTGCCCGCCTCTCATCTGCCGCCGATCCCGTAGGATCGCTCTCTCCTCCAGCTCATGAAGCAGGCGGTTTTCCTCTCTGATCCGCCCGCGGCCTTTCCCCAGAATGCCTTGTTTATGGGTGCGGAGGTGGATTTTGAGATTGCCCTTCTGTGCGGCCCTGTGGTCACAGTAAGGGCACTTGAACGGCTTCTCGCCTGTGTGCGTGCGCATGTGAAGAGACAAGATGCTGTTGAAGCGGAAGCGCTTCCCGCACAGGGGACAGGGGTACTTCCTGTTCTTGCGGTTGTCTTCCTGGTCGGGGTTCATCTGGGGGACGATCCCCTGGTTGGGGACCCTCAGAAACTGGGGGAGCTCAACTCTCCCATTCATACTGCTCAGGATCCTAGCGTCCATGAGTTGATTGGCCAGAAGCGCCATCTGGTTCCTAATTGGGTGGCTGGCCGGGGTAATGAGGCTCTCCTTTCAGGGATTGGTTGATGTTACAGTATGTTGGTCAGCGATGGCAATCTGGTCCTGGCAGGGGGGTTAGCAGTGAACTGTATGTCGGTTGGTAAAAAAAAACTATGCAGATGAAATAGGCGTTGGATTCATGTGGTTCTGCTCGGCTTCTGTGAACATCCAAGCTGTAGCCCAGTCCTGAAAAGAGGATAGAGGGAACGACTGTTAGAACACAAGTAGTTCGGTCCAAACACATTTGTACAAGAAAAAGCATCATAACACATTTGCTTAAAAAAACTGGATTGATAAATAAGAGTGGTAACTTTTTAGGGTATTACGGTCTCATATTATCACTGTCGGGTGGAAACCTTGTATGTCCAAAAACATTACTTCTCAGAAACAAAAGAAACAAAAAGAGCCTGTGTTCCAATGGGTGCAATGTAGTTATACTTTAGTCACGAGCTCTTGTTAATACTTTTCATCAATTGAATATGTATGAAACCCACAGACAGACATAACCACTTTCACTTTTACCTACAAATGTTTTCAAAAATGTTGCGTGACACTTGTGTGTAGTATGATGAAATAGGGCATTACGGAGATACGAGGTTTCTGCCCGACAGCAGCGATATAAATCTTTAAATCTGCACTCGAATAACTTCCACCAGCGGCTGTACGGTACGATGCCGGTGATGCAACTCAAATAGGTCAGGAAACAGAGCGAAGCATCCTGTGGTAAGCAGCACACCTGTGGTTTTACATTATTGTTGGAGACAGTGAAAACGCTGATTAAGTCTAACCTCAAAGGCTTCCTCTACAAATAAATCTCATTCTCAGTTAAGGCTATACAAGTAAAAGAAAAAAAAGAAAGAAAAGAAAAGGAGAAAAAAAATGAATGCGTCTCATTTTGATCTCATTCCGTTCAGACACACAACACTAAGGCAACATTCACATCAAAGGCTGTCTGCTTTCACATTGCAGGTCTTCCTGCCTCTCTCAGATGCATGAAACATTTAAGAAAGTGAGTTTAAACTGTAGCACGTATGGACTGCTGGCGGATCTATTGCCTGTTTGACTTAAACCACTTAAGCCCTAATGTACTGTATATACTTCGGCATTTGATGGCTAGCGGAAATAGCCGATCTATAAGCCCACAAGGTGACGCGTTTTGAGCTTTGAGCTTTAACGATTAAAAACAATTTGACAACTATAATGACATGCCCAAAATAGGGGCACCAGGTTCAAAGTGGTTAAACTTTTTACCAGGGATAAAAATGCCACAAGAAGGGGAGGGACAGGGGGGAACAACAACTTTCATTGACACTTTTGCGTCAATGGAAGTTTGAAATGGAAACATGAAATATTCCGACACGTCTCCCCTTTCCCTGGACTCTCTTTTCAATTCCTCTGTAGCTGCAAAACAAAGCTTCAAATTCACATGGGCGCTACAATGGTAGAGGTCACATAACAAGCCCTGCTCAGCTCTATGCAGCACCAAAGGGCACAGAACAAAGGCTGCAGTGTCCAAACGCAGAATGAACACAGGCTTACATCATCCTGGACTGCAACCTCGGTCAGTCATGAAAATGATGTACACAAAAACCACACAGATAGAAAACGGTCAGCGTGATCCTGCTCAGGCAGCGTGTTCGCTGTTATCTGCCTGTCGATGCCAGGTCTCCATCTAATCATCTGTGACAGGAGAGGAGCAGGGAATTATGTCGGAATGTTTGCGGCGATGGGTATTATACTAAAACATGAAACCGTGGCACATAAGAATGTATGTGGGTTTGTGTGTGTGTCTCTCTCCCTCCCTCTCTCGTGCTCTCTCTCTCTCTTTGTAATGAGTGTGTATGTCCCTTTGCATGTGTGTGTGTGTGTGTGTGTGTGTGCGTGTGTGCATGTGTGAGTGTGAGTGTGTTCAAGCGGTTGAGGTGAGGCCGAGGCTGTTAGGTGTGTTACCTCGTGTAAAGCTACAAGACTCAATGGGAGAATGGGAGCGAGCTGCATGCTGAGAGAGGCAGAGTGGCTGCTCTTATGCATGAGTCATCATCAGGTAGAACACAGCATAGGCCTCCATGAACAAGGGCCAATGTGGTTGAGCACAGGATGTGCTGCAATGAAGACCAATATAATGTCTCAGACACTTTGTACAAGCTCAAAACCATTTGAAATGTGACAGCAACGGTGTTTACCCCAGTGATTCTTTTTCATTTCAAGTACCCCCAGTTTGACATGCATTAGGCCACAGACACCCATTTGATATGATGTTCTCTCTCTCTCTCTCTCTCTCTCTCTCTCTCTCTCTCTCTCTCTCTCTCTCTCCCTTAAAACATGTAGCTCGCTGGCATCCTTCAAAGCAGCCCCGAAAACTCACCTTTCAGGAGGCTAGAGAAGGAGGTAGTTATCACTTCTCCTATAGACAGGCGAGAAGTGAGCATCCCCACCCCCTTTTGTTTCCCCTATCCTGTACATAGTGTTTTTTATAACTGCGATATTATTGTATGTTTTCTTTGCTTGCTATTTATTATGTTCATGAATTAAATACAGAGGGCTTCCAACGTAAAAAAGACCGTAAAAAGTCTTAATTGGGATGTTCCTTTTAGGCAGGGTGTTTAACTGTACTTGTACTGTACTACATTTCAATTGTATTGACTATACTTGTACTGTTCTCCATTTTTGTCTAATAGAAATAATCAATCAATCAAGCAATCTCTCTCTCTCTCTCTCTCTCTCTCTCTCACACACACACACACACACACACACACACACACACACACACACACACACACACAATCTCTACACTGTAAAATCATCAATGATCATTATTTAACTCTGAGGTGTGCAAATGGAAGACCAAATCTAGGCATGTCCCTCCACATGTCAGATTAGGGCCAAATCAAAATGCAAAGAAAATTAAAAAAGAAATGTAAGGTTAGGCATGGTCCCGAATAAGGTTGAGATTAGAGTACAGTGTTTGGTTTAGGGTCTCATCTGATTACAATACTCCCCACTAACTGACCCGTAAGGGCCAATTTGCACATTCTCAGAGTTAAAGGAGTAGTTCACCCCCAAAATGACTTTTTTTCTATTGATTACTCATGCCATGGAGAGTAGAGTTCAATAATATTTTTGGTTTTTTGTCACATTCCTAAGACAAAAATTTGATTCGAGTAAATTTACGCCCATTGATTCTGGATGGGGACCCGATTCAAAACGGGTCCCCATCCGGAACGAATGGGGGTAAATTTATTGTTATCACATTTTTGTCTTAAAAAATATTATTGAACTCTAGTCTCCATGGCGTGACTAATCAATAGAAAAAAAGTCATTTTGGGGGTGAACTACTCCTTTAAAGACCTGTACGGGTCCATTTGGGGTCCCCTGCAGGTCCCCAGACCTGACAATGAGAAGCAGTGGATTATTAGACCACTTGATTTTATTTTATTTTTGCTATAACTCAGATTAGTATAACCTTGGCAGGTGGCCTTTCTGTGCTGAGTTTCCATGTTGTCCTCAAGTTTGGGTTTTCTCCCTTCACTCCGGTTTCCTTCCACTTCTAAACACGTACATGCTGGGTGGGTAAGTACATACTCCTGCCACTGCCTCTGACCACGGTACTGCATTACTACTGGAGTTGGTCTCTGAGCACTGCACTGGGGATGCTGTACTTTGGATGGGTCAATTACAGAGGACAGCATTTTACAAGGGGTCTAATAAAGTATATATACCAGCAATATACCAGCTAGAGTCCACCCTGAGATTGAGACCCAGCCGGGTCATACCAAAGACTATAACAATGGGACCCAATGCGTCCCTGCTTCCATTCAGCCTCAAGGGTTAGATTGGGGTTGAGTCCCTGCAACATACTGTCATGTACAGAGACAGGAGATAGGCTCCCTATGGGCCACATGACTTGTCAATGCTTACTTTACTTACTAATAAAGTATACCTTAATCACTTGAGCCCTAGCGTCCCTATTTGGAGCATGTTGTTTTAGGCAAACCATTTCCAAAAGATTTTAAAAATAGCTAGAATAACTGTTCTACAGCACAGGCCCACATGAGTTTGTAGACCAGCTTTTTTTTATAGAGCTTAACCGTAACCTACAGGAGGAAGAGTGTAATGTACGTATATCACAGTGAATTTGGGAACCACAAGGTAGTTTGAAATCTCCCTAGCAGACCAGGGAGTTTCAAAATAATCTGTTACATATTGTTCACCTCATCATAAACTAAGTCAGTGAAAAACCCATAGTCATGCACATACTGGTACCTCCAGCCAGCCAGCCACCCACCACCCGCACACACACCCACCCACCCACACACACTCAGCCTGTTGGCTGTCCTGTCAAGAGTTGAAGCGCTGGTAGAAGGCAGAGGGCAGTGGTAACACAGCTGGCCACCATGACCCAGACAGAAGATAACACACCCATATACTTTCTGACAGCCGGATTAATGAAACCCTATAGGAGCTTCACTGTGGACCCCCCACTCCCTCCCCACCCACACCCACACCCACTCACCCACCCACCCCCCAAAAAAAGAAAAAATACTGACGGAGACAGAATAGTCTCACCAGCGCCATTCATTACTGGAGGAGCACACCGCGCAGAAACAGCACACACAGCGCTGACAAACTAGCTCCTCATGAGTAATAGCCAAAGAACTCATAAAGGAACACATACACACACGTTGTGGTCGCCGTAAATCTATGCCACTCTTTTTAGAACTATCAAAATCCGCCGTGTTCCCTGTAAAAATAAATCTGTGTGCGCGTGCATTTGTGTGCGTGTGTGTGCGTGTGCGCGCGCGTGCGTGCGTGTACACAGCCTTCTTCGTCGGGGGTGTCAGCTATTTTACATTTGGGGGGTAAAAACAATTCTTTGCATTCATGTTGTTCTGTATAATAATGCACATTAAGCGGCTATGAGCACAATGGCTGCTGGGGGACAATACCACACACAAGCAACAGAGGAGCAGTCAGATACAGCGGAATGCCTGTGCCTATAGAGATGCCAGGCTGTGTGGGCACCTGTGACTCTTTGCAAAAATATATATATAATATATATTTTTTTCTTTCTATGAAAGAGAATGTTGTCATTTTCTGGCTCATATTTAAAAAGAAAATCTGTGTTGATCATCATATTTGTGTATGCATGTACCATACATACCTATCTACGTACATATATGAACGTATGTTATGTCAATGAAATGAGTACAAAAGGACCCCATTGTAACAAGCCATAGTGCTTTCTTGGGTTTAAATCCTATTAGCAGACCTTGTATCTGAACTGTACTGTCATCTGCTTTTCAAATGCAAACTGCTAATAAAGTATATTCAATCAATTAAACATACCGGTAGGTATGTACATATTGTTGCAGTACAAAACTGTTAGTTTTCAGGAAATGAGAAAGATAACCTCGGAAATTAAGTCTCCTGAGGTCTCTAACAGTGGTCAAAGTGTGAATACCGGTAGGGGGAGAACGGGGTAAGATGAACCACTTCGTGCTTATCTAGGCTAGCATCTAGACATATTTCAGGATGTCTGCTATCATTTGAAATTATAAGTAAGTGTCTATGACAAAGGACCATAAAAATATGACTTATTAAAAACTTCTCTTAAATTAGTGTATTCATCAAAATAAAAGATCATTCAGCATAAATTGAGTAGCAAAGACCTAATAAAAAATATGAATTACACATTACACACACACACACACACACATGCGCGCGCGCACGTACGCACGCCCGTGCATAACTTATTTTGAATAGCCAATGTGTAAACAGTTGCTCTTGTTTGCACTGACCACCTGTTCTTTCTGGACACAAACAAGGCGCTGGCATGTGATGGGATGTTCTAACAGTGTGGGCTGCTGGGTAGAAGGCTCCATCAGATGGCTGGGCCCTGCAGGGTAGCAGGCATCTCCAATAGCGCTCACTCACAACTCAAACAACTCCACATCACCATGACATATGTCTCTTTCTCCAAAAGAAGCATTTCAAGGAAAGCATGCTTAAATGGGAAATAATGTTTCCAGCACGTCATTTTAACTCCTCATTTGCATGCTACGAATGAGCTGCAGTGATTTTTATATATTTTATTTGATGTATTTTGTATTTTTTCTTTAGCACTTATTTTGTGTTTCTAAACATACCGAGCTGCCAAAAAAAACACAAATCTGTCTACTTTGAGTTGCTAAAGCACTCTGAGGCACTAAAACAAAAGTCATTAAACGAGTCATCACAAAATCACAGCAGGGGTCTGGTAATGCCACTTACAGTATCTCATTAAGCTATGGCATCTACAGGAAAGGGAAAAAAACAACAACAAACAAAGAGCATAATCCAAGGCACATTAACTTGGCTGATAATTCAATGAACTCTCATTTGGCAGCCATGTTGCCCTTGTGATGGTCTTTTTACAGTCGCTACTTATAAGGTCGCTTTGACTTGCTCTCCCTCTCTCCCACCCCTGTCTCTCTTGCTCTGTCTCCCCCTCATCTCTCTCTCTATCTACCCCTCTGTCTTTCTCTCCTCCCAATCTCTTTCTTTCCCCTCTCTCTCTTTCTCGCTCATTTCTCTCTCACTCTCTCTCTGCCATCTCTCTACCCCCCCCCCCCCCCCCCTCTCTCCCTCACTAAAACAACAAAACATCCACCATTAGGCAACGGGGTACCGGCATAATTAGAAAATGACTTCCTTTGCAATCCTGGCTAAGTAGTTTACACACTGTAATTACAGGGACAAAATCATCTTTTCATCATTTCAGTGATTGAGCTCATCAGCCCAGTAGGATCTCCGGCAACATCTGGGCTATAAGAGAATTAGCCTTTAGTGTAGCAGGCCTTACACAGTGGCAGGCATCGCAGCGTGCACACCGGCCGTGACCATGATGAACGGCTCCAAGATCACTTTTTGGCTTCTTCTATTAGATTGTGCATTGGCTCAAGAGCCAGATCATCCTGTCGTCCCTGAGGAGTGTTTCCAAAACTTTGAAAAATCCAACCTTATTTTCACTCTAACAGAGCGCTATTCAGGAGGATGTGAAGGACATTTCACCACACTTATCTAAAATTCCAATACTGCCAAAATGTCATATCGAGATGTCTTCCCTCCCCCTTCGCTCCGGTGCACTCCTGCGGAGTGAATTAAAGGCATTGAAGACTGACCTTGTAACACAACAACATGGCTTTTCACGGAGCACCCTTGTTTGCTCATTTTCCCTGCGTTTGCCCTCCGCCTTGACTTTCGACCAAACACACGTGGGAGACGGTGGTGGTGAAGAGCCTTTCTCTGTCCTGTTCTCGGGGAAGAGGCTCTCTGTCTGTGTGTTGGCAACAGAGGCAAGAGTTTAATGTGGCAGCTGTTGTTAGCCTCCTGGATTTCCACTAATCACTCTCTCCTGATTGCTCTGATGAGTGTATGATGCTCTTAAATAATCAACCCGCGATGGAAGGCATTTTTTTTCCTTCTTCTTCTTTTCAAAATAATTATCATCATCTCCCTAAGTAGTGCAGCTGCACCCGCCTGCAATAATTACAAATAGAGCGAGGGCGCCTTCTCTCGTCACTTACAACCACTTATTATTAGAGATAACGCTAATTGGCGCGCTGGTTGGTTGAGGGGGGCTGGGGGGGCAATCCTTCACGGAGTTCATCGTAAAAAAAAAGAAGAAAAAAAATCTCCCCACCTCGAAAGTTACGATACATCTGAGATCTTATAGCCAAGGTGTGGTATTAAACTGTGTGCTGATAATCTGAGCTAGAGGAGCAGACCTCATATTATCAGGACCTCCATCCACCCACCCCAACCCAACCCCACCCCGCCACCCCCTCTCCCATCCCCTCCCAACCCCTCCTGGTATCAGGCTGGCAGACACAATTAACGTTTTCATAAAAACAATTCCCTGCCTCCGATAGTCCAATGTAATTTGTTTTCCATCTCTGTTCATTAATCATTGTTTAAATCGGTGAGCCGTCCCCTCCACTCTCTCTCTCTTGCTCTCCTCTCTCTCTCTCACTGCCATCTGCACTCAGCTGTGTTACAGATATGACACCTTCCCCTCTTAATGGGAGCTGACAGCCAGGAGAACGAGGTCTGGCTGGTGGAATGGCTTCCTGAACGCCGCGCCCGGCCTCCACGCCATGTCCTGCCAGCAGGTGAATGTACGGGTTATTTACTGCTTTCTGATTAAACTGACACTCTATAACGCTATGTCGTTGCTGAAGGGGCAGAAACCTCTTATCTCAGTATTTTAACTTTTTGAGTTTTTTAGTTGTTGTTGTAAATTAATGCCCTACTTGATCATACACTAAGGCATTGAATTCTCAATCTTTTTTGTCTTGAGTACCCCCTTTCTCTGATTTCTGAATCCAAGTACCCCCTTTACCCGGCAACAACATTTTGCTTATAAAACTGCAATAAAAGTACAACTAAATAGTGGCATATGACGCTATATGATTACCCCCCATTTAAAGAATCACAAATAAGAAATGGAGTGAAAGAGTTTCAAATGGTTTTCATGTCAATAACTTCAATACAATCAAACAACTTTAAAACACATCCCAGTTGTCTGGTACCTTGTAATCTGGGTTAGCAACTCAGGCTGATAATAAGTTTCTCCATGTGTCATCATTAAACATAACAGTACATGTTTTTTACCCTACTAATTCAATTGTAGTCAATTATTTAACTATGAACAATATTAGCATGATTTATATTTTTCTTTTTTGGGGTCATTTTCGAGTACCCCCTGCAGTACCTTCGCGTACCCCTAGGGATACACGTTCCCCCATTTGAGAAACACAACTACAGTGTCACACACAAGCATCAAAGGTAGCAGATCCACAAGCTTGAAAGGCCAAGTTTTTAGCTTGTAGAGCTGCTTTTTTTTCTTGCTTTGTTTTTTGCTACTTTTGAATTTGGACATATGAGGTTTTCCACCTGACAGACAATATAGTATTACATATTATTATGTGTTAATCTGATTAATCTAACACTGTAACAGTGTTCATTTAACTTTGGATTCGTTAGGTTGCCAGTTCAACCCTTGACTCACCCAAGCTAGCCATGTGGAAAGGTCCCTGAGCAAGGCCACTATATGTTCTGGCATTTGTTTATGGATAAAGTGATTTATGAGTGTTAAGGTCATAGGCCTACTGTGTAACTTTTTCAATTAAACAAAAGTATTTTTTATATGATCTATCACTGATGTGTAAAGGCTGTGTAAGATGTGTAACACCCCTAACAGCCCCTGTAGTCTGTTAGAACACCGAAAACCATAGAAGTAGGCTAAAGCACCAAAACAAATGGTGCAGGGTCCTATAGCGCCACAGATATTTTGGAAAGTAATAACAGCATTGCCTTAACTTTAAAATAGATAAATATGTATATTTCTGGTGCTTGCGCCATTTTGGTGTGGGTGTCGGGGCAGATACTCAAACTAAAAATAACGCTCAGAGAAGTAAAAAAAAAACACCTTTACACATCAGTGATCATATAAAAAATTACTTTTGTTTAATTTAAAAAGTTACACAGTACATGTCTTTAACACTCATACATCACTATTATGTCCATAAACAAATGCCAGAACAAACAGTGGCATCATTAATTTTATAAAACACACAATAATGTTTTTCTCATCTCTGCTAGACGTACTTCACAACAATGGCAACTCTCAATTTGTTGAAGCTGTCGAGTTTTTCTTTTCTTTTCGTCTCTTTTTTCCCCCCACCCCTCTAGTTAAATTAGCGCAGCGTTCCTACAATATGCTATTGTTTTCCTGGAATTGGGAGCAAGGTTATTAATTATTCACTGTTGTGTTCTCATACGAGGGGGGCTACGCTTTTCACCGTGTTGCCTCATAGCTCAAACACTTAGGGCCATGATGGTAGTCTGGCAAATTTCACGAGGCAACATCATAGAGATATTAATTATTATCACGAGGCAGACCCTCATGAGATCGACAAACTTTCCTGAAGAGTGGGCAATGATTGAGCTTTAACAGATCATGATTTTTAAAACCACCCTATAGTTGACTGGGGTTCCCCGGCCCCGTGGCTCTATACTAGATAGTATTTCCATCAACACCAAATCTCTAGACCGAAAATAGGTGATCTACAAGCTGGCTGCAACGTGTTGTGAGCTCGTAGATTGGTGTTTTTTTTGCCAAATGTTCACTCCACAATATTGACCCTAGGGTTCAAGGGCTTAAAACACAATTCCTGGATTTCAACAGGCCCAAACGTACCGGAGGGGAAAACCAACTCACATAACTTCCACCTAGCTCTTGTTCAAAGTGATATTAAGCCTTATCCAAATAGCTTACACATTTTTTGGGATGGAAAATCCTACTTAATGTGGTTGGCGTGAGGGAGGGTGCCAAAAAGTTCATCTGGCCTGTTGATTTGAGCATGGATTACAGATATTCAAATCATGTGCTTCATGTTCAAACAAGCTTCCATCGGGGGATAAAAGTTGCCAAGGAGAGCTTTTGTTCCCCCATCTGAGTGACTTTTCTGCAGCATAAAATAACGAGGAGGGGCTCCACAACTATGTTTAATACACACAGTAGTAAACTCCTATAGGTTTTAATATACCCATTTGTGAGGCTGAGAATTCTGAAAGTTAAATCAACCACCTGTGCCATATACCGGTAGCATCCCTATCCACAAGTTTCCAGCATCCCATCGTGCATTGCGCAGAAGGTAGGCGGCAGTTCCGGGTCGCAGCTATGCCGCAGCAGAGCCGGGCTCAGTGTGACGTAATCGTAATCCCGACCGTCATTGACGGTCCCAGAATACCCGGTGGTGTCCCACACATAATTCTACAATAATGAGGGAGCAGCGCCCTCGGTGACGTCACCACCAACAAGTGCGACCTGAAATAAATAACAAGGCACAAGTTGGCACCTCGACAGAGTGCCGACTTTCCCACCCACATACATACAGACAGCACTGAACAGCACCGATCACAGTTTGCACCTCGATAGAGGGCAGTCTAGTTTTTTCTATTTTTGAAATAGTGTTGAAGTGGTCTGCTAAACTGTTCAAATTTTTTTCTGGAGACCCCCTGGAACCCGCCTCAATGACCCCGGACCACACTTTGAAAACCCCCTGTGAGCTTGTAAATCGGCTATTTCACTAGGCGAAGAGATTTGGTGTTGTGGGGAAAAGGTCCACTCGCCAGTGAACTAAGTCCGGTTTATGTGGATTTTGTATCACCTGCCCAGTCACTTTTCCAAGATGTCCACACCAGAAACAGTGTCCGTCCGTCCGTCACACCTATCACCGAACACATCCGACACTAGAAAAATATTGTTCCTTCGAAACAATTGTGGGCTCGCTTCAAGCCAGAAAACAATGGCTATAAAAGTACAAAATGTCAAGATCGCAGGCAGTGCTCTCTTTGACGTTACTGACGTCAAAGATCGGTCCATATTGTTCCAAAAATGTGTTGTACAAAAGTTGACCCGCTGGTGGCGCTATAACAGGCCAATGTGAGAAGGGTGGTATCTGTTCCTTGACCTATTGGGAATGTGCTTGCAAGATTTCATGCACATTGCAGGCTGTGTTCATGATTTGAGGTGTTTTTGGCTTTGGCCACTTTATCGCTGCTTGCAGCTATATTTATTATTATTATTATTATTTTGTGTGTGCGCACTTCATAGGCATATTAGATAAAGGTCCTTAGATTGTGTGTAGAATGTATCATGCAAATTGCTAAAAAAATCCTAACGGTTTAAGCGTTTCACAAACTGCTCAAAATGATATAGCGCCCCCCTTTGGCCAATTGGGGTAAGATTGGTTTTAGTGATATTTGGACTAACACTCTACATCTTTGCCAAATGCCATGAACATGTTACTTTGCATGTATGATTTAGAGGTAGAAGAATAATTTGCATAAAACTGCAATATTCATTGAATTATTAAAAAAGCATGTTTCAATTTAAAAAAAAAATCAGATCTGACAGATCTTTAGATATTGGTCCAAAGTTCATGTAAAAAAAGTTTTGTGGACGTGACGCGAAAATTCCAGAATAAAAGCGGGTTTAAGCGTTTTACAAACTGCTCAAAATGGCGGAAAATCTAAGGGCGGAGCTTACTCAACAAAGACACAGATGTCTTCCGCTCGAGTCAAAGCACGCGTGTAAGCAAGTTGCATGTCTTCAAACGAAACGAGGCATGACTTATGCCCGTTTAAAGTTTGAATTTTCAAACGCTTCGTATAGCGCCCCCCTTTGGCCGATTGGAATAAAATTGGTTTCAGTGATACTTTGACTAACCCTCTACATCTTTGCCAAATGCCATGAACGTGTAACTTTGCATGTATGATTTAGAGGCAGAAGAATAATTTGCATAAAACCGCAATATCTATTGAATTATTAAAAAATTATATTTCACTTTAAAAGAAATCCGACCAGACAGTTTGACCGTATTGGTCCAAAGTTCATGTGAAAAAAGTTTTGTGCGCGTAACGCGAAAATCCCAGGAGGAGATAGATTTTTACTGTTTTTCATATAATTCAAAATTCTGGGGGATCTATAGGTCAGAGGTTAAAAGTCAGGGCGTAACAGTTGTTCGGCATGAGGAGACGCATACATGTATACAGGTTTCATGGCTGTACTTAAAACAGAGCATGATCTATACCTGTTCAAAGTTCGCACTTTCGAAGGCTTCCTACAGCGCCACCATTTGGCCGATTTGAATAAAATTGGTTTCAGTGATACTTTGACTAACCCTCTACATCTTTGCCAAATGCCATGAACGTGTAACTTTGCATGTATGATTTAGAGGCAGAAGAATAATTTGCATAAAACCGCAATATCTATTGAATTATTAAAAAATTATATTTCACTTTAAAAGAAATCCGACCAGACAGTTTGACCGTATTGGTCCAAAGTTCATGTGAAAAAGGTTTCATGCGCGTATCGCGAAAATCCCAGGAGGAGATAGATTTTTACTGTTTTTCATATAATTCCGAATTGTGGGAGACCTAAAGGTCAGAGGTCAAAAGTTAGAGGGTAAAAGTTGTTCGGCATGAGGAGACGCATAAGTGTATACAGGTTTCATGGCTGTACGTATAACAGAGCATGAGCTATACCTGTTCAAAGATCGCACTTTCGAAGGCTTCCTACAGCGCCACCATTTGGCCGATTGCTATAATAAATAATAGCACACTTCGCCACTGTAAGCTGAACACATTGATGTTTTTATTTTCATTTTCTCACTAAGTATGTAGGAGTAGAAAGGAACCGAAGATCCCGTCTACTGATAGATAAATAAACAAATAAATAATGACAATATCTAAAGTGTGCTCGCCTTATAGGCGAGCCCACAATTAGACTTGTGCCTCTCTTTTATTTCTTTGGGTTTTTTTTCCTAACAAGGAAGCAAGCAGCTCAGCAACAGCAGAAGCAGCAGCAGCAGCAGCAGAAGAAGTAAATGATGTGTACATTCAAAGCTGAATATTTCATGTTGATTGATCGCAGCCACTGCCACCCACCTGCTCTCCTCCTTCCCATGCAGTCCCACAGGAGCTGGCAAGAGGAGAACTCAGTAATTGAGAAGAGCAGAGCATGGTCTCTCCTTGCTCACATATGACAGATGGGGCATCATCGCTTCAAAGGAGAGCATTTGGAAACAGGAGGAAGGAGTAGGGGGTGTAGGGGAGGGGGCTGTGGGCACAGAGGGTGAGGGTTGGTTTTTGCTACAACTATTATGCCACTCCACACACAACACACACACACACACACACACACACACACACACACACACACACACACACACACAGGTGATACTGATAAACGGGACAGTGACACACTGTGCAAAGGATGATGGGCACAAAACGGTTGTCACCTTAAAAGTGTAGCAACTTGCAAAACACTATTGTGGAGTGTTTGACAATTGATATCTCGTGGCTCGGGAAATAATATAGGCTGCAATCAATCAAATAAAATAACGCTATGACATTTTATTTCACAGCGAGTGACATCCTCTATGACTTACACAGTCCTACTCTCAATCTTTGGAACTATATGTGTTTGTTAGTTCCCCCCTTCCCAAACAAAAGGAACCATCACAATTAAGAAGAGCATTAAACATAACATCATTTGATGTAAGGAGGAGACATTAATTGAATGCTCGTTGATTTCGAACCACTTCGAATAAAAGCCTCTCATCAAACATGAGTGCTATCAGGTGGTAGCCCATGTTCCATTGATTGAGCAACTATAGCCTGGTCGAAAAACGATTATAATTTGCTATGACAATTTGACAAAATATGTCAATGAATAGATTCTATAATTACATATGTCGCTAATGCCGCTCGCCATGTTAATTAGGCTACTTTTCACCAGAAAACAGCAGCGGGCAGCTTTGGAACTGCGTGTGCCATGTTGATCTTGAACTCCCTTTATAATCGTTAAAGTAGAATTAGACTCAGTCTGAAAGTTATACTCACTTCCACAGACACCTAAAGTACATCAAGTGACACCCATGTTCTTACCTGGGCGATCGGACACGAAGTGACAGCTGGAGTTCCGTGACGAGCCGGCTGACAGTCAGACTATAATAAAACTGTAACGCTCTTGCTTTCTCATTAACGTCGACTTGGACTCCTGTCGCTTCCACCTAACGCTAGAGCGCATTCGTCAGAGAGGCATGGCATGCATGCCGCAGTGTGTTTTCACTAATAATCCCAGTTCAGTAAGTAAGCGCTAATGAAATCTTCTCAGAAGAATTACTCGGGGATACTTCGACATGTCCCGAAGCGGTATGTCTCCCTCATCTGGCAACCGGCGTGAAGTGGAATATTAGACGCCCGCGTGCGTAAAATGCGCATCCGCGTCTCCAAGATCATATTGTGTGGTCTGTCTTCATCAGTCCTTGTTCTTATGCAGCGCGCGTGCATTATGCAGTTACATGTTATAATGCATGGTGCCAGGCAGCACATTTATGTTAAACAGCAACACATGGTGGCAATATGCCCGTAAGTGCCACAACCTTCTCTGTGTGCAGGGAGAAGTGTGTTATGTATAGTCTTTTAATGATCTAATGATAAACCGTTAATTACAAAATAATTTATATTACGAAGTAGCTATATTGACAGACGCAAGTGTGCTTGTTTGTTACTGGAATGGATGGCTCATCCTTCTTTCTTTCAGTGACAGAAGAACATCTATATGTCCCCTACACATCATGATCAAAAGTAAGTTTATGATTTAGGATTTTTGTTCATGCTGACCCAATGCATTGAATTTTATTCACAATGCACAATGCATCACAAGTGGTCCCTATACAGTATAGGAACCACTTGTAATCTCAGCAGCTGTCCCAGGCCATAATACAGAGAAGAGCTACAACAGCATGGTTCTCAAAGTGGGGTCCGGGGACACCCAGGGGTCCTTGAGGGGGGTTCCCTTGCAAAAACTAAAAACGAAATTGCGTTTCAAAAATAGCCAATCTACATGCTCACAACGTGCTGCATCTATTTTTTGAAAATATTTTATGACATGCACAAAATAGAGATGTCAGGTTGAAAGTGGTTAATTTCACTATAATTTCACCAAGGTAATTCAATGAGAGAATTTACTGTATAAGAATGACTATCCCCACCTTAAACTAGTGTAGAATATATATATATTTTAATATAAATAATGTATTTTCTTTTTGGAACTTTTCTACCTTACATAGTTGTGAGAGACATGAAACAGGGAGAGATTGCATAGGGGAATGACACGCAGCAAAGGTTGTGATACTCATACCACATACATGCTCTAATGCTCTAGTCTAAACTTTAGAGCATTAGAGCATGTATGTGGTATGAGCCACAACCGCTATGCCAGGACTTCATATCAATTTGGGGGTCCTTGACATGGGAATGTTTGAGAAGCCCTGGTCTACATACCTTTCTGATTCAGCTATTAGGTAATAAGCGGCTTCTTTAGCTTAATTAAGATCACTGATAACTACTACTGTCATCACACTGATCCCCATTGTGGTGGATTATCTTCCATGAAAAGGAGGGAGTGCTCTCTCAACTCCAAAATTGCATGTGCTTCAAGCACACATGCTGTAGATCAAAGGGACAATTACATGCAGAGCCTAAAAATATAACAAGGATATGATCCGAATTAGGCTGAAACCTGAAATATCAACAAGTCATAGACAGGTGCTGCATTACTTCAGTTAGTCTGATGCAGAGTTGGCAAATCATTTCAAGAACTAAACATATTTTCATTCTATTGCTCTGTGCCACATCTACCTACTGTATGATGTGTATGACCTTGACCTTTACGAGTTTCCCGAAATGTTTCCCATATAGGAAGCATTTCGACAATTTTATTCCAAAGTGGAATTTTGGTTTTGTCAAAAACATGTCCATGTGCAATGACTGACTAAACTACTCAAAATTCATCAGCTTCATTTACATCTTTCTCTTTTTTTCTCAAGTAGCATGACAGTCTTTATCTTCATGAGAACCGGACCACTGTGACACCAGGAACGGTGTGGCAGGTGAACTGACACCATGTGAGCCAACCCAAGGCACCGCTATAGGGGAACGGGGCGCACCTCCTACAGTACATAGACTCACTGAGGTGTGTCAGCGGAGCAACAACACTGTAGCCTGGTTCCAGACCCTGAATTGCTAGCCCGCCCCTGAATAATGGAGTGAAACGAAATGTCAATTCAGGCTGAGTGTCAGGCTAACAACACTGCAGAACTCCGGACTCTGATGCTGTTTCTCAAACACTGGGTCGAGACTGCATCACGCATTAAGCCATATGACGAACAAGATATGACAACAAAGAAACAAAGGCCTTGTGTATAAAGACTTGTTGCAGAGCTTTGATATAAAGCCATGATTCACTTTAAGCATTTGAACCCTTGCGTCCCTATTCTGGGGCGAATATTCAGTGAAAATAGCAGATCTACATGTTCAGTCTATATATTTGGTGCACATGGCCCTCTTCTAGCGCCACCATGAGGCCGATTTTTGCAAAACACATTTTGGGACATTTTTGGTCCTATTTTGCCCTAAAATCACACAAAGCGGTACACAGTATCACCAAAGTCATGTCATCAACATGGATGTATCCCATTTCCCATATTCCCTCCTGATTGGCTACGATTGCCTTCTAAAGTTTGTGTATGCGACCTGACGGTCGATTATCTCTAGATTAGGGAGTCTTACTGGTAAATAACCAGTAAGACTCCCTAATCAGGAACATGTGAGAAATCAGGGGCGGAGGTTGTGGTTTGCCAGCCAAGGAGTGTGTGTGCAAACTTTGGCATGGATAGGGGCAATGGTGCCGGAGATAAGCGTAGGGCCAAAATGTGTCATGACGTGACGGACTGACTGACTGACAGAGAGCCAGTGGAGGTTTTCCAAGTAACTTACGACCTGACGGTCGCAATAAACAAAAAAGCTAAGTAAACAGCCAGTAAACTAACAATACATTTCCTCACAAAGCCCACATGTATGTAGCACATAGTATATGACACTTTGTGCAACGCATTTTGATGATCTACAAACACATGATAATGTAGCAGGTTTATAGCTTGCAGTTTAATCCAGTACTTTTGACACTTGGACATATGAGTAACTTCTTTCTTTTTTCCCCTTCTCCCTCTCAGACATGAGTACCTGTCTGGACAACAATGCCTGCTTGAAACCCCCATCACACAACTCTTAAAATCCCTCTTAATCCCTGAAATGCAGATCTCTGTTGTGTTTCGGGCTATTACGTAGTTCACATTCTAGACGTCTCTTTGAAATGCTAAGTGGTGCCTATACTCCAGCATATACCTCTTCAGCTTAACTCACGTAAACCCATTGATCTGTGACTCGCCAGTGCAACGCTACCATGTTAAGCATCGGCTAATCTGTCTCAAGCTACCTGGATTTTCATATTTCATATAATCCTTATGAGTGGGAATCAGGTTGGGGATGGGAGGGTCAACTCAGGACCCCTCTGAAAGCTTCTTATCAGAATCCTGCACTATAGCACCAACTTGCAAAGGGGGAGATAGCCTTTCAACTTAAGCTGTAGCTTTTGGCAAAAATATCTACAAGTTCACTGAGCTTGTAGATCTGCTATTTTAGCTATTATGACAAAGTAGGGATTATGTTGTTAATTAATGATAGACCTACTCTGAAGTGAGAAACATTCTTCATCCTTACTTGGATGAATGTCTTGCATGAATTAAAGCAAAATCTCAGACTGTTGTTCTGAGATTTGTGCAACAGTATTAAAGGAAAGTTTCATTGTTTCCCAAACAATTAGCACAATATGTAAAATGATGTTTTGGTCTCATTATAATGCTATGTTCCCACTGTTCTACACTGCTGACACAACACTGATAATAGTGCTGCATGTCAAACAAGCCTATGAAGCCATAGGCAACTTCAGGTACCTATTCTTTTTTAAATATGTTCACTTCAACTGTCTCTCATATTTGAAACAGACCCTGGAACCATACACATCACCATATCCACTTAGACATTCACAACATCCCTATTTTATTGTCCCCCAATAACTTTGCAAGCTGGACGCAGAGCATTCCACTACAAAGCTCCATCTGACTGAAACAATCTCTCTCAACCCCTCTTGGCCGTTTCAGGACTTCCTTGGACGCACATCTCGAAACAACCTGTTCATGCTTAAACTGCTTGTATTTACTTTATTTGTAACTTTGATTCAAGTCAAAGTACTGTATTCTCCATTCTTTTTATTTTAAAATTAGTTTAGGTCTGGGGGTGTGGATGGGAGATGGTGAGCAACCCAACTGCTTTTATGTGTTGTGTATTGTTTGTATTATATGTAATGTTTTACTTATGTGTATTTGTACTGTAATGTTCACTTATGTGTCTAGGACCCCCTCTAAAATGAGATCTCAAGGGGCCATCCTCCCAAATTCTGACCATCTCAGGGGGCATTGGCTCAGGAGGTAGAGAGGCCGCTTGGGAACAGGTAGGTTCTCAGTTCGATCCCGAGCTCCCCCAGAGTCAATATCAAAGTGTCCTTGAGCAAGACCCTGAACCCCTAATTGCTCCAGATGAGCAAGTTGGTTGGTGCCTTGCATGGTGTGTGTGTGTGTGTGTGTGTGTGTGTGTGAATGTAATGCACAATCATTGTAAAGCGGCTTGGATAAAGGCGCTATATAAATGCACCATTTATATTTTAAATCTATGAAAAAGCGACAACATTTTATACAATTAGTGTGGGTCCCTGTTTTATCCCTCTCAGTTAGGGGGTCCTTGACTTGAAAATAAAAATATATGAATACCAGAAAAACACATGTTGGACAAATTAGTGAAATTAAGTGAAATCCATTTGTCTTGTCTTGTTATGTCAAGTGTAGAAGCACTACACATTGTTTCACTAAAGCAAAGCGTTCAAACTGTCATTTACATCCTACGCAGAATTGTATTCATCATAACAAATATAATACCTGTCAAGTGTCCTGTAAAAAGCCAATGCATCTAAAAAGTACAATTTCCATCCGTTAAAGACATTTCTTTCCTACATGATGACCATCTGACACACATTTTCTCTCATTCTCCAGGTACTGGAACATTATTTGGGGAAATCTCGCTTTTGTGAACGCCCATCATTTCGACCGGAGGGTTAAGCCCGTATCAGAGTGTACGGTGGAGAGCTATCCACCGGTGGAGAGCTTTCCACCTCAAGTCAGAAAATAAGTGTAGGACATCATAGTCACGGGGCCCACGGTGAAGTCCTTTACCGTCTAGACCGGTTCAGGTCCACCAATCAGTGAACGGGGTGTAGAGCCTGTCTGTCTGATAGTAAAAACAGAGAGATGTGTTGGGACTTGCGGTGTAAAGCTCTCCACCGCGAGGAATGACGTAACGTTGTAGTTTCATGACTCAAAAAGACTCGAAAAGACTACACCGCGGTGTAAAGCCTTCCACCGCCCAGGCGACTATGATGTCGGCTTTAGCGACTCACTCCACAGAGGTTAAGGTTAGGGTGAGGGTTAGAGTCGGGTGTCAAAAAGATGAGATGTAGTAACAGTGACACGCTCCCCATTATTTGAGATGTGAATGATTGAAATGATTGAGACGTAAACAGGAGGTACAGTGAAGAAATACATTATACATCTCTGGCAGGATGCACAAAACAAGAGGTCTATAAACAGTCTGGCTTCCCTATGGATCATTGATGTCACACTGAAGTCAGTCCTGCCCAAATATGGAGGGACAGCGGATCAGACATGACACCCTTTTACAAAAGTTGAAAAAATAGTTGCACAAAATGCAGAAAATATGCAAGGATCGGCATCCTTGGCCTTCTGACAGTTTGCACAAGACATTTGGCAATGGCACCGGTTGTTCCAGTGGTTTGCGAGATTAGCCTCTGTACAGTCATACAGATCTTATTCTTGACGGCTCGCCCCTTCTAGGAGCAATGCCATAAACGATCATTAAAGCAACAAAAATAGCCAAAGTCATTTATTAACCTTTCAATTTACAAGATTTCTTTTCTCTTTTTGTTCTTACATAAAGCTGGTCACAAAAGTGAACCTACATTCAACAGAATAAAGAGAAGGTTAAATTACAGGCTGTTAGCACCTAATCCAATCATAGAAAAAAAGGGAGAAAATAAAACAACGGTAGACAAAGCATGTTGCACTACAGCAGGCAATATCTTGGATGAACAGAATAGCAGTAGATCAATAAGACCAGGGATCGATTTGTAGGGGGTGGGGTCATTTTGTTAACCACTTAAACCATATACTTCATATAACAAATAGCAGAAGTAGCCGAATGACCAGCCATTTTAACTTAATTTGATTATAGATATCAAGACATATATTAACATATCAGTCAGTCTACATTTCCCAAAGGAAGTGCAGGTATTTTAATTCAGTCGGTCCATAAGCAAGGATCAAACATATCCCTACTGTCCATAAAAATGTATGACCGGGGCCACCCCTACCCCTCTGCAAATCAACCCCCCGCCTCCTCTGCAAATCAAATCAAAGCCTGGATAAGACACTGGCCTTCACAGTATAAGAAAGACACCAGCAAGTACAACCACCACAGAACGAGCACAACGCCAAGGTGGACTAGTGTTTAAGTGTCATAGTATTGCAGGAAAGGATAAGCTAAATAAACTACAGATTTATTATATTTAATGTTTCTGAACTTAAGTGCTGCTTGCTAAATAGCAGGATGCTGCATAATAAAGAATGATGAAACAGATTAATTGATTTGCTTTCCTAATATTACAATAAACAGAACGGTTGTATCATCGCCATCAGGTAGAAACCTTGTACGGTATGTCCATATCTCACCTTTTGTGTTCTTTTCATAAATGTATGCCCTATATTATATACAGTCATTATTTTGCTATAAGTTATAGCATAAACCCAATTTACATCAATTTCATAAATTACACTGTCATATCATGACAGTGTCATGCAAAAATAGGAGATCTACAAGCTTGAATATATTTTATGTTCACCTATAATTACATGCCCAATATATCGAAGACAAGTTGGAAGTGGTTAAGTCTATTTGTGAGTTTAATAAATATGAATCCAATGAACAGTATTGACCCAGAACTGAGGCCGATTCTACAAATGCCTTCTAAATCAGAAGTTCTCAAACTTTCAAGACTTTTCAAAAATGCTAAAAAAAAAGCAGATGCACAAGCTCGCATCGTGGCACAAAGTGTATTATGTGCTATTTTTAACGGAAATATCTAAACTAACACAAGACACTTTAATGGGTTTAATGGGTTAAGAGCTTGAGACCAAATACCGTAACTACAACACATGTTCCATTTTTTTATTTTCCTGAAAAGCCCTGGTTTTGAACATACAAGGTTTCTACCCGACAACGACAATATGCACTAATACCAAGCTAGTGGATGTTTACGAACATAACAGTTGCTATAGGTGGTGATCTGTCCAGCTCAGAATCAGATTGTAGGGGGGAAAAAGGAAGACCACTGACAGTATAAAAAGGAGCCGGAGCAGAACCAGCCAGACATGTTGCTCATGGATGCTCACTTCTGCTGCAGCCTGGCAGCTTTGAACTTGGACACACGTTTCGGGGCCTCCTGGGGTGGTGGCGCGTCTGGAGTGACTTCCTCCTGTTTCCTCTCTGGTATTGTGGGGAGAGCAGGTGGGACGATGGTCTGATGGGGAACGACTGAAGGCATGGGGTCCTTCTCCACCACGGTGCCTGAAAACGCCTAACAAACCACCACACACAATCAGTGAAGGAAAATCGATACGTTTTCTGTTTTTGATCACCCTGTGCTAGCAGGGTCATCTAGCAGCTTACGGACAAGACTAACGAGTCTGAGGGGCAATTCAGATTCTTCTCTACAACATCCCAAAATGCTTAATTTATTCAACAGTGTTGCATGCCAAAAATAGGCAACATATACAAGCACATCCATGACACGTTGTGAGCTTGTAGGTCTGCTATTTACGGCAGGCAACACAGTCATACTTTGGTATGAACTATGCTTAAAATCCCTGATGTATCAGGGCCCACTTGAACATCTCGAAAGTGTTCGTGACCCACTCATTTGACCGCTAAACAAGGGCAGGGCTGTGTGCATTTTATGTTTATTTTAATGATCAATCAATTGATTTTGTTTTGGCTTAGATCAATAGAACCAATGTAGTATGCTTTAACTTGTACATGTACATAATTATTTTACATAAATGTTACATTATCAATAAAATCTTTTTATATTTATTTTGCCAATTATTTGGGGGCCCACTTGCGATATCCTCACGGCCCACAGGTGGAGAATCACTGGATTAATGGGTGCGCATCCCTAATGGCGATGGTACCTCAAATCGATTGGGTGGGTGCAACGCGACCGCGGTGGGACTGTCCTCCTCTGTGATGCCGTCGCTGGTATCGCTGTGCTCATCGTGGCTGAAGCTGCGTCCCACCACCCTGCGCTCCTCGAAGTCGGCGGCGCTGCTCTCGCTGGTGTCGCTGCACACGCTGTTCTCACGGCTGCGAGACTTCAGGATGGACTTCCTGGGCACAGGCTCGCCGTTCCTCACGTCCACAAACAACCTGAGAAGAAAACGCCAAAACACCCACAAAAGTTCACGACTGAAAATGTATTCAGAGAACAACATTGGTATGATTTTTGTGTGTATACGTTGGTATTTAAATAAGGTGTAATGTACGTACATGATATTCTTTGTTATATAGCTCGATATTCCCATAATAACCATTAATATTGTCTTCTAGAGTGTTTAGAGCTCTTTAGTAAAATGCAGCTCTTCATAAAAACTTTTTCAGGTCAGGATACCAATTTCATCCCATCAGGAGAGAGAACTCATACAGGATAAATAAGTGAAATTGGAAGTAATAAATGAGTAGAGTAATGAGCTCATAAATGGGTTCTCTCTTGACTGGGTGAAATTGGTATCCCGATTTATTTTCCTTTTACTAAAGAGCTGGAGAAATGGGGATACCTTACAAACACACTATAGCAGGGGTCAGCAACCTTTTTGAAATTAAGCGCCATATTTGTTTTCTAGATGCCATATGCCATGTCAGTATACCATGTAAACATAGTTTTAATGACACGCCATCAAACATTCTGGCATATTTTTATTGGCAGGACATTGTTATAACGATCATTAGACTCAGAGCAATAATCTCCCCAACTCCTTCACCAGTCACAGTTCAGAATTTGAATGAATGTGGAATTATGCACAGGATGCAATTTGCTGTAGATTAGGTGACTTCATTTAATAGTTAAAAAAAAAGACACCGTCTCTCACACTTCTGCCCATGTGCCAGTGATCCCCCTCCCCTGTGCCAATGTTGGCACCCGTGCCTAAGGTTGCCTAAACCCTGATCTTTAGCAATGATTACCATCAGAATATAAAGTGTCAACTTTTTAGCAATTAACTTTTTGTTACAGCCAAAACTATTAACCTGTAGATGTCTGCCGGTGTTGTGATTTTATGGACTTCGTGGTGCGAGTGGCCGTTGGTGTGGCCGTTCTTCTTCTTCTTCCCCTTCTGCTCTTTCCGTTCGCTGAACTTCAAAGTTGTGTTCTTCCCTGTGTTTATCCTCACCTGAGCCAAGAGGACAAGTGACAGAGGGGACAATCATAAACAACACAAACCCTGGCTTCCCTATTTTGGGCATGTCAATATAGGCAACAAATACATATTCTCCTTCACAAAAATATTATATTATATTAATAGTGTATATACATGTATATGGCTTAAGTGGTAAAATCATGTCAACTGTAACTCCCAACATTGACCAGATATCTTAAATGCCAACCTTCCTATTGATTTTACTAATTTATTAAAATTTTGGAATATCCATTTATAATCAATGGAGCAACTATTGAAGATGTCACATCAATATTTGGAGTTACATCATACACCCTCAAATACACAACCCAAACCTCACCAAAGTGATTTTAAAAGCATAGGAGTATAGGATAGGATTAAGCTGTCAGGACTTTAACCGCACAGACCTTCTTGGGTTCGACTGTGTGAGTGAAGTAGATGGTGGGCAGGCAGCTGTCTCCGTCTCCGTCGTCTTCTTCTTCCTCCTCCTCTATCATGTATCTGCTCAGCGGAAGAGCTTTACCGTTGACCTGCTGGTTTTGGGGATCGCGGGTCCAGCCTGGCGTCTGTGGCGGAGCACTATCTGCCTCCTTCTCTTCCTCGGAAGAGGAAGAGGACATGGCGTCCTCGCCGTTTATGTCCACGGTGTCCGACATCCTGGAAGCGTTTGAGGTGCATCAGTACAGAGCCAGGACACGGAAGAATGTATTCTGTTTACTTAAAAAGGCACACTTAACATGAGGTAGGCCTGCAAAAGTGGTAAAGGTTGAGAACCACTGGTGTATTAGAAACAATCATATTTAAAATACAAGCCTTATTGCCATACGTCTGTTTCAGCCAGATTCACATCTTCTGAATTCAAGATCACCATTTTGCCATAAACACAACCAACAAGGACGATGTCACAACATAATGAGTGAAATCATCAGTGTCTAGAAATGCTGAGTGAACCTACCTGTCCTGTCCATCACGTTCTTCTGGTTGCTCCAGCTCTTTCTCCAATTCCTCCCTTTCTTCCTGTTCCTCCTCTTCCTCCAGTTTCTCCAGCTCATCCAGCCGGGTCCACAGCTCCTCTTCGGACAGGACTCTGTATTTGCCGCCTCCGCTCTCCTCTTTCTCGTCTGGTAGATTCAGAATGGTGTCCACCTTGGGCTTAGAGTTGGGCTTGTGGGCCACACGCCGCGTTCCTGTTCACAGGAAAACCAGCAGAGAAGACAGAAATGCATATTATGCTCAGAATAATAACACTCAGCAACTATAATGTTTAATACAGATGAAATAGGAAGGCAATGAAAAGACTAGAGCCCGGCGACCGATAAATGATTTTTGGGTGTGACGCTGATCCTGATTTTGGAGAGTCCTAGACCATTGATTCTCTTTTTGAAGTTGGCCCTGATCCAGCAAAGGTTGAGAACCACTGTACTAGCCGACCGATTACCAATGTTTTGCTTGACATTGTGTAAATGTAAAACGTAAAAATGTAATCTTGGTTAATTTGAAAAGGTAGTTTTGATTAAAGTTTCTGTTAAGAGTACATTTAGCTTATAATAAAACAAAAGTGGTTGAAAGTGGTTAAACTTTGTTACACATATAGGCTGCAGAATAAATTGCCGACATAAACATTTAAATACTGGTATATCGGTTGGGCTCTAGAAAAGGCCAACTCCCAAATACCTTTGGTGACAGGTTCCTGGCTTCCAACCTCTTCTCTGATGTCATGTTTATTCTAAAGGAAAAGCACAATCAGTGGAAGTCAGTAGCATGTCCCCAAATAATTAGTGGCCAAGGCCACGAAGTGGCAATGCCTTGGCCACTCATTGTTATTGGACTTCATCTCCTTCTTCCGCCACTTTTTCTCTAGCGGCTAGATCGTGCAGTCGCTTTTTACGAAACTCGGCAGTATGGCAGAGGACTATGCCAAATGGCTAAAACGCGAAGCTCGCAACAATCGGCCAAAGGGTGGCGCTGTAGGAAGCCTTTGAACAATGCCAACTTTGAACTGGTGTAGCTCATGCCCTGTTTCAGGTACAGCAATGAAACCTGTATACACTTATGCGTCTCCTCATGCCAAACAACTTTTATGCTCTGACTTTTGACCTCTGACCTTTACTTCTCCCACAATTTTGAATTATATGAAAAACAGTCAAAATCTATCTCCTCCTGGGATTTTCGCGTAACGTGCGCAAAACCTTTTTTTACATGAACTTTGGACCAATGCGGTCATCGCACAGCGGCCGGATTTCTTTTAAAGCGAAACATTATTTTTTAATAATTCACTCAATGTTGCAGTTTTATGCAAATTATTCTTCTGCCTCTAAATCATACATGCAAAGTGACACGTTCATGGCATTTGGCAAATATGTCGAGGGTTAGTCCAAATATCACTGAAAGCAATCTTACTCGAATTGGCCAAAGGGGGGCGCTATACGAAGCGTTTGAAAACTCAAACTTTAAAGGGGCATAAGTCATGCCTCATTTTGTTTAAAGACATGCAACTTGGTTACACGCGTGCCTTGACTCAAGCGGAAGCCATCCGTGTCTTTGTTAAGTACGCTCCGTCCTTAGATTTTCTGCCATTTTGAGCAGTTTGTAAAACACTTAAACTCGCTTTTATTCCGGAACTTTTGCGTCACGTGCACGGAACTTTTTTTACATGAACTTTGGACCAATATCTAAAGATCTGTCAGATCGGATTTTTTTTAAATTTAAACATGCTTTTTTAATAATTCAATGAATATTGCAAGTTTTATGCAAATTATTCTTCTGCCTCTAAAACATACATGCAAAGTAACATTTTCATGATGAACTACTGTAGAGGGTAAGTCCAAATATCACTGAAACCAATCTTACCCCAATTGGCCAAAGGGGGGCGCTATATCATTTTGAAAGAAGGCGTCAAGTACATTACTTGAAAATTTTTCTTTTTTCTTTTCTTTTTCTTTTTTAAATGACAGGTCCATTATGTGTGACTGCCGTAGTGTAGTGGTCAGTGCCTGTGCCTGGTATACGGATGGTTGTCGGTTCAAACCCCACATCGGGTTGAGTTGATGTTAACATTCACTTTGGCCTATTATAGAGTCACCACTAGGCCAAAAAAAACCTACCTGACCTGCCGGAGTCCTGTTCGGAAGAACACTGCTTCTAGGTTTTCTTTGATGTCTTCTTTGCGTTCCCTTGATGCCTTTTTGCTTTCCTGCTTTTTCTGCCTTGGCCACTTTATCGCTGCTTGCAGCTATATTTTAATATGTAATACAAGATTTACTTAAGTATATAAAACACTTACGCCAGATACGTCCTCCAGATCTTTGGTGAACTCAAATCGGGATTCAAAGTTTTTCATTGTCTTGTGCAGGGCATCGAGTTCACCCTCAACATCTGCGAACAACAAGCACTCACTCATCAGAATAATGTATTTACATGAGCGTGTGGGAGGCAATTTATTGGCTTAAGTTTAGGAACGGGGGTGTGTGAATAAAACATAAACAGAGAAGCGAGCCAATCGGACAGCTCAACAGTTAAAATTCGGGACACGTTGACAGCAAAGGAGGGAGGAAAAAATAGAAATGAAGCAAAATGATGACACAAACAGTTCATAACATCCCCTGCCCTCCGCGCTACTCCGGATCATTAACCCATTTAGGCCTAAAATTATTGGATGCTTTAACCAGTGAAAAATAGCAGATATACAAGCTCACAGCGCGGCACCGAGTGCCGCGCTGCGAGCTTGTAGATCTGCTGTTTATGAAAAGTTGTGAAAATGTGTGCAAATCTTTGAATATATGACATTTTTAAAGCGAACGTTTGTAACTAAAATTTTGCTTCTGGGTGGTCCCTGGAACTAAATACTTTGAGATGGCCAAATAAATATAATTTTGGGGGTCCTTCACATGAAAAGGTTTGAGAACCACTGACATAGTCTCTCAAGAACAGACTAACTGAGCTCCAGTTAAGTGAAAAGGACCTTTTCTTTGACGATGGCTAGCCAGATTGCTGACATAGAAACATAAAAACACAAATAAATCTTAGAAGGGTTGAAAAGACACTTATAGAATCGGGTCAAAATTCAGATTTTCACGATTTTTCAAAAATAGCAGATCTACAAGCTCGCAGTGAGCTTGTATATCTGCTATTTTTCAATAGTTAAAGCATAAAATAATGATACACAATATAGTGTACCCGTTCTGAATGGGTTAAATCTTCACAACAATTAAGCCCTTTTACTAATGGCGAGCGGAGGGCCCCTGTTGCCATGGCGACGGCGAGCCCCTCCAGCCCGTGCATCTAGTGGAAGTGGGGAAAGGTCAAACACAGAAGGCCGTGACAACTCAGCCGCTGTCTGTCACATCACACAGGCCAGTTCTGTTTGTATTACAGCACTTAGGATGAGCTTAGAGGATGGAGCGCCTTTCTGCTTCAATGAGCACCCTAATAATGTTCACATCACAGATCCTTACTTAGGCTCATTTGACTTGATATGAGGTTTTCAGGAGTGGAATGGGAGGGGGGAGGTATATTGACTAGACACACAGTAGCCTCTGCAAGAGCAGGGATTCTCAACCTTTTTACCATTACCAGGAGCCCCCGTTTGATATGCATTAGACCGCGGACCACCTGATACACCCGATACTTGGTGTTTATTTAACTCTGAAGAGTGTACAAATGGAACCAAATGGGACCAGTATTTGCACATTTTCTCTGTATTTACAGTGTTAATGTCCCTACACAGAGGGGAGTGTGACGAATAAACAATCCGCAAATGCGAATATTTAACATATATTTAACATAAAACAATTCATTTGGTGGTGCCTCGTTCTTACAAAAATCTACTTTATTTTGGAAAAGAATAACGTCACTTCAACACATAATATTCACGTTCAGTGTGGATGTGCCAATATGTGTGTGTGTGTGTGTGTGTGTGTGTGTGTGTGTGTGTGTGTGTGTGTTCGTTCCCCAGGGCTCTATGCAAGGATGCCTCCCATTTTACTCTACATTAAATGTTGTAGGTAAACCGTTTCCACAATTTTTGGAAAATTGTTGAATTTTACTGTATTTTAGTTCGGGGGGTATTTTATTTTATCTTTAAGATTTAAAGTTTCTGAAACGTTGCCCAAAATAGGGATGGTACGGTTTATGTGGTTAAGCCAAGAGACCTTAGGGCTATTAGTGCTACATTACCACAAGTGCAGATATAATGATTGAAAAGAAAATAAATAAATATCTTAATTTGAGTTATGACAAGTGACCAAATACATTTTGTTTAAATATTTTTCTGAGCAATTATTTGTCATTGGGGTATGTACTAGAGTTTCTAGTGTACTACAATACATGTCTAGAATGTAGACGACAGTACCATCTGCTGGATGAAAAAGAGCACTACTGAGCAAAATCATGATTATGTATGGTATGATGTTCTTGTAATTCATTCATTATAATTCATTGAATTATTTGGGTTCTATTGCAACATAATTGCATGAATTGTAATTTCTTAAAGCCAGAACATAAATTCCATGAAAATTTAGAGATTTCTCTTAAACACTGAGTTATGCAGAAGTTATAAGGAAGTAAAACAGTTTCCAAACATACATTTCATCCTGTGGTCAACGATCTTCTGAGCTTGCTTGGCAGAGCATTTAGCAAACCAGTTGTCACCCAGTAACACTGTGACCTCGTTGGTGTGGACCATCTTTCCTGGCATAAACGCCAACGGACCAAATGGCACCTGTAGCCAGTATAATAGAAAAAAGAAAGAAAAACAAAGGGAGGGGATTGAAATAAAGCCATTGGGAGGACTGTAAAATGTTAAAACGGAACGGGTGAAGATGAAACAAAACTTACAAAAGCAATCTCGTGACTTTAACCGACAACACTTGAGAATAAATGTGTTTACGACAAAGTGGCACGCATCTGAAAAGCTCAGGAGACTTGGCAGAACTTTGCCATATGCTAAGGGATTTAATTCTAGCCAAACACACAGACGCACACACCCATCAAAACAAACCTATTCTCCAGAGCAGGTGAGAGAAAAGATAGACAGCACGTGAGAGAGAGTGTTAGCGATAGAGAGCGACAGACAGACAGGGAGACAAAGTGTAATGTAAGCCATTGTACATATCCTGGAATGTTGCCACCTTCTGTGAACATTTAGGTTAGTTCTAAATCAGGGCAGATACTGTACATCGTGGAGGATTCAAACTCTATTCTTCGGTGGTGGGCAGGAACTTTACCCATGCAACACCATAAGTTCATCGATTTAGATTTTTCAAGGTCAAAGCTATTCTGATATTTTGGAGAACCGGAAGGCCAATATGTTAACCATTTTTTCCACTTTCGGTCAAAGATTCCAATACCCATAATTAACTAGTCGGGATGTGCGCACCCCTTACTGTAGACTACAACTGCCACTACAGATCTCATTAGCCTGTGGCAAAAAATGCGAATAACTTACATTTGGGAAATCAGCTTCAATCAATTTCAGACCGATATATCAACCCACTGAGCTGAAAAATGCATAAGAAAGTCCCTGTCTGCACAAGTGCACATTGGTCATCACATCACTATAGGACAATATGTACTACTGTGGATTCTTGCGGACACAATTGATGAATGTTTTGTAATTAAAGCGTCTGCACTTTACTAACCACACACACACTTGTGTATTCGAGTCAGGCTAAGTGTAGCTCAAGCCTTGTGACTGCTGCTTGCTATGTGTTTAAATCAGTCTTTTAACTTTGCAGAGTTGAGTCAGCTCTCTCTCTGCTGACACTCTCCCTGAGCCCAGGTACTGCAATCTACCATAAAGAGGAGAGAACATTAGACAATTGTAAACACCTGATGATCTATTACCACGGCACTGCTGCTGTGAATCACTCCCACAGTGTAATCATAAGTAAGTTAAACAGATCAGGAAGATGCAGACTGCATTGTCAGGAATCAGACTTCATACTTTATTGTATCCCTCATCACAGCAGCCGGCAGCCGCCCCCAACACCCATGTCCCACACACATTTATACATAGGCAGACGTACAAAAGGGTAACAAGTAACAACAGATGGTCACACCTTACATGGTCTCTATTCTATAGTCACACACACACACACACACACACACACACACACACACACACACACACACACACACACACACACACACACACACACACACACACACACACACACACACACACACACACACACACACACACACACACACACACACACACACACACACACACACACACACAGGATTGTGTGAGTCGGCTGTTTGTAAGGGGTTTGTCAGGGAGGAACAGGTGATGATAACAACCCTGCAGAAGGTCTACTAATACATGTAATAAATCAATACCACAATGATTGTTATATGAATTCTGCCACCACAACAGCTCAACCACCCAAATTATAAATGCGTCTGCTACATCAGCATCCTTGGCAACAGATTACCGATATGGTACAAGATGCAAATATCGTCTTGATATCAGTTAATCGACTATCACCAGTCATTTTCTTACCACCTTTGAGCCAGCAATATAGGTAGTCAGTCAGATTGCTGAATTCGGCATCTACCGTCTGTTTGTGTTAGTCTGTGTACAGCATGTACAGCCATGACAGAACTGGGAGTATCAAGTCTACGTTTCCACACAGCTTTCTGCAATGAACGGCTCCATGCTACTCTTCATTATTTCACCTCCAAATGTATTTCTGATCACACAAACACACACTACCCGCCCCCCTTGCAACATTACACATCATCAACATGTCCCTCTCTCACACACAGGTACCCTAGTGATCGCTGTAAATGTGTCAGATCTAGCGGCAGCTGTCATCTTACGAAAGTGTGAGAGAAAAAGGTGGGAGATAGTGAAATTATGTTATGGTGTGAGTTTTGTCATTTCACAATGAACTGAGATGGTTATTGAGTTGGCATTTCACTTTTAACTGCACGTTTTACGATAGCAGCTCTTTAAAAATGTATTTGTTTTAACTTGTAATATTAGCTGTTGCTATATGTTTAGCAATAATAGTTTTTCAGAAAATAAATGGATTTAGAAGGCATTTTTAGAATCTGCCTCAGGTCAAAGTAAGTTTCTCATTTGTATGTGTCACCACCAGTTCTTCTAACAGGTGAGTTTATTACAACAGACAAATGTCAAACCTAAAGACACGTACAGAACATGGCTTTATATTTTTTTTTAGCTAATTCCCAGACCTCATCTCAGAAATCGTCTGTCTCAGCGTGTTAACGTGTGTGTGTGTGTGTGTGTGTGTGTGTGTGTGTGTGTGCAGAGACAGATTCATTGGACTCACCATGACATCATAAGACAGCTGATCTGGGAGCGTTTTAAGACGTTCGTCCAGTGCTTGATAGTCACCAGCCAGTTTCTTCCTGCAATGCCACAGATAAGCATTTCCGTTAGAGGCAAACCATTATCCAGACAACTCACTTTCAACTGACGGCACGGCTCTCTTCCAAAGCTAGTTTTCCCACCTTGCAGGGGAACATTTAAGCAGGTTTAAGTAATAATGCAGCACTTTAAGGTTCCGCAAACCATAGCTATGGTGGCACCAGACTGTGTTTATATTACGACTCACCAGTGTTGAATCCGACCTTCACAGTCTTTCACAACCTGGAGTTAAGACAAACATTTTCAAATAGGATACAGTTTGAGTACAGTGCAGTTCTTTGTTCATAAACACACACACACACACACACACACACACACACACAGTTTGTGTAACTCAAGAGTGTAAACGGCCATTCCCACTGAGCCGTGAGCACTTAACTATAAAAGTATAGTTTTCAAAATCAAGTGTATGGCATTGGCAGCGTTCACACAGACAATAAAAAGATACAAGGGTGAAGGATATAGTTATCTTTATAGGCATTGTGCCATGGTGGGAATGGCACTTTAGGCCCTAAAGTTTAGGGTACCAAATGGCCGGGTCCATTTGTAACCTTTGTACTTATGTATGTTGTCTGAGTTATTACAGTAACCTACAGTAACCTACACCTGTAACCAAAGGGGTTGTTGTCAGATACATTGATCAGTGGAAGAAGCCCCCACCCACACCCACAGCTGTTGGGGGCTACAAACAAACCACATACAGTACAGTAGCCTATGCAGTGACCAGTGACCAGTCAAGAAGTATGTATATCTTCTGAACATATTCATATTATCATTTTAGGTCCATTTAATTCTAAATTACAACACTGCAAGCTTAAGCTTCCACATAAAAGTTTGGAGTTCTCATGTGGGTACTACTGGGTAGCCATTGAGGAAACCAAATAAAACACGACCAGAAACATGTGACTGATGGTTTCTCCAAAATGGACACCATGATGAGCAGATGAATTACCTAAGAACGATGCAACAAACTGCACAATGTTACTGTTAATACGCCGAGGCGTTGCATTGTGAAAAGACCTAAACACGTGGTCTATTTAAACCCCCCTATTAAGTCTTGTTGGATTTACCCCCCCCCACATCGCTCCTGCAGACCTGCGCACCGCGTGGCTAGTGGCGATATTGTGAACAAATAATCAATAATATTAATAAAACAAAACATACATATATTTTTTTTGGTGGGGGGGAAAATGCATTAAAAATCTAAAGGGTGTAAAAAAAAGGGGGAAAAAATAGAATACTTCCAAAATAATAATAATAAAAAAAAAAAGATAGGCTGCTCCATAAGGTCGATGTGAACAGCTATTACCTGTTCATGTTGCTTTCTAAGTGTTTGAACCCCCGGTAGAGGAGGCTCTGCTTGCACATGATTATTATTCGGATTATTGTGATTATTCCCTTGACTTTCCTCGGTCATCGTTGCGTGTTGTTTGTCCAGCACGTGTGTGTTGTGTTGTCTGGCAATAAATTCAAATACGGTCGGATGTTACAATGTCAGCAACAACAAGGAGAACAACAAGAAGAGCAAGGCAACAGTGCTCAGCAGGGGCTGTGAGTCCTAAAGAAGTGTTTATGAATGCAATAGGAGCTGTTATTCCACAGAGAAGCCGTTCTTTCCGTATTCATCAATAGGGCAGTAGTAGTAGCAGTTATTATCCACAGCGGTACCATTTCACACGCTCATTTCACGACCTCTGCATGTTCCTCATAAAAACACGTCCACGGAATGGAATGAAGGCCAACAATTGATAAAAATGAGTATATTCCTTCAGCTGGGGCTGTTTGTCTTCCTCCGTCACCGACCCTGCGCCATGTTAAACCTCATTTATTAGTGCGAAGGTTTCCCTTGCCAAAATAGAAGAGATCTACAAGCCATCGACGCGTCAAAGTGCTTAGAGTCGATAGCTTGTAGATCCATTCTTTTTTTGGCTAGCGACGCTCTCGCGAGAATGCCGTCTGCCCTGCCCCCCTGGTCGTGACTAAGGTCGATTCACGTTGCAAGTTGCATATCCTGTCCAAAGCGGATACGGAAACTGGTTTGTGTATCAATCTATGTGTGTGTGGACGTTACCCAACACGGTAGGCGGGCTCTAGACCGGATCTGAGCTCTGAATGGTAAATAAAGCACTAGCTGTGACTAAATGTGGATCAGTAATCAATGCGAAATGTAAACAATCGACCATACTGATTGAATCAACATGAACAACCACTCAAGATGCGACCAGTGTGGCGTCAACGTGGCAAACAAATATTAAACATAATTATCTGTGGTGGCTGACGATGATGCCGTCTTTATCAAAAAGTTTAAATAAGTAGGTGTGTTTTCCCCCACCCTCACGTGACATTGTTACGTAATTATTTGTTTATGATAGGACAAGTAGGTCAATGGCCTTTGATCATCACTGGTTCAATTATTTATTTCCACACCATGCACCGCACAATGACGTTTTGATTCGTTTGTTTTAATCAGCCATATAATGCTATAGCAGATGTTTAGCGTTTCTATTATTTATTATTTTTATTTTATTTATTCTTCTGCAGCTCATTGGCTCACGTAGTGGCGAATCAAAGTCGGGCACCGACAGTAGCCGATCTACAAGCTCACTACGTGTCGCGTCCACGATGCGTTGTGAGCTTGTAGATCGACTATTGGTGCGCGAAACCGCCGTACTGGCATTGTTAGTCCCCCATCAGGCATTGCGATGCGATCATGATCTTACTGTAATGTTGTCCCATGCCATGCCACACAGATCTGGAAATCACCCATACACACAACAACTAAAACAGGTGAGTCAATTCGTTTTACATTTAGGCCTACATTTTATTTTAAGCAAGGCTAATAAAGGCACATTTGGGTAGCTAATAATAGTAACACGATTGTCTAGTCTAGTCATTCAGTCAGACCCAGCTTCCTACCGCTATTTTGGAAAAAGCAAGTCCCTGGCTGAAATATGATCTAACATTCCCCAAAGGCACTGACTGTTGTTGTTATTATTAGGCTGTTATTACCTTCATTTATTTTGTGTTATTCACTTCTCATGTTATTGTTATTTTGACTTAAGCTTGGTTTAAATATATATATTTTTAATCACTGAAGCAAAATTGATGTCAGATTATTTACTTAGGAAACTTTGGAAACTTTGATTCATGGCAGTCAGATAAAATGCAACAAGACAACATACCACACAATAATGCATCACATCACATCACATCACATGACTCCACACAACCATTGTTGTATTGACTGTTGAACAAGGCCTGCTGAACAATGCTGCACAATGCTGTAACAGATGAAGTTTGACTTTTGTAAAATAATTGTAGGCATATAGTTTGACTTGGTTCCAAAGATAAATATTGTGGAAAAAATCCCCATGCTCTGGGACACATATTAGTAATAGTAATGTACTACACTACAGTGTGTGGTTCTAAAAATGTTCATATCAGGGACACTCAAACTGATACATATTAGGCCATGTGGACCCCTCAAATTGTCCCAGGGTGAGGGGCCCCTGGACGAATGATTCCATAGAACAAGTTCCACATGTTGGTGGCAAAACAGACGGATACATGCTCTTACACAATATAATATGAATAGTTGATTGCACACTGATAACTTAACCTTTATTCTTTTATGGCTTAATTTGTATTTGTTTTGTTAATGGCCCTTGTACACATTATGAGTGTGACATGGGCTGTACAAATAAACTTGCCATGGCTCTAATTAAATCCAACCCTGTGGAATGCACTCCCCAGTACTTGAACTAATACTCTCAGAGACGCCCCCATGCACCCTCCAAAACCCCCTCTCTTCATTCCACAGTTTTTATTTTATTCCTTAGTCTTAGCCTTTTCTTAGTGTTTTTCCCCCTAATAAAGTTGTTTTTCTTTGTTGTTCTCTCATACCCCCCATTTAAAGCATCTTTGGGTATCATATTATTATTATGATGATAGTTGTTCAACTATAACATCTAAATTCCTCTTGCTTGGTTTCACAGAATGTCGCATCGACTTAATGATATCATGCACCTCTGTTGTGAGTTGTCAGCCAATCAGCAGATAAAGACAGCGGTACAGGGCTCAGGGAAGGGTGCAGCAGCAGCTGGGACTCTGGCCTTTGCAGGAGGGTTGATGGGAGGACCTCTGGGTATTGCATTGGGTAAGTAACTTATCACAGCCCAGTCATCTTATCTTGATTAGCTTCAGGTCATAATGAACACACTGTTGTCATGGCACTGATTCTCATCCTCTTGTTTTTCAATATCTTTGACACACACATCCTTTACCACGTTAATCCTATGGTCCCTATACTCTGGGCATGTCATAGGTACACATTCCACAAATACAGCGGATTTACAAGCATACAACGCGTCACGTTGGTTGGGGCTCGTGAGCTTGCAGATATTTCCAGCAAAGATATTTGGTGTAGAGGTAAAAAAGGAGGGTGCCGGCCAAGTATAGGTCCCTGGGGGACCTCAATCAAAGTATATAGGGTTTAAGAAGTTGTTAATGGACTGCAACAGAAGTTATCTACTTGCTCCACTTCCTTATAGTGACGCAGTTCCTAGTGAAACGGTCCAGAAAGTAGGAACATTGCGCTGGAGGGAATATGATTTGACGGTCAAAAAGTTGGCAGACCACAACTCATTGAAGACATTAATATGTAAAGACGGGGCGGGCTGACGAGCGCTATAGACTGACAAGGCAGCGGCTACGGAAACACATTTGTGTTCATAGGACATATCGGTGTGATGTCAGCTGCAGCTTGTGATTGGCTGAACCGGAGGCAGGCCAGCGCAACACACTGGCTCGGCCGTGCGGGGAGGGCGAACAGGGAGGCGGGGGAAGGGGGGTACCACACGAACCAACGGGGAGTAGCTGAAGTTGAAGTAGATGACGTTGATTGACACAGGCACCTGTCAGTCATTCTGACCTCGTGAATTATTAAATAGCGATAACGTTCATCATCACACATTACATTTTTGTTTAGGGGTTGGGCTTAGGGCTGTAACTGTAGACCATATTCACACCGTGGCCATCTTGGATCACATGACTTCCTGGGGTAGCAGCCTGCACAAGCCTGCATTACAAACCATTGTGAACAATGGAGCGGTGGTCCCAAAATATGACTTCTATTCAACCAATTTATTTTTACCAAATTGACAAATGGGCAGATGATAACATCAACATCCCCAAAATGATTAAATAGAAGGGTATTATCCACAATATTCATGGTAGTTAGGCTGCAGTGTTACTCTGTACAAAGACTTGCTACAGTATGCAGACTAGTGCTTGCTCTGCCTTCATATTGTTAATATTACAACTTTTTCTTGAAAAACGGATGCTAAAATAAAAATAATGTTTCGAAAATATTTTATAAAAAAATAAGCTTCATACATGTGTTTCTATTCAAAAATGACCACAAAAAGCGTAAAATAATTATAAAATAATTATTTTGGCCGTTATCGGACCGACACTTTGTTTACATTCTAGTCTTTTAGACTAGCATCCTTTTTTCAAGAAAAAGTTGACTATACCTCCTTTAATATGATAGTGGAGCAAGCACTGCACAGATAGCAAGTCTTTGTACACAGTAAGGTTGCAGCCTAACTACCATGAATATTGTGGATAATACCCTTCTATTTAATCATTTTGGGGATGATGATCTTGTCATCTGCCCATTTATCAATTTTGTAAAAATAAATTGGTTGAACAGAACTCATATTTTGGGACCATCGCTCCATTGTTCACAATGGTTTGTAATGCAGGCTTGTGCAGGCTGCTACCCCAGGAAGTCATGTGATCCAAGATGGCCGCGGTGTGAATATGGTCTATAGTTATAATACTCAAACACAGGATTCTACTTCTACTGTTAGGTGCCATATCACTACTACCATATGCTCTAAAAGTAACCTCCCTTTCCCTCCAACAGGGGGCGCTGTTGGTGGTCTTCTGGGGTGCTGGCTAACCAGTGGACAGTTCAAACCTCTACCTCAGATCATCATGGAGCTCTCTCCCCTGCAGCAACAGAAGCTTTATGGGGACGTCATGGCCATTCTGGGGGACATCCAATGGACAGATGTAGCCCAGCTGACTGCCTTGGTAATGGGCAACAGCACCATGAAACAGCAGGTCACTGGTGCCCTCCTTGGATATATAACAAGAGAACTGCAGGCAGAGGTGCATTATGTGGACTAAACTTATGTCTGGATGTAGAACTGGTCCCTTAAAGTGAGGTGTCTTAACTGACTGAACATCATGGTTGTTTTTGCTGATGCAATTTTTTTTTAAAGGTTTGGTTTGTATCATCATGTAATTCCAAATATTGGTGAAACATCTTCACTGGCTGCTCAGTTGATTAGAAATTGATACGGTATTCCAAAATAGTCTCCTCATTTTTTTTTTGTACCCCTTTTTTGTACACCCTAACCCTAACCCTTTTTCTCAGGAGGGTAAAAAACAGAAGTCTGATGTGCTAAATGATTCTTCCCCAGTCCCCACACACTTGCTGTGTTGTCACTGCTGTTGTATCTTACTGACTCACCTGCCAGTGAGGAGCCCCCACTGGCAGGACGTACTGTAGAGCCTTCATGCTACCCCTCCCACCCAACACTGCCTGCTGACAGGTGCCGCCGCAGCCTGTAGGATTACGTGCAGTGGCAATTATCACCCTGCCCGCCCAATTGTGTTAGTATTTAGACACTCGACAAAGCTGGATGCACCACGGTGGATTCGAATCCACAACCTCCGCGGTGCATGCACCTTAGCAGTGTGCCACCTGAGTGTCCCACTATTCTTCTTCTAATTTCATACAAACATGTTGATTTTACTATTTGAAGAGCCGTATCTATGGATTGATTGATTGAATACTTTGTTAAAAGTTTGAATAGGATAGTCTTCTTCTCTTTTTACCAGTTTCGAGTTGCAGCCACCTGTAAGTGACTTTTCAGAGCGGTTTTAAAGGAGGGTAGGGATTTATACTCCTTAAAGGCCAACGGTAGGGCATTCAACATTTTTGCGGCATAGCAAGAGAACTAATTTAACTTGAGCCAAATCTGGTTTGGACGTTATTTGTGGAGCTGCCTCTGGTGTTGGAATTGTGTACATCCTTGACATTTTGGAAGTACTTTTTCAAGTACATGGGTATCTAAGATACGTGTCTTAGTGGTGTACAGTCTTAAATGTTAGACCTGCTGCGCTTGTTTAACTGGATTAGCCTAAAGTCACCATGTGACCAGCAGTGCATTATCTATTTATTTATTTATATCAATTGCTGATAATCACATGTAAAGCTATAAAGGTTGTGATGGTTTGACGCTTACTCAGACCACACATCAAGTCACTTTGCGTAAGGAACTAAATGCCAAAATTGCATATTTGTTAGCAAGGCTACAGACCCTACAGTGTAGTAGCATTGTGTACACTGTACAGCATACCATAATGTTTTGCCGGGCATTTATTTATGGTGCCAAGTATTAAACTGAAGGAATCTGTTCTATTGGTTTGTCTAAATGTGACTCCACACTGTTGATCAGACTGGCAGAAATGTTTGCCACCATCTGTATATAAGTTGACATTATTTGACATCCATAAACCTTTTACCTGAAATTCTTACTTCTTGGTAAAGTGGGGCAGTCATTTTAATGAACAATTAGTGCTACAATCCAGGAATCCAGTAATACTACTATATTGTTCCTACTGTTAGCACTAGAGTTGTCTCTTAAGGCTGCAACCCATTTTAATTGTATTTTTGTGAATTAAACATTTGAACCAATCTGCATGGTAGAGTATGTTAATAACGACAGTAGCAGTGGTTGGAGGTGGTCACCCTACTCTGCCATTGAGACATTTACAGTATACCCTGGTGTAAGGTTGGACACCTACTGGTTATCAATAACCTTATTATAAACAGATGTTGCATTAGGTTGGACACTAGATACACCGGCATCTTCATTGAACATTGTAGTTTGAACATCATTGCAATTACGTCTTTGTCAGGCAGAAACAGACAGACATAAAACTTTAAGATTAAACTATCTTTAATTGATTGTGCATTCAAGTGGCTTTCCCACCTTTCCTTTTTGTTATTGTTGTTGTTGGTTGGAAATCTTATGTCCAAAACTGTTACTTTTCAGGAAATGAAAAAAAAAGTGATCCGATGTACTTTCTTCACAAGCTCTTGTTAATACTTACCATTGTAGGGCATTATTTTAAGAAGAAACAAAAAGTTGAAATAATGCGATGCAAGGTTTTTGCCCAACAGTCAGCAATGATATATTATACTCTTTGGCCTTTGGAGAATCCTTTTTCTCACTGTGGTTGTGGATGATCGGTAATAAACAACAAATGTTACTGTTGTATAGAGTACACTTTGTTTATAAATTAAAAATAGTATCTCACCCAGCTGTAAATGGTGACAGTGTACAATATTGAATGTTAATTCATGATGTAATCCAGAACTGGACACTGTTTACTTATTTAACAATCTACTATGGCTGGGTAATTAACCAACAATATACAGTACTGATATTTAGAAGCAATAACCGACTTATCTAGGTGAATTAATTTATATCTTTTATATATCAAATCTTTATTAAATAATATATATATTGTTTATAATCGACAAAAGCGATTAGTAAGATTAACCACTTAACCCTGTATTATACACACTCAAACAGTGAATAGTCAATCTTACATCGGTTATTTTGAATATTTTTAAACAATAATGTATTAATCGTAATGGAGGCAAAAGTGTGAAATAATCTTGATATTGAATACAAGTCTCATGACCCAACCCTACACTCTACCCTTGAAAAATGAAAAGACAGGGACAAAAGTAACTTAAAATATGTATTTATTAAGAGATGTTTGCATCTCACCACACAGAAATAATTAATTCGTTAAAATGACTGATCTAACCTATAACATAATATATGCTCCATTGCAAGATTTCCTCGCCCGCCAAAAATATCTGACCTACAAGCTCACAATGTGACAATGTGTCGCGTGTGTAACGCATTGTGAGCTTGTAGGTGAGCTATTTTTGACGTGTGACACCGTCTTGGGGAAAAAGTATGAATCGAGCTTCTTCACACAGAGGTAGAGCTTCGAGCTTCTCACACAGAGGTAGAGCTTCTAGTGTCTATCCCACTATGACTGAGTCGTCATCTGGGAATTCGTAAAAGGGAACCTCCAGGTTGAGAGGAGCGGGTCCCTTTCTAATTCTCCCTGAAGCGTCGTAGTGGGAGCCGTGGCATGGGCAGTAGTAGCCGCCATATTCTCCAGCGTTGGCGATGGGCACACAGCCCAGATGTGTGCATACGCCAAGGACAATGACCCATTCGGGGTTGAGCACACGGTCCTTGTCATGCTGGGGGTCACGCAATTCGCCAACGTCCACCGCAGCCTCCGCGGCGATTTCCTTCTCCGTGCGGTGGCGGACAAACAGAGGCTTGCCTCGCCACTTGAAGGTCATGTTCTTGCCTTCGGGGATGTCCCCAAGCTTGATCTCGATCTTGGACAAGGCCAGGACGTCCGCGGAAGCACTCATGGAAGTGATAAACTGTGTGACCACCGTCTTGGCCGCATAGACGCCCACCACAGTGGTGGCCCCGGTAATGAGGTAGGAGAAGGCCTTTCTCTCCTCCGCGCTGTCCTGAGAGGACTTTTTCGGGTCAAGGACCTCCGGACGACGGTAGTCTGAGAAGTCAGGAATCTTGATGTCGGTGTGGGCGAGGCGGGTTCCACTTGGAGCTGCAAATGAGACAGGGCGCTGTCAGTCAATGGGAATTATAAGATGCTAAAATATATATAACTAGGGTTACAACAGTGAATCGAACTTACAATGTTATCATTTTAAATGTTTTTCAGTTAACAGCTTCCAACTAGATTTTGGTAGTTATCTGGTGAAAATATAAAGTAATATAATATAAGTAAAGAAATATATAAAAAACTAAAATATAATTGTGCTTCTCGATTATTTGATTAGGCTAATTGAAAAAGTAAGCAACTAATTGAAAGTTGCAGCTGTATAGAACTTGCCCATACTGTCTGTATCTCAAACTTCAGGGAATGTCTGCAAATGCATCTGTAATGTCTAACTTATCATCATAATTTGCAATTCATCACATTACATAATACCCACAACATCCTAACACGTTTTGTCTAAAATCCTCCAAACACACGTTTTACAAAGGACCTTTATCTACAATCAAGAACATGGTGCAATTCGACAGACACAAACCCTGCATGTCAACATTTCTGTGACAGAAATGTCAATTTGGACAGAAATTCTGTCCAAATTGACACCTGTAACCAAAGTAACTAATTTGTATGTAGGCCTATATGTACTCTACTTAATTGAGTTAATTAAAAGTGATGAGCACATTAATGCATTTACAACGCAATAATATGATTGTGAAATACTTTTACTTCACTGTGGTATTGTTATTTAATATTGTTATGTTTTACTTATATAATACAACTACTTCTTCCACCATGCCTGTAACCTGACAAATAACAGAACATTAATGACATATACATGCTACATAATCAAATGACAACAGAGAAAAGACATAGGACAACATGTCCTACTGTACTGTCTGTTACGTAGTAGTCGGACATGTTGTCCTATAGAATGCATATGGCGACGGCCATACCATAGAACCACCTTACCCAAAGCAGCTGGCAGAGGCACCGTTCCCTTTACGATCACCCCTGACATCAGACTCTTCGGCGTGTTAGTGGCCAGAGCCCCGCCACGACGGACGGCTATAGACATCATGTTGAACCCAGATGTGTGGTTCTGTTCTGCGGCTTCAATCTGCTGGAGTTCGGGACACACCGACCTTTCTTATAGAGGATAAACCCGCCTATGTGCTCTCTCTGCCGTACTGGAAACCTGCGCAGCCTCCAACGTTCCGCGTAGTCGTGTGTACTGTACATACATCACATGTGTAGCCATACATTATAACTCATGTAGAGTACTTTTATTTTGAAGATGTTTTCTCTCTACAAGAGTTATAACGGCGAGCGGGGTCGCCCTTGCTGGCAGAGCCCTTCCGTCCATTTTCTGCTCCAAACATGTACAAATGCAATATATAAGGTGCTCACCGCATTGTTGAAACTGTTTTCTACCGACGCGCCAACTCTTCGCCATGTGTTCGTCCATATGTTTCCAATAAATTAATGTTTTCTCAAACTTGTCTGGGAGTCTTGCGTTTCCTCGTCCGCCTACAAAACGAGGGGGATCAACGTCACGTGATATGTGCGGCAACAAGGAAAGCCAATGAGATTCCGAGGCAAGTTTGAGTAAACATTAATTTATTGGAAACATATGGACGAACACATGGCGAAGAGTTAGCGGGTCGGTAGAAAACAGTTTCAATAATGCGGTGAGCACCTTATATATTGCATTTGTACATGTTTGGAGCAGAAAATGGACGGAAAGTCTCTGCCATCGTCCCCGCTCGCCGTTATAACTCTTGTAGATAGAACGTCTTCAAAATAAATGTACTCTACAGGAGTTATGTATGTCTACATACATGTGCAGTGTTCCCCCGGTGAATACCGGAACGCTCCTCAAATTCACCCCTGCCAAACTTTTATATATACTCTATGCTGCCAAATTGTTGTAAACTTACCTTAGGCCTACCTCCCTTCCCCTGCCCTGACCCTTATATTGTAAATACCTTTATTTTTGCATCATTTTTTCTTCTTCTTTTTTTCTGCATAGTACTGTGTTCTATCTGTATGTCATTCAATGCTATATTTAAAAAAAAAAAAAGGATCTGAATGTAAATAAGCCTTGGCTTTCCTGAGCGTATCTTTTTTAGTTGACTAGTGAACTGTACTTTTTTGAATGATTGAATATTTTATTAGACACAAAGCAACACCCCAAATAAGTCCGTTAAGAAACTGTACCTTATTTTAATCAATCAATCCCTATCAGAATGTGTGTCAATATTCAAATTGTTTAGTCCACTAGATAGCCTATACATTTTGTTTGGATACATGAAACTGTAAAATAATTCTTTGAACATTGCTAATTTAAATACTCTATTATGTGGGAGTGAACACTATAAAATTGAAGCTGATAAATGGGTATTCTCTTCTGATTGCCCAAAACTGGCAACCCACCAGAAAATGTATTTTCAGTTTATTAAAGAACCAGAGAGACCCTTGTTACTGAACAAACACTGTAGTGTTCTCATGCAGTGTAGGGAACTGTCACTTAACACCAAGTTAAACCACAGCCAATGAAGACAGAGTCCGTGTAAGATATGACCATTTACTTTGGCACTTCTTCAATGACATGACGGTGAAAAACTGTAAATAATAAACAATACAAACATTCAGTGTGTGTGTTCTTAACTAGCAGCATTACATACATTTCAGAGTGAAAGAGTACATGAATATTAATACAAAATGAAAATACCTAAAAGAAAACTATTCCTTTTGATAGTTTTTGCATACGTGGCATTTTCACTGTATGCGGCTTATAATGTTTTCTTTAGTGCCAAAGTGGTTTCCCGTGTGCACAGAGTAGTGAAGAAAGAGAACGGTGGCGGTGCACCCGCAGGTAATTCAATTACTACTGTTGCTACTATACTACAGTACCACCACTACTACTATGATTACTATTATAGCTTAACCCATCTTTATGTCATACGACAGATGTAGAACAAAAGTGGGTGACATTGTTGCACGAAGCTCCATCCATCATTGTATTTTCTGGAAATGAGATTGAGAAAGAAATTGAAAAGCAGGTCAGATATCAACATGGCAGTGTGACATACTGTATCTATACATAAGGTGTGTGGTTAATAGCAGTGTGATGACTGATGAAGCAGTAAACATAGCAGTTGTAATTACAGAGCTCTACATAAGGTGCTTGGTTTAAGGACGAATCAATAAAATTGTGCAATTAAAAGTAGCAGATATAACAACCATAAGAGTCATATATGGCTGAATATCTTCACATAACTTCCATATCTTCTTCTCCTGTGTGTTTGCAGGTGGTGTCAAAGATGGAGGTGCTATTGCACCTTTCGTAGAAGATGAAGTGTGGAACCCATGGGAAGATGAGGAGGTGGAATACAACTCAGCGCTGCACAAGAAGAGAGAGGCGTACAGACAGTATCTGGCCCAAATGGACAAGAATAAACCCAAAAGACACAAAGTCCAAATCTGGGGTAAAGCTGCCATAGGTAAGACAAATACATGGATACATACATAATATGTCATGTCACTAGCCCCACCTGTGGGCGACCTCACCCATCGCTGTGGGATGGAACTACAGTGATGTTGTGTGGTCACAGATTGGGCTAAGAAGAGCCGTATGTATTTCCCCCGGAAACAATCTTTTTTGACCAATCTCAACACTTGTTTCATTCACAGAGAATGTAACCAGCACAGATAGAAGTCTTTGTACACAATAAGGGTGCAACCTAACTTACCTTGAATATTGTGGATATACCCTTCTATTTAATCCTTTTGGGGATGTTCATCTGCCCATTTGTCAATTTGGTAAAAATAAATTGGTTGAATAGAACTCATATTTTGGGACCATCGCTCCATTGTTCACAATGGTTTGTAATGCAGGCTGCTATCCCAGGAAGTCATGTGTTCCAAGATGGCCACGGTGTGAATATGGTCTATACCGCAACGTCCTGCTGCCTCCTGCATTATAGGCCTGGGGCCAATTCTGATATCTTCACAAATTGGTACCACCCAAGGTGACCGTACATTTTTTACATTTTTGACTTCCTACATGTCTCTAGTTTACATTTTGGTATGATAACCCTTTCTGCGACCCAGCTTAATTGATGTTATCACCCGCTAGAGTCGGTCTCCCATCGACTTTCTATACAGGAGGAAAATACCCAGAAAAGATTTTTTTTTCTGGGTATTTAAGGAGGATCTGAGGGGTCTAACTAGGGGTTTGTCATGATGCTGAATCCATTGCAGGCATTTGTTTTGCACAAAAAACATTCCGTGGGCTAGAAATGGCCTCAGAAAACAATACACGTATGGGTGAGTATTCATGTTAGTCGGAGGCCTTAGGGTTTTTTTTCTCGTGCTAATCAGTCTAAAAGTGCAAAATTTTGCACAGATGTAGCTCAGGGCATGCTCTAATGATTTAGCTAGGGCGCCCGAGTCTGCGACATTCAGGGTCGCCACAGCGGCCAAATCAAGTTGGGCTCCCATCGACTTTAGTGATGAAAAGTGATGAGTCATCACTTTTCAGAGTTTTGTGGGTGCTGTGGTGACCCCGAAGGTCGCCGACTCGGGCGCCCTAGCTAAATCATTAGTGCATGCCCTGAGCTACATCTGTGCAAAATTTTGCACTTTTAGACTGATTAGCACGAGAAAAAAAACCCTAAGGCCTCCGACTAACATGAATACTCACCCATACGTGTATTGTTTTCTGAGGCCATTTCTAGCCCACGGAATGTTTTTTGTGCAAAACAAATGCCTGCAATGGATTCAGCATCATGACAAACCCCTAGTTAGACCCCTCAGATACCCAGAAAAAAAATATTTTTCTGGGTATTTTCCTCCTGTATAGAAAGTCGATGGGAGACCGACTCTAGCGGGTGATAACATCAATTAAGCTGGGTCGCAGAAAGGGTTATCATACCAAAATGTAAACTAGAGACATGTAGGAAGTCAAAAATGTAAAAAATGTACGGTCACCTTGGGTGGTACCAATTTGTGAAGATATCAGAATTGGCCCCAGGCCTAATATGTGACATTTAGAACCAGGTGGTAGCCTGTACAGGACCGTTGAGTGATTTCCCACGAGAGTTTCCAAACTATAATACTTAGAAAGAATAATCACCTGAACTGAATATTTCTTGACAGTAAGTAGCTCATAACATGTCTACGGTGGATTTCTCTGAAACAAACACTTTGCAGATAGAAAGAGGATAATGCTTTCTATAGAGCCGCAATATTGGGAGGTATTGCAACCCTAGATTCGTCAGATAAAACATAAAAATAAAACATCTAGTGTTGCAATTTGCGGCTGTGTGTGTGTGTGTGTGTGTGTGTGTGTGTGTGTGTGTGTGTGTGTGTGTGTGTGTGTGTGTGTGTGTGTGTGTGTGTGTGTGTGTGTGTGTGTGTGTGTGTGTGTGTGTGTGTGTGTGTGTGTGTCCGTATTTATAAGCTCTGTTGTTTGCGACCTGATGGTTGCTTCTCACCGTTAGGGCTTATTACTTGTACAGAGCTTTTTCTATTGCTGTGGATGCATTCATACAGGAACAGATGCATTCGTTGTACGTCGTCTGAAGCTGTTGTGTAATAATAATACTTTGTTTTGACTATACGACTCAGCTCTACACATTATGTTAACACCAAACCTTTCATTATAATTTGGCCTATTCTCTTTAGGGCTTTACCTGTGGGAACATGTTCTAGAAGGACCCCTCAACCCTACAGACAAAGTGGCGCAATGGAGAGAGGGGGAGCTTCAATCAGGGAAGATTGATTTCAGGTAGGATGCCAAAGAGTTACTTTTAACCACCTAAACACTATATATACTCAGCACAAAAAGAAAGGAAACTTGAATTTGGTCCATTATATATACCCTTTAATAATACCAAATTGTATTGTGTTTTATATCATTTTCATAGGTGATTCGTCACCTTTACAACGAGGTACAGCTTGTAAGCATCGGGCATTCGAGGCATGAGCTGCACAGCCAAATGTGTGGGTAGCACTGACCAAAATCTTGCCAAAATGGCTTGCAATATACTGTTCTGTTCTGCTGGCATTTACTCTCGTTTTGGGCTTCCCTGACACTGAGCTTAAAATTAACAAAGTGTAAAAATGGCCAATATGTGAAGTTTCTTCTTTTCCTTATTACTGTGGGAGAGTGCAATCATTCAATGAACCAAGCAACAAAGGTGAACACCAAAAGAACAGTATTGCAGGCCTGCCAGGCCATTTTGACAATTTTTGGAGGGGCGCTACCCACAAGTTTTGGCTGTGATGCTCATTCCATGAATGCCAGATCCTTACAGTCTGTACCTTGTTGTAAAGGTGACAATTCAACAATAACAATGATATCAAAAACAATACCATTTGGCATAATTAAAGGGGAGATATAATGGACCGAAGTCAAGTTTCCTTTCTTTTTGTGCTGAGTTTATTTTGTTTACTAGGGCCCCCCACTGGTCTATAGTTGGTCCCATAAATGTTTCCCCTGTCAACCAAATGATTTGCCTATTTACAAGTTCACAACGTGTCGCATTGTGATGCGTTGTGAGCTTGTAGACTTGCTATTTTCACAGAATGGTTACCTTTTATGTTTGTTTCCACACAGTTTTAGCACATTCATAGAATTTAGATGTCACCAAACTTACCGGTAGAGTTTGACTGGCTACGTGAGACTAGGTCAGACCAAACTACTACACTGATTGTTATTCTCTCTCTCTCTCTGTTCCTCTCCCTTCTTGACACTATCTCTAGTTTCTACACGGGTCCCGCGGTGGTCCAGGGCCACGTCCCTACTGACATGAACAGCCTGGTTGTAGTTCTGAACGGCCGTGAGCAGCAGAAGATCTCTTACTCCACACGCTGGCTGGAACACGTCCAAGCGTTGGTCCAGGCCCGCACGGTGTCCCACGTGGCTGTGGTGCTGCTAGGCAATGAGCACTGCACAAACGACTGGATCGGACCCTACCTGAAGAGGAACGGAGGCTTTGTGGACCTGCTGTTCCTGGTGTATGACAGCCCCTGGGTCAATGACAAGGACATCTTTCAGTGGCCTCTTGGGGTTGCCACGTATGTAGTATACAAATTGTATTTTATATAATGTATCTTTTGCCATGTTGTACACCCCATTAAAACTGTGTCAAAAAGTGTCATCATGTGGGAAGGCTGTTGTGTTAGTTATATTGTATTAACATACAAGATACAATAATATAATACTGAGACGTTTTGATGAATAGCACATCTTAATAGTGTTTTCATGCTTGTCTGTGCACAGGTATCGGCAGTTCCCCCTGGTCAGGCCTAATCCCCTGATGGTCTCCTCCATAAGGCCATACCTCTGCAATTTCCTAGGAACTGTTTACAAAAACTCATCCAGAGAAACGCTCATGCAGGTGCTGAAACGAGCTGACCTGGAGAAAGAGTGCATCACCACTGCCAGGGAGAAGTAAGTTATTACACAGTTGCTGGTTTAAAGTTCCAGTGCACTCCTCCAAACTTGGTCAGAACAGAAATATAAATGTTTGATCAATAATGCCCATGCCCAAAAATATTCACGCACATTTTCACCCATAAAAAGCCACAAAGGACTTTTCTAGCACCTTGAACTTTGCCCTCATAATTAACAATTCCAGGATCTATGAATTATGCCAGAATGCCATTGCCAAGCCAATGCAACCCCCCCCCCCCCCCCCCCCCGTGTTGTTCTGTGCAAAAAGCATCAGTCTGTGGTAGTTAGAATCCAGAACTAGAATCAGCCCTACCCTCGGAGAGCATTACTATTATTTGGAATAATATTTTGACATGTCTTGCATGTAAACACAACACTGTGTACTTGTCTCAGGTGGCTTCCCCAGGAGACGCCAGAGAGCCTGAAGCACTACCAGACGGCTCTGGCCCAGAGCGAGCTGACGCTCTGCCCGGTAGGGGTCAACGCAGAGTGCTACCGCATCTACGAGGCCTGTGCTCTCGGCTCCGTCCCCGTGGTGGAGGACGTGCAGACGCCCGGTGCGTGCACGACCGGCGCCAGCTCCCCACTGCGTCTGCTCAAGGCCGCCGGAGCGCCCTTCATCTTTGTCAAAGATTGGAAGGAGTTGCCCGCCATCTTGGAGAAGGAGAGAGGGCTTAGCCAAGAGCAGAAGATTGACAGGAGGCGGCGGCTGCTGGAGTGGTACGCCAGCTTCCGTCAGCAGATGAAGGAGAGGTTCACGGAAGTCATAGAGGAGACATTCTTTAATAGTGGCTGATAGATGTATCCAGAGCCCAACCAATATCGGTTTGGCCGATTTATCGACCATTATTTGACTTTTATTATGACATCGGTATTGGCAATTATGCTGCCAATGTATCCTGATTTTTAACCTGGTGTCCTTATTGTGGGTATGTCATTATGGGGTTAAATGTTTTCCAAGATTCTCCAAAAAGCTGATCTATGAGTTGCGTCCAAGTGTTGTGAGCTTGGAGATCAGCTAATTTTGAAAATCTTTGAATAGGGCTTATGTTGTTGAATTAAAGCTGCATTATGTAACTTTTGTATTCTACTGCAGATTTTAACTGGTTTCCTGCGCAAGTGATGACATTTTTACCATTGATTTGTCCCCTGCTTGCTCAAGGAATAAATTGAATCTTGACTATGACTATCAGGTCAAAATTTGTGTCAGGTCCTGTGTCAAGGTGAGACATGACCTTTGCGACGATCTAAATGTCTCAATAGAAGAGCAAGGAGACAAAACCACAACAATTGTATAAAGTATATTGTATTAACATACTCTACCATACAGATTGGATAAAATTATATTTTATTCATAAACAAAGTTACATGGTGCTGCTTTAAGTTATGTGATCTCAAATCACCCAAAAAGATGTAATTTGTCTTACGGATGATGGGTGATGTTTATGGTAACCGGAAGGCTCGCCCCAATGCACACTCACCCCCCATTTTCTTTTTCACCGACTGCTCTCCTTCATCGGTTCTTGGATTATTTTATTTGTTTTACTGATGTAATCAGTGTGATTGGTAATGGGTGCATGAAACAGCACCTCCCCTTCAGCTCACCATATTGGGGACTTGGGCAGGCATAGAGTGAACAGGTGTTTGCCCAGGGTGCTTACTCGCTCGGTTGCGTCTCAGTGGCATCTCGGTTGTGTGGCGGCAGGTCGCGTCTTTGTGTTTGTGCTGTTAGCATTAAGGAGCAGACAGTTCCTCTTCATCAGATATGGTTACAACCTCTGCAGGCTGCGCCGTCCTCCTCTGCGTCGACCTCCTCTTCTTTGTCAGATATGGTTACAACCTCTGCAGGCTCTGCGCTGTCTTCCTCTCCGTCGTCCTTCTCGTGTATTACTGCCACGGTGTCCGACTCTTCAGCCATCGGGTTATAGTTGCCCCGCCCAGACTGGCCTCCAGATTTTCCATCCGGGCAGTGAGGTCCTGCTCGACCATGGGGCTGGGACCCTTGGCCGAGGGCGGAAAAGAGGGGGGTTGGTCTCCGTGGGGACCCTGTGATGTTGGTCCTTTCATCATAAGTTAACAACAGGCTCTGGTTGCTTTGAAACGCGTGGTTTCACTGAGTCAGTGCACTACTCCCCACACGCAGCTGTGTTCGAGAAGTGTGTGTCACACACACTGCTGGCTTCTAGTTTAGCACTCGGAAGCATTCATGGACATCGTCTCTGTTTGTTTCACTGAAGCCTGTGTGCAAACACACGCACACAACTAGCACGGCTCTGTACTCTGGTTCGGAGCTCCTTAATGCTAACTGCACAAACGCAAAGACACGTGTTCACTCATGTTCACTCTATGCCTGCCCAAGTCCCTAATATGGTGAGCTGAAGGGGAGGTGCTGTTTCATGCATCCATTACCAATCACACTGATTACACTGAGGTTAATGTTATATTAATAAGATTAGGTTTATGCAAAGTTTTACTGAGGTTACAATTGAGAATAAGGTTAGGTTTCGGCAACGTTTTACTGAGGTTACGTTAAGGAATAAGGTTAGGTTTAGGAATACCTGGTGGTGACCATTTAGACGTCACCGGATTTGACCCAGGGCAAGAGTGTTTTGGGGCAAGCGTTCTTGTATTCATATTTATCACAGCACATACTCCTACGTGCTGGGGTGGGACAAGTCAAGAAGGAGTGTTGAGGCGAGAGGAGTGGGTCAGATGCACTGCATCCTCCCGATGGGGGCTCCTCACTGGCAGGTGAGCCAGAAGGATACAGCGACAACACGGAAATGTGTGTGGGGAGGAATTCATTGACATAATGACTACATTGGGGAGACAAAGGGGTAATTATATTTGGGTGCTCTAAAATAAATATAAAAAGTAAAAAAAAAAATATTTTGACCTTCCCAGAAAGGATGCTTACATGTGTGGAGAAGTGATCTGTGGACAATGCTATATTGGTGTAGTGCCCTTGGTGATATTCTGTGTCCAAGTTGTGTGCAGGTTATGTTTTTGGATTGTGGGAAAAGTGTCTGTTTTGCATTTAAATAATTGCAAAATGTTCTGTGAGGCTACTGTATATTTAACGTAGAAATGTTTACAATGATGGAATGTTCAGGCTGCTGTTTAGCACTCAAGGTCTGGAAAGTTAATAGAAGAAAAAACGCCTATGGGTTTTGATGTTCATATATTTATGATTTTTGTACATTTTGTTTCTACTTTGTTGAAATTGTGATATTAAATGCACTGATCGTACAAAAAAAGATAACACTGATTGTCCAGATGAACAAGTGAGAGAATTATTTGTTATACTTTATATGGTTAGATAATGACATCTCTGGAAATGGATAGTTATTAGTTACTGTGTATTGGCATGTGTTGCTTCCTTTAATGAACAGAAATATAAAGTATTTATCTTTGCTGTTATAATTTTTTATGTTGTGAATGTGATCATGAACGTATGGATTTTAGAAGGTGCAATAAAATTGAATACCATTTCCATATGTTTTCACGCTTATACAGTAGATGGCGTTGGGGACCACTTGCTTTTATTTGTGCAGGATAATTTTCAACTGTGTTGTTGTAGGCAACCTTTTACAGAAGCCTCTCTTTAAAATATATTGGCATATGACATTGAACAGGTCAAATGTCTCCCAGAGGAGGAGGCATTTTGGATCTCCACATTAGACAATAGTTAAATAAGGGCCTACATTAAGATATCAGACCATTCCTGTAACCTGTCATTCTTTTCTCTATTAATGGGCCCCTTTTGCTTGTGTTTCAGATAGTCTCCTCCTGACCTGCCTCACGACTGTATCACATCCCATCATGTGGGTCTTGTTTTTAGTCTTGACTACCCTTAAAATAAGTAGTAGCCTATAATAACTGCGTTGTGTTTTGGTCCGTTTTTAATGGTTCACTTCAGTAGTTTTGTAGTGACCACCATACTGTCCTGTATCACTCACTGTCTTAAATGTACTTTATAGGCCTATACTTATTATTTTTCTATACAACATTTGTTCATTTGCTTTTATTTAGGCTGAAATTTGAGTGACTCACACTCGCCATTGACTGCACCTGTGATATTTTAAGCCCAGCCCTGATTTGTGGCTGATACTGATTTTTTTTCCAACCTGGGTGTGGTTGTTATTGTTGACATGGCGCTACCTTGGTGACTGAAAAGTAGGCTGGAGGAAGAAAATGATATGTCGCACAGCACAGGCATTAACGTGGCACTACATCCAAACATCCACGTCGACAGAGGGATCGAGAATTGCCTACTGAATGGACATGGCTTATCGTCGCACTCAATCACTTGTTTTTCTACTCATAGTCTTTCAGGAAGGTAATAATAGTTCAATTTGTATACAGTCTATGCAATCAATGGTGAGAATTTGAATAGACATGTATAGCCTTCTGTCTGTCTGTCTGTCTGTCTGTCTGTCTGTCTGTCCGTCCGTCCGTCCGTCCGTCCGTCCGTCCGTCCGTCCGTCCGTCCGTCCGTCCGTCCGTCCGTCTGTCTAGTGACGGAGTCAGGTCGGTGTGTGCGTTAACCCCCCTCCCATATGCCAGTATGACAGACTGACAGTCATTTATTTTTCTAGCCTCGTGTTGCCAGACTCAAGTCATTCTCCTCTCTGTAAAAAAGTATAAACTGCCCCTTTAACAACAACAGGTTAGTAGGCATTCTACAAGTCAAATATTGTTGTTTTTAAAGCCTTATTTCATATTGTCATACTAGTGTGTGTGTGTGTGTGTGTGTGTGTGTGTGTGTACACACTTGTAACATATGGCTGTGATGAACTTGATTTAAAAAACTTGAATATTTCACTGTATGCACAATGAATCTAGAATATATGAAAGTTTAAAATGTAAAATTATTTTACAGAAAGAATGAACTTTTACATGTATGTACAATGAATCTAGAATATATAAACGTTTAAAATGTTCAATAATATTACAGAATTAACTTTGACACAATATTATTTTTTATGGGTCTATATATCTGTGGCGGAGAGAGTCGCAGCCCCAGCCTGAAGCCTCAAAAGTCTAGTATCTGCTCTCGTTCCATAGGGATGTCCCTTTGGAGTGATGGTTAAGATATTGGACTTTCACACGGGAGACCCGGGTTCGAAGCCAGGTGGGGAGGTTTGGATCACCTCCGTTACATTGGTGCCGTGACCCGGATCTGGGCTTCCCCGTAGGAGGAGGTCAAAGGGGGGTGAGTGTGGCGGAGAGAGTCGCTGCCCGAGCCTGAGGGGCTTTTAAGCCGTGACATCATTTTGTAGGCAGAGGAGAACTCTGCCCCCAGAGCATTTTCTGTCCCTCGCTATTTCAACAGATCCGAGACAAAAATAACGACTAAAGTATAATTCTAACACTTTCCTTTCAACAACAAAGAGAAGAAAAATGTGTAAATAGTAAAAATAGTAAAAAGATTCACGGAAACTGGGGGCAGAAATTCTCCTCTGCCTACAAAATGATGTCATACTTAACAGCCCCGAAGCCTCAAAAGTCTAGTATCTGCTCTGGTTCCATAGGGATGTCCCTTTGGAGTAATGGTTAAGATATTGGACTTTCACACGGGAGACCCGGGTACGAAGCTGGGTGGGAGGTTCGGATCACCTCCGTTACATATCCATGCAGTAACATCTCTTTATACTTTTATTTATATTGCACTTTACATTGAAAACAAACCTCGGAGTGCTACAGTACAGAATAAAAACATTTGCATAAAATAGTCTAAAAAGAAGGATCCTTTAAAAATCATGTGGCGGAAATTCTGAAAAAAGGCCTTCTATATGCAGGTTAGAGGTAGCCTAGTTCCAGACCCTGAATCGCTAGCCACACCCCTTTAAATTTTTGTTTTGGCGATTCAGGGAGTGAAACGAAATGTCAATTCAGGCTGAGTGTCAGGCTAGGTTAGAGGCATTTGGGGGTAAAAGTGGGGAACCAGGCCATTTCACATATTATAAGGGTTAGGGTTAACCCTAACCCTAACCCATTATAAATAATATAAATAATATAAAAAAGTTATAAAAAAAAAAACCTGCCTGTTTGTGTATTACGAGGGTGTCAGGAGTCACCAGAAAAAAGGATTGGTGTTTTCATTGAATCTATCATGGTTAAAATGTTTTTGTATTTAAGTGAAATATCCCTTTTAAATAAAAATAAAACATTTTAACCATGACAGATTCAATTAAAACACCCACCCTTTTTTCTGGTGACTCCTGATGCCCTTCTAATACACGAACAGGCAGTGTTTTTTCGATAACCTTTTTAGTTTATTTAATAATTATTTGGGAAAATGAAAAAAATAAAATACAATTAAGAAATTATTACAAATAAATGAAAAATGTTATTGACAAAACAAAAAGGACGGATGTTTTCATTTAATCTATCGTGGTTACAATGGGTTTGTATAGGAAGGGGGCGTGTCTGATAAAATGAATATCAAATATCTAAATCTAAACTGAATCAAACAACTCAAAAACTGTCCTGGGTGTTCCCAAAAGCTTGATTAGACGATGAAATTACTAAAGGTTTTTTGAAAGTGAAATATCCCTTGAAGAAATAGTTTAAAATTGACAATTCGGCAGCTATTTTGTTTTGCAAATTAGAAGGTCAAAAACTCAAAATTTTGCTTGGGAACCATTTTTTTCAGATTCAGCACCCTTGAATTGTGTAAAATAGACTGGTTACCAACTTTTACCCCAAAATGCCTCTAACAATCACTTTTTTTCAGAAATTCCACTAGACTATCCAATGTAAGCAGATCTCTTGGCTGTGTGTGTGTGTGTGTGTGTGTGTGTGTGTGTGTGTGTGTGTGTGTGTGTGTGTGTGTGTGTGTGTGTGTGTGTGTGTGTGTGTGTGTGTGTGTGTGTGTGTGTGTGTGTGTGTGCGCGTGCGTACAGGGAGTAGGGGAGAGGACTCAGCAGGCATCCCTGGGATGCTCCTGTGCTGAAACAACCACTTTATTAATATTATCAGCAGAATTGGCTGAAAATCACAAATCAAAAGCAACCAATCCAGGTGCACAACCACACCATTACCGGTAGTTAAGTTACTATGAAAAGCTCCACCGGCTATCCGTAACGTAACATCACACTTTTCCCCCTACTCTTATCTCCGGCACTGTTGCCACTATCCATGCCAAACTTTGCACACACATTCCTTGGATTTACCATATTCCCTCCTGATTGGCTACAATTGCCTTCTAAAGTTTGTGTATGCGACGTGGTGGTCGCTTAGGGAGTCTTACTGGTTTTATACTATCTTTATATTATAGACATACAGTCAATGTGTTCTTATATCTGTCACCTCCATCACCTTTAGGTCTATCGGAGATGATCCAAACACAGGGAGCTGTAAGAACCACGGTGGGAGGAGACGCCCGTTTCACCTGCCTACTCACTCAATCCAAGAACGTCCTTCAAGTTACATGGCAAAAAATGTTACCAGGAGGAACAGAGAATGTTGCCACCTGTAACAAACGCTTTGGCACCAAGATAAACCCTCCTTTTCAGGGGAAAGTGGAATTTGAAGACACAGGACTGCAGAATAGCACCATAGTGGTCAGGAATGTGACCAAAGCAGATGAGTGCTGCTATCGATGTTTATTTAATGCCTACCCTGATGGAGCCATCTATAGGAAAACCTGCCTCATAGTTGATGGTAAGATAACCATATAAGGAGTTCCCAATGCAGCTATGCCCAAATATGGAATGTATTGTCTAACCTGGTTGTTGGTCTGTCTGCGTTGTTGTGCACTTTTCTTCGGGCCCTCTTGTCTTCCGCTGCGTCTTGACAGTTTCTTTTCCTCTGTCATGAGGTGTTGGTGGATGGTGCTTCTCCACCTTGTGCGGTCAGATACAAGAGCTTCCCAGGACTTGATGTTGATGTCAAGGGCCTTCATGTCTCTCTTGCAGACAGCAGGTGGGGACACCCTGTTCTCTTCCCGCGTGTGTTTGTGTGTGTGTGTGTGTGTGTGTGTGTGTGTGTGTGTGTGTGTGTGTGTGTGTGTGTGTGTGTGTGTGTGTGTGTGCCCGCGTGTGAGACTGACCACGCCATTACCATATAAGGAGTTCCCTGCAGCTATGCCCAAATATGGAGTGTATTGTCTAACCTTAATGTGTCGTCATGGCATCAGGTGCAAACAATTCAGTCAGCTTCATATATGGGCACAAAAGGGGCGTAGCCATATATGGGCATATACTGATGAGTTCAGATATCCAGAACCAATCCAACCAGTATGGACATATACTGATTACATCAGTGATCTCCATATTTGGGCATAAAAGGGACAAGGGCTGACAGATACTGAGATCTCCATATGTGCACAAAAGGGTCACAGACAATGGGTACCCTGGCAAAGCCCCCTGTTAAGATCTAAGATCGTTGGTGTGACGTAGCGGCCCGAACTCTAGATATGAGGGCTGCGTAGAGGCCCGATTCCCGAACCTATAGTAAATGAAAAGATGAGGAAGGAACCGAATAAAGTATTTAAGGATGAGGTAAACCTCTCCTGGTGAAACTCCTTATGGTCAGGTGAAAAGAGATTGGCTGGTGAAGCTATGTGCATCGGAGCAGACATGGTTGTTTGTTCATCCCGACACAGTGGAGGTTGACAGTGATCACATGTTGGGGATTGGCTTTGACTAAACTGGGAGTAAATGAATAGTGAAAAGTTATTAATTGTCCCCCACCAAGAAATTGGAGGAGGTAATTTAAAATAGCCCTGAGCGTTTGTTAATTTGTTTGTTCGTCCTGTAATGCTGACTTTGTGCCACAAGTTAAGAAGGATCTGATCAACGAGGAACAAGTCAATGTAATTATTGAAACAAGGAAACAGAGGAATATTCCCACAAACCCCAGAGGGGAAGTAGGAAGAAACCGATATAGGTAAACAGGGTTATCGCCAACAGTAATGACATATGGAAACACCAGAGGGAAGGTATTGAGGAAAAACCTCCAGCGTAGGGTTGGACCAGATGAACATATCAGGTTCAGTCTTAAGTCAGGGCGTAAAGTCCCTACTAAAGGCTAGTAGTTAGTTTGTAGCTAGTTAATATAATTGGCATAACTTATTTAGTAAATGCGCTATTCTTAAAGTTCAATCTTCTGAAACATAAATCTATGTATGCGCTCCCAGATCCATTGAACATTGAATTTCGGTTCTCTTTTGGTGATTTTATCTGGATGTGGGTCACATTAATACACCCAAGCATGTCAGCGTACCCTGTGTTCATGTAGCCTACTGTAAGAAAGAGTGCATGCAATTTCAATTGATGAAATTATTGTTTGTTTTGCAGAGCAACCTGATCCCATATTACACATAACAAAACTCAACGGCACAGAGCTGATGGCTGTGTCTTGCTCGGCTGCGTCACATCCTGCTCCAACGATAACTTTGGAGTTACCCAGACATGTAGGCTTTTCAAACTACACCACTGTCCATGCAGCTGCCGCTAATGGTACCATCACAGTGACCAGTACTGTCACAGTAGAAAGGTTCTTTAGCAACGGCACGCAGGTCCACTGTGTGGTGCGTTTCTACTCTGGGCTTGTAAAGGAGATGTCCAGGGTCATTTATTCTGACAAACAAGGTGAGACAGTTTAATTTCCATTTGATTAAATGTTGAGAATTCAGAGCCACAAACAGACTGAATATTAGTGTCGTTTGTGGAAATGTAGTTGGGTGGATTATTGGATGGATAGATTGATGATGTAACTAATTACTCTATGATACTTTCTTTTCCCAGATGTGTTTCAGAAAAGTGAAGATCCATGTAGTTTCAGTAAGTTCTTGTTTATATGCCCGTTTGAAACTGACTGTTTATATTTTAGTAAAACCGACGAGGAGGGAGACCACCGTAATACAAACAATACATCCTTTACTACAATTATTGCTCAAGAGTTATGACTCAAAATGTGTTGCATTCGTCGAGTATTAGTCTGTTTTTAAGCCTTATTGTGTGTTTGTGTGCCTAGATAAATGCTGTACAGGATGCATTATCCTTTTTGGGAACCCTAGGACTCTCCACTTTAATGTGTGACTGTTTATATTGAATGATATCCATGAGCATTTCTCATCTTTTCCTTCACAGTTAACATGATTATTTGTGCTGCTGCTGGTGCCTTTGGTGTCAGTGTAATCGTCATGGTTGGATTCATCTTGAGACAAAGATGCGGTTTAACAACTGCAAGGCTACCTCAGACATCATGTGTGAAGTCTATGCCATCAGTACTATGACTCGATGCGATGCAAGAGTGCAGTCCAGTCAACACCAACTTGGGACTACTGAAAGCCCTCCATATTCTCCTATTTAAAAACTGGTTTTGATTCATCAGGGAGATGATTCTTCTCATCTCTTACTTTTCCTGTGCTAAAATAGATGTGTAAGTAATAACTGTAATGAAACCTAACCTAAACCTTACAGTAATTCCTCCTGTTGCTTACTAATGGAACCAAAAGGACATACACTCTTCAGAGTTTAATGAACAACAATGATTTCACTGTATAAAGGGCCATTCACACTGAGAACTAACTATAAAAGCATAGTTTTAAAATGTTACACAAGTCAAGTGGACGTCAAGCGGATGGCACTATCAAAAATGGTGAAGGATATAGTTATCTTTATAGTTTTCGTGCCCAGTGGGAATTCCTAATCTTAGTTATTCTGGATGGAACAGCAGAAACATGACTGATGTTTAAAGTAGGAGGTTATGAGTTGGGTAGAAGACTAGAAAGACAATTTCTAATTTCCTTACTATAAAACATCATCTGGTTTTCAAATATGTGCATGGTTTCTGTTTGTATGCAAATCAGTGCTCCTCTTCTGGCAGTGCTTGACAAATGGATTCTATGATCCTACTCCTAAGTCTGACCTCTTGTGATTAGTTGTGGAAGTGCAGTTGTGTTTAGTTTAAGGCAAAAATGAAAAGGAAACGTTTGACAGCAGGACATAAAATCACACATACAAATAATTTCCGTACTTAAACATTTTTTTTAAATGTATACATTTTAAATGAATTAAAAACGATCAATCAAAAAGCATGCAAACAAACTAACATTTGATTATGCTCTCATTTTCCTCAACTCTACACATCTCTTATTTTTTTGTTGTGACTCCCTGTTACTGTCTCTAAAGCTCGAACTGAACTGGACGAATGAGACTGTGTGCTGTCTACTGTCCGATCAGATGGTAGAATCCATATGCACCGATAACGATATATTTAACGGTATCGGGTCCCGATATGACTTAATTAATCGGACAAAAAAAAAAGAAAAAAAACATATAAATATACACGCATATAATATATAATCACGCAATTTTAAGCCCATAACCAAACGTTTTAGCATTTAATATTACATTAACGATATCCCACAATCTTGTCCAGCAAACTTTTTTCTGTCGCTCCTCCACTCTAGACACAAGTTTCCATTTCATTTTGCACTCCGTTTCACTGACTGCACTCTGTTATTTGAACTGAAGCCTATCCTACAATTAATAAATGGCTTTAATTGAAAGGTGATGCATTTTTTATTCTTGCTATAATAGCCTATAGTAAGTATCGGTATCGGGAAATATCACAATTAATATATTGGTGATAGGTATTTTGTTATGGTTCATATCATCTATCAATACATATTGATGACCACCTGACCCTAAGGCACAGTGACTGTGTCCTGCCATAATGTCATGTACAGTACCCACAAGGTCTCTGTCTGATAGAACTGAGGCCTTATCAACTGCCTGGAGCCTGTACCTAAACAATGAGAATTGTTTTGGTTTATAAGGCTCAGCTTGGGACATTTGGTGTCATCCAGACACCAGCAAGGACATCTCTTCCCCCCAGTAACCTACTGTATATGGACTCTTTGTCTTGTCATTCGTGGACAAGAAACATATCCTATGAACTGTTGAAATGTCATCTACTGACTAACCAAATGACCACATAAACTCATGTCAAAACATAATTTGTCAGAGAGAGCACAAACCATTGATTATTCTGTTGTACCTTTGTCTTGAATACTCTCTCTCCATAGTAAAATATTCCATTCTCACTCTGATCACTCTCCTGTCTTATTTCTGTGTGATGGATTATTGTATCTCATATGGGAATAAGAAGGTGTTGTTGTTTACTAATAATATATTTATCAAAAGCTCTCTCTCCATAGTAAAACATTCCATTCTCACTCTGATCACTCTCCTGTCTTATTTCTGTGTGATGGATTATTGTATCTCATATGGGAATAAGAAGGTGTTGTTGTTTACTAATAATATATTTATCAATTGGATTAGATCGAATTTGAAGAAAAAAAACTTCCTATTATTTGCTCTGACACTATTTGCAATCCTAATTTATTTTTAAATATTTCTGTTTTGTTTTATGTGGTGCTGCTGCTACTCTAAACAGAGGGTAGCAGGAAAGGTCGATCTAAAACAAAGTCGACCCCAACTCGTTTCCCAACGGGTCTGTGGCCTTAAGGCCACAAAACTTTAATTGTTTTAGGTTGACCTTTCCTGTATTCAAACAGAGCTCCTTCTTAAAAGAGATCTTGTATTTCACCTGAAAGGTCATACATGGATACTGTTTATAAATATTTATTTAAAAAGTGTGTTTCTTCCCGTACAGTCCGTTGCTTCACCTAGATAACAGAGGAACAGGGTGACAGGTGTTAGAGAAGGTTGTAGCCAGTCAGCTCACCTCCCACATGATACACCACAACATCTCAGACACATTTCAGTCCGGTTTCCGCAAACATCATTCCACTGAATCCGCCCTCCTCAGAGTCTCAAGCGACCTCATGATGTCCGCTGACTCTGGGAAATGCTCCGTTCTGATCTTGCTAGATTTGAGCGCGGCCTTTGATACGGTCAGTCATAGTATTCTCTTAGATAGGCTCAGGGAGTGGGTGGGCATCTCTGGGAATGCTCTTGACTGGTTTGCCTCGTACCCGAGGGAAAGAAAATTCTCCGTGGCTATGGGCCCCTTTAATTCAGATCAGGCACCACTACATTGTGGTGTACCTCAGGGGTCTGTACTTGGGCCCCTCCTGTTTGCTATATACATGCTCCCCCTAGGTCTGCTCATAAATAAGTTTCCCGGCATTCGATATCACTGCTATGCAGATGATATACAATTATACTGCTCTATCAAGCCTGATGAATTGGATCAATTAAATGTCCTCCAGGAATGTCTGCTGGCTATTGAAGCCTGGCTGGGAAACAGCCTCCTTCAGCTAAACCCCAATAAGACCGAGGTGCTGATTGTAGCGGCTGAGAACAACGCCGCCAAAATAGCTACACACCTGGGGGCCCTCAAGGGAAACGTACGCCCCCTTTTAAGAAATCTGGGCGTGGTGTTTGACCAAGCCATGCACTTGGACAATCATGTCAAATCACTCACACGTACCTGTTTCTTTCACCTCAGAAATATTGCAAAACTCCGGACCATCATATCCCACTCTGAACTTGAAATGGCCGTACATGCTTTCATCTCATCCAGGCTAGATTACTGTAACTCCATTTTTACCTGTCTCAACAAAACATCCGTTGACAAATTGCAGCTGGTTCATAACGCTGCTGCCAGGTTACTCACTAGATCAAAAAAGTCATGTCACATCACCCCCATTCTAGCCTCTCTGCACTGGCTCCCGGTACACTACAGGATCCACTTCAAAGTCCTCACATTTACCTACAGAGCAATTCATGGCCCAGCCCCTACGTACATCTCAGAAATTATCCGTCCCACCCCCACCACCCGTTCACTCAGATCCGCAGATAAACACCTGCTTGATGTCCCTCGGACGTACCTTGTAACCAAGGGCGACCGAGCCTTTGAGGCCATAGCCCCTAAACTCTGGAACGCCCTCCCCCTGGAACTAAAAACGGCCCCCTCAGAGGACTCCTTTAAGAGGCACCTGAAAACACACATGTTCAGACAGGCCTTTGGTCACTTATAGGCGTCCCTGTTTTCACTGTTCTTTTGTTTTCTATGTTACTGTAGGTGTTTTTAATTTATTGGTGTCTTCTCTGCAACTGTAGAGCTTATTTCTTTTATCTTTGTATCTCTGCAACTGTAGAGCTTACTTACTTTTTATTTTTATTTTTATTGAATATTGTGTATCTGTAAAGCACTCTGTGCACTCGTGCTGTGAAGATGTGCTATATAAATAAAGTTCATTCAAAGTTCATTCATTCATTCATTCATTCATTCACACTGACATGCCCATTATGCCCATTGGAGTGTGTAAGGTCTAACTCTAAGGTTGTCTCAGGTTATCTGACCCCAGTATCTCTACAGTATGTGTGGACCTTTCTGTCTCTCACTCTGTTTAAAAAAATCACACACCCCTGTGAAGTGAGCGGTGCTATTTATGTTGTGATGTCATAGTGATGAAATTGCTATCCTCAACAAACATTGAGCCATTTGTTTCAGAATCTAGGCCAGACGTAGGCCAAAGCCTACATCCGACCTGGACATTTTTTGGGATTGGTTTGTACACCTATTGTGAGGTGAGGGGTGCTATTCAGTTAAATTCATCAAGAGTTTCACTAACCAATCACAACACGTCCTGCAAAGCTTGGTCAACTGCATACAATGTAAAACTGTCAAAGGGCTCAAAGTTTTGGTTACACGTCTCCATTCCGACATGGGTTACGGAAACATTGCTATTCAGAAGATTGACTTCCATTATTCTAAATGGAGGTGTCACCTAAACCTAACCTAAACCCTAACCTCAGTGGGGGTATTTCTGAATAGGGATGTTTCTAGGTAGGGGTGTTTCTGAATAGAGGTCTGCCCCTTCCGTCATGTCTCCTTTCCGACATCTAACAGGAGCGTGTCGCTGGTACTACATGTCATCTTTTCGACACCCGACTCTAACCCTCACCTCCGTGGAGTGAGTCGCTAACCCTCCGGTCGACATGATGGTCGTTCGAAAGAGCGCGATTTTCCCCATCTAACCCTATCCCTAACCTCTATGGAAGTGTTGCCACTCCGAGAATAAGAAGTTCACTAGTACAGAGCCACGCCTTCAAACCAAACACTGTTAAACATTCTTTATTTAGAAAAGAAGGAGATGGAACCTGAGAGGATGATAGTTGGTTATGCATGGATGGGATGGCAGGGGGGGTAGAGAATGAGGATGTTGCTGAGTAGCGGATGGGAAGGGAAGGATAGGGAGTGGGGGACGGAGGTGAGGTTGAATGGGCCGTGCCGTGAGGACAGAAGAAGTGAGGAGGGGAGGGGGGAGTGGGGATGGGGGGTGATGATAGGGGGCACGGATGGCGACAGTGAAGGGGGGAGGTGAGGATGTAGGGAGTGAGGACGGGGAGTGGGGATGAACGGGCGATGAGAGGATGTGAGCTGAAGGGAGTGGGGGAGGGGGGAGGGAGGGATGATGTTGGCGAGGGAGGGAAGTGCGTATGGGGCGCAAATGAGTGAGGGGCGTGTGGCCGAAGGCCTGTAGGGCGTAGCCCTGATGGGGGAGGGGTGTGGCCGAAGGCCGTAGGGCGTCGCCCTGATAGGGGGATGATAGGGGTAGGGACGCGGCCGGACCGGCCGGTGGGCTGCAGCCCGAGGGATGCATGACCATAGGTTCCAGGGGGGTGAAGACCCTGAGTATTTGGCTTGGGATCTGAGAGCGATGGCGTTCTCGTCTGTAGTCGTCCGTGGACTGGCCATCACTCCCGAGACCCCCATCTGGAACCTGAAACTAGAAAGGTAGGTTAGAACAGTAAGGGGTGGGAGGGTGGGATGCGAAGTACTATGCACGAGAGACGGGCAAGACTGGCAGGTTTAAATACACCTCCTTATTGGCAATGGGTGGAGCGTGAATCAGTTACCATGGTAGCTGTGCCACTGTGGATGGCAAGGGTGGAGCTATGGTCAGTTACCATGGCATATAATTTGAGGGAGGAGTCGACTCAGTTACCGTGGTGATAGATAAATTGTCGCCTGGGTAGTAGGGAATAGGGATGAGTAGAAGAGAGAATGTAATAACATCTCATTTATTTGAAGGCGTAGTCTTCCTCCTGAACATACGTTGTGCCAACTCCATTCACTGTCGGAATGGAGACATGTCGGAATGGAGAGCACCCCCCATCTAGGTATCTAGGCCTGATGTATTTATTTATGAGTTAATGTCATTAAGCATCCTGCTAAATTTGGCTTATTTCGGATGAGGCGGGACATACGAGCCACTAGCCAATCACAACACTTCCTTTCCTGCAAAGCTTGGCCAATGGGACCCTGATGTAAACTATTATAACTCTATAGGCCAAATTCCAATATCCTTCCTAAGCCCTGTTGACTGTTAACTCACGGACTTAAGTGACGTCAACATGGGCCAAATTCCAATGTCCTCCCTAAGCCCTGTTGACTTTTGCCTCACGGACTTCATATATGAACTGTGGGTAATTCCTTTGCCAAAGGCTACAAATCGGACTTACGGAAAGTCAACAAAAAGGGGCGTTCCCACACCCTCACCTTAAGCTCCAAACAACAGCAGGAAGGCATGGGCTACAATCCGCCGTCTGGGCGAAGACCACACCACCCATAATCACAACGGTCACAGCAAACTCAGTTGCAACACAGCTGGTGGCCAACGGCCGGAACCAACATCGCCGCCGACCCACAGGAGAACACCATCGCACAGTGGTATCAGACCAATCACAATCAGCCAATCCTCTCACCAAACCCTTCGATATGGAAGAACTCAAAACTGCAATGGGAAAGCTGAAACCCGGAAATGCAGCAGGGATTGATGACATCCTGGCAGAAATGATACAGCATCTGGGACCTAAAGCAAAGACCTGGCTCCTGGAGATGCTGAATGTATGCATGGCACAGAAAACCATCCCTCCTATCTGGAGAAAGGCCAAAGTGGTTGCAATCCCCAAACCCGGCAAAGACCCATTATCCCCAAAGAGCTACCGACCCATCTCTCTCCTCTGCATCACTTTCAAGCTCTACGAGAGGCTGCTACTCCAACATCTCAAGCCACTCATAGACACCAAGCTGACAAAAGACCAAGCTGGGTTCCGTCCTGGCCGTTCCTGTGCTGGACAGCTACTCAACCTCACCCGACACATTGAGGATGGGTTTGAAGGCAAACAAATAACTGGAGCAGCATTCATAGACCTTTCTGCTGCCTATGATACTGTCCAGCACCGGACAATGGTCAGGAAACTACTGGACATGACTGGTGACCTGAACCTGTGTCAAGTCATCAAAAGCCTCCTCAACAACAGGCGCTTCTACGTCCAGTTAAATGACCAGAGGAGCAAATGGAAAGCACAAAAGAACGGCAAGGTAGCGTACTGGCCCCCCCTCCTTTTCAACATTTACACAAACGACCAGCCACTAACCCCAGAATGCCAACATTTCATCTACGCAGATGACCTCTGCATCACCACCCAACAAGTAGACTTCCAAAAGATTGAGTCTGTCCTTGAAAGTGCTCTCCAAGAAATGTCAAGCTACTACAATAACAACCACCTGAAACCAAATCCATCAAAAACCCAACTATGCAGTTTTCACCTGAGGAATCGTGACGCTAAAAAGAACTGAGCGTTATTTGGGATGGCCACAAACTGTCGAACCATACTCATCCCATGTATCTTGGCGTAACACTGGACAGGACACTCTCCTTCAAAAAACACCTGGAGAACACCAAAGCTAAGGTCAACACCCGAAACAAGATCTTGCGAAAACGAGTAAACTCCAAGTGGGGCGCAGACCCACCAACAATCCGCACAACTGCCATGGCCCTGTGCTTCTCTACTGCTGAATATGCCTGCTCGAGCTGGAGTCGATCATGCCATACCAAGCTGGTCGACACAGCTTTAAACGACACCTGCCGCATCATCACGGGATGCATCAAAACAACACCTGTCCCGTGCCTCTATGCGCTAGCCGGCATCTCTCCTCCGCACATCAGACGATTGGGTATCGCTCAAGATGAACACAGGACACAGGAGATGGACAGTAGACACCCTTTACATGGCCATGTAGCACCCCCACGGAGGCTCCCATCCAGAGCCAGCTTCCTGCAGACAGTCCTGCCCCTCCAGAAAACCAAACAAGCAGCAAGGGCCAACATCTGGGAAGATGAATGGCAAAGCCATAACATAGGAGCTCTTGACTGGTTGAACAGAGGAATTACACCAACGGAAAGCCTTGCTTGTGGCTGTTTAATAATTAATTAAGTTAAATAAATATATGGATATATAAATCCATAAGTAAAATAAGAAGAGGCGAGCCAAAGGACTATATCTTAGATTGCTGTATTTGAAGAGAGGCAGACAAGGAAGACAGACAGTGAGCATACCATAGTGGTAGCTTTCTAAATCTCTCTCCCTTCCAATATGGAAGTTAACATGTATATAAAGAGTACAGTTATAACAGTATAAGTCGTGGGACTCATTGATTGGTTCCCAGATCATAACAAGGAAGACAGTGACACGTAGTGTTGGTAATTATCCACTAGTGACATACAGTATAAACCAAAACATGATTATAGTCATGGCAACCAAAGTTACTATGACCTGTAATCTATTAAGCCTGAGCTTATAGTATCCGACCAAAATGTGGTCTCCTATACTGTAAGTTCAGTTCATAATATATCCTTGTATGGTCATATGACCCTCATACACAAACCATACAATTATGTATCATAATTTATATCCTATCAGTGGCCACGACCTTGGCTGGATCACCTGGAAGTCACTAAACAGACTGCGTGTGGAACAGGGGCGGTGCAAAGCACTGATGAAAGTCTGGAACTATTCTACAGAAGACACATGCAGCAGCTGTGGATCAGTGCAGACAATGTCCCACCTACTGACCTACTGGAATGTGCCGATGCCCCCCAGTGCCGTCCAGAGGACCTGGCAGAGCCCACCCCATCAGCTGTGGCCTGTGCCCGATACTGGCAGAACGACATCTGAGATTGCTACAGACTCGAAGAAGACCTTAAAGTTGTACCATGTAACTTTTTTTATAAAACAAATCTTAAAATTGTCCTAACTGTTAAATCGCTAAAGTTTTAGAACACCCACTCCGTGAATTTCAGCCTGTAAAGCCTTCTCTATATATGTAAACTGCGATCCTTGCCGTGGACCGGATCTCGCGCCAAAATTGCGTCATCACACTACCGGCCAATCACAGCGAGGGTTATACAACTGCCGGCCAATCACAGCGCATCTTGAAGTGGGGTCGCTATGGCAGCCATATTTGTTGTCGCCCGTTTGTACCATCCCTTCTCTAGGTAATTTCGCCTACCAGGCAGGGTGAAGGAGTCCGTATCTCTGGAATTACTGAACGCACAGGAACAAGGGACCCCTCAAAAGATAGATCTCAGCGAGGTGGAGGCAGACGCGGGGGTCTGAAGGTACGAAAAACGGCCGAAAGACGCGGACGCGACCGCGGTTTGCTATAGGGCTAATGACCACTAGTTGGGCATCTTACACAGTATAGCTTTAAGCTCCAACGTGAACGCGCACGTTGACTTTGGCTAAGTCAGTGAGTCAGCAAGTCAACGGATTGGAATTTATGGACGTAAAACAAACTTTGTGTCAGACACAGGGAGTGGAAGTTTCTGACAAGCACTTGGAATGTAGGAGTTGGACTCTGTTCCACGGATACCTAAATATTGTGAAAATAGCAGATCTACAAGCTTACTAATACTAGATCAGCTATTTTCATAATAAAAAAATGTAATCTCTTATATTATTTGACAATCCGGACCCTATATTATTTGACCCCGACCGACAGGTTGAGAACCACTGGGCTAGGCAACTACTTTATTAGGCTACAATAATTTGAGTATTTTTTACCATTTGCACACTGTCGCGGTCCGCGACTCGCGGACACACTTGAAGGATAAATAAAAGGAGCAGTCAGGCTAAAGGGGAACACGCACTGGACGCGGAGGCGGCGCGTCACAAAAATACGGCCCCATTATTTTCAAAGAACTAACCGGCGGCGCCTGCCGCGCCGATACGCCGCTGTTCTATTTTTCCAGCGTTGCCGCGGTGAACATGTTCTCCCATGGTTCTCCCCACCGAGGGAAATGGATGTGCAGCCGCCCGCGTCCAGTGTGTGCTCCCTCGCACGCGAGTCGTCAGAGGCTTCCCACTTGACTCATCCACTGTGTGAGCCACAGCTGACCAAGTGCTGACTCACGTGCAGTCGTAGTAGCCCTGAATACATGACTATCATATCATGTATATGATAGTCATGTATTCAGGGCTAGTGCAGTCGTGACGTGAGACTGTTCAGGTCACGCTGTTCAGGTTCACGTTACCCCTGGCCTATTGTCGACAAGCATAGCCTACTTCTTGAGCTAGTCATGACTGTAGGCTATGACTCAAAAAACAAAACAACAATTGATAAATGTTCTTGGATTTTCCTTCTCAGTCACAAGATCGTCGCTGGGACTGCAAAGAGATTGAGAATCTGAACAACAAATCTGAACATATTAGACATCATGGAACGTCTTTTTCTATTGGTAATCTTCCAAAAAGGTAAATTTATGTATATTTATAATTCTATATCAATACCTACAGTTTTCATAGATCTCCTTCTCTGCATGCGTTTCCTTGTGCGTTTACGACTATTCTGCTTTATCACTCGAACATGGCAAGTGCTTGTTTATTTTTCGCGAGGTCCGATCTGCTCCATAGGTTATTGCAATCTCATTATTCCAACTTTCATTTGGCTTCCTTTCGTCGACGCCTGGTAGGACTCTGTAGTTACCAGCCATCCTCTGTTTAATGTTAGGCCTACTCGAAATATTAAAAACTCTAAATAAGACAACTTTATAGATTCACTTTAAGTGAATCTATAAAGTTGTCTTATTTAGAGTTTTGGAATAGCCGTTCCAACCGCAATGTTCAACAAGTAGTTTCAACGGTGTCAGGCATATTTGTCTCCACCAGCCGAAGGCATGGGGGAGAGTATGTTTTCCCCTTCCCCGTCCGTGTGTCCGTGTGTCCGTCTGTCCGTGCGTGCGTGCGTGTGTCCTCGCAGTTTGTGTGCACCTAATCTCAGTCGCCGTTGGCCCGGTCGCTGCCAAAGTGAGCACACACATTCCCTGGATGCCAATCTAGAACCTCTGCCCTAAATTTTTCAAATGGGCCTTTTGTAGCGCCACCTAGTGGCCGATGTTCGCAAAACACATTTCTGTGCACTACTCTTACAGATTTTGTCCAAAAATCCTACAAATCGGTAGGCAGTATCTCGACAGTCATGTGATCGACATGGATCTGTCCGATTTTGCATATTCCATCCTGATTGGCTAAGATTGGCTTCCAAAGTTTGTAGGATTGAGCCGTTTTGAACAAAATACCTCATATCCCAAACGCAAAGTGCAATTATCATGAAATCGCGCACACACGTTCCCACTAGGTCGAGGAAGAAATGCCACTTAAAAATTTTGAAATCAGCCTCATGGTGGCGCTATAACAGGCCGATTTGTGGTTTTACCTATAACTCCACCGATCAGTTTCAAACTTTGTAAGCGCACTCCCTAGAGGCCAAGGAAAAACCCTTTCTCTGCATTTTTCACACAAGCCTTTTATAGCGCCACCTTTGGGCCGACTTATGTAAAACACATTTTTGGATATTACTCCTTGAGATTTTATCCAAAAATCATGGAAATCAGTACACAGTATCTCTATAGTCATGTGATCAAGTCCGATCCGTCTGATATTTCATATTCCATCCTGATTGGCTAATATTAGTTTCCAAAGTTTGCAGGATTGCTCAGTTTTTGAACAAAATGCCTCAAATTATCAACACAGCTTGCGATTACCGTGAAATTGGCCACAAATATTCCCACTAGGTCAAGGAACAAATGCTACCTTTTTTGGAACACAATGCTTCAAATCATGCATGCAGCGTCCGATTGCTATGAAAGGTGAAGAACATATGCCACCCTTTTTACATTGGCCTATTATACAGTAGCACCACCAGGACGCCTGGCCTGGTGGAGACCTGTGCTCGGAAGAGCACTGCTTCTAGTTGATAGGTGTACTACACAGGAAACTGGGAGAGAGATGGGGGGTGACACGTAGCAAAGGTCGTCAGGATCGGGACTCGAACCGGGACTCGAACCTGCGACGCCTTACCGGCCTAGGTGCCTGGACTGCACTACCCTGTGGCCCAGGCTGTAGCGCGCTACACTATGTCTGTCTGTTTGTATCAAGACACACACGCACGTTGCAATGAATACCAGAAGACTCGCACTAAAGACTAGACTAAAACACAGTCGCCCCGGGCGTCTATCTGGCGGAGCGGTAGAATGGTCTCTGCCTGGTATTCCTAAATGTAATCTCGGTAAACTATGCCTATACTGTTAAACCAAACCTTATTCCTAACCTTAACCTCAGTGAAACGGTGCCAAAATCTAACCCTATTCCTAAATTTAACCTCAGTAAAGCTATGCTTAACCCTAAAGTTATATCTAACCTTATCCTCAGTAAAACAAATTCACACTTGAACCGTCACAAGTGGTCCGCATGAGGTCGGCGGAAAGAAATCAGGGCGAGAAGGTTTGTTGGCGAGTAGACCGTTACCGCTGCAATAGCACACACAGGTCAGGGAGAACGACCCTCTGTTCTTAAAGGATTAGTTCACCCCCAAAATGACTTTTTTTCTATTGATTACTCATGCCATGGAGACTAGAGTTCGATAATATTTTTAGGTTTTTGTTGCATTCCTAAGACAAAAATGTGATAACAATAAATGTACCCCCATTCGTTCCGGATGGGGACCTGTTTCGAAACGGGTCCCCATCCGGAATCAATGGGGGTAACTTTACTCGAATCAAATTTTTGTCTTAGGAATGTGACAAAAAACTAAAAATATTATTGAACTCTACTCTCCATGGCATGAGTAATCAATAGAAAAAAAGTAATTTTGGGGGTGAACTACTCCTTTAAAGTGATATTTCACTTTCAAAAAAACGTTTTGTCATTTTATCGTCTAATCAGGCTTTTATGAACACCATGAACAGTTAATTTGCTTCATTCAGTATTTAGATATTTGATGTAAATGTTATCAGGCCCTCCCCGTCCAGGGCTCCTACACATACACACCCATTGTAACTTCAAACTCCATTTTAACCATGATAGATTCATTAACACCCATAAACATCCATTATATTTTCTGGTGACTCATACTACCCTCCTAATACTTGAGCTGGCCGTGTTTTTACTATAACGTTTTTCATTTATTTTTAATATTCTTTTATTGTATTTAATTATTTCCATATTTTCCCAAAGAATTATTCAAATAAATGAGAAATGTTATTAGGAGGGTATTATGAGTCACCAGAAAAAATAATGGGTGTTTTTAATGAATCTAATGAATCTATCATGGAGTTTGCAGTTACAATGGGTGTGTATGGGGAGGAGCCCTGGACTGGGAGGGCCTGATAATATTTACATCAAATATCTAAATACTGAATGAAGCAAATTAAAAACTGTTTAGGGTGTTCATAAAAGCCTGATTAGACGATAAAATTACCAAACATTTTTTTGAAAGTGAAATATCCCTTCAAGTAAACACTGAGCTACAATATAGACTAGAGCATCGCAGTGGGCGTGATTTACTGGTCCCACTAAAACATATCCTGTTCATTTTCCTCATAGACTTTCACGAAAATATTTATAACAATTATGTTAAGCCTAGAACCAAGCCATCCAGGATTGCAGTGAATCGTGACCATAAAACATTTGTTTCTATGAAAAGAACATTTTGAAAATCACTAAACAAAGGGTTATTAAATGTAGTATATCAAATAATTTAATATTAAAATATGTTTGCCACATATCTGACTGTGTGTTTGTCTCAGCATTGAATGTGTAGTATATGTAGCACGGCAACAACATTAGAGATTTATATGCACATGTATTTGTTTATAGTAGCCTATAAACCTTATGCTCTGTGATTACCTTTCACCTCCATCACCTTTAGGTCTATCAGAGATGATCCAAACACAGGATACTCTAAGAACCACAGTGGGAGAAGACGCCCGTCTCACCTGCCTACTCACACAATCCAAGAACGTCCTTCAAGTTACATGGCAAAAAATGTTACCAGGAGGGACAGAGAATGTTGCCACCTGTAACAAACGCTTTGGCACCAAGATCAACCCTCCTTTTCAGGGGAAAGTGCGATTTGAAGACACAAGACTGCAGAATAGCACCATAGTGGTCAGGAATGTGACCAAAGCAGACGAGTGCTGCTATCGATGTTTATTTAATGCCTACCCTGAGGGAGCCATCTATAGGAAAACCTGCCTCACAGTTGATGGTAAGACATGAACTTGTGTGCACGTGCGTGCATGCGTGTGTGTGTGTGTGTGTGTGTGTGTGTGTGTGTGTGTGTGTGTGTGTGTGTGTGTGTGTGTGTGTGTGTGTGTGTGTGTGTGTGACTGGCTTGTGACTGTGTATTAGAGCAGACGTGGTTGTTTATTTCTACCCAGACACAGTGGAGGTTCACGGTGGGTTTTGGCAATGACTAAACAAAAATGACTAAACAATTTTGGCAATGACTAAACAATTCACTTTGTTTGTGCACTCATTCATCTGATTGTTTTCTTGCTCTGTAATGCTGACTTTCTGCCACAACATAACTAAGTTGAGTATGGAAATCCCAGTGGGGAAGATAATGAAAAACGATCTTGATGAAACGGGGAAACAATGATATGACATATTGGAACGCCAAATGGGAAGTTGTTAAGGAAGAAAACTCCTGCTAGTGTAGGGTTGCACCGTTGCACCAGCTGAAACGAAGTTCAGTCCTAATTTAGGGCATCCATACTAGAGGCTATAAGCCACTAATTCCCATACGTTTTTGGCAGCTCTCGCATACAAGCGGGAGGGGCGTTAGTTTGTAACTAGTGAGTTACTAAATTCTGTTGCAGTTGCACCATGACAACATATGGCATAACTTTAAGTTTAATCTTCTTAAACACAAATCTATGTAAGGGCTCCCGGATCCATTGAACATTGATTAAATGAAACCTTTTTTGGTTCTCATACAGTATGTGCTTTCATCCTCTGTTGGTGCTTTTATTTTGATGTGGGTCACAATACACCCAAGCATGTCAGTTTACACTGTGTTCATCTTCATGTAGCCTACTGTAAGGGAGAGAGCATGCGATTTAAATTGATGAATTTATTGTTTGTTTTGCAGAGCAACCTGATCCCATATTACACATAACAAAACACAACGGCACAGAGCTGATGGCTGTGTCTTGCTCGGCTGTGTCACATCCTGCTCCAACGATAACTTTGGAGTTACCCAGACATGTAGGCTTTTCAAACTACACCACTGTCCATGCAGCCTCCGCTAATGGTACCATCACAGTGACCAGTACTGTCACAGTAGAAAGGTTCTTTAGCAACGGCACGCAGGTCCACTGTGTGGTGCGTTTCTACTCTGGGCTTGTAAAGAAGATGTCCAGGGTCATTTATTCTGACAAACAAGGTGAGACATAGTTTAATTTCCATTTGATTAAAGGTTCAGAGCCACAAAGAGACAGAATGTTAGTGTCCTTCATGTAGGTGGGTGGATTATTGGATGGATAGACTGATGATGTTACTAATTACTCTATGATACTTTCTTTTCCCAGATGTGTGTGAGAAAAGTGAAGCAGATCAGAGTCGTTTCAGTAAGTTCTTGTTCATCAATGTGCCTGTTTGATCCTGACCACCCTAATGCAAAAAAATATGTTAATGGCTTCAAATACACATCCTTTACAAGAATCTCAAGGGTTATGCCTCGAAATGTGTTGTAGTCACAGAGTAATAGTCTGCATGTTTTCAAGCCTAGATAAACGCTGTAAACTAAAGGATGCATTTTCCTTTTTGGGGGCCTTCCACTTTTGTGTGTGACTCTTTATATTAATTGACATACCGGTACATGAGCATTTCTCATCTTTTCTTTCACAGTTAAGATGGTTATTTGTGCTGCTGCTGCTGCTGTTGCCTTAGGTGTCATTGTAATCATCATGGTTGGATTCAACTTGAGAAAAAGATGCTGTCTACCAACTGCAAGGCTACCTCATACATCAACTGTGAAGTTTATGACATCAGTGCTATGACGTTAGTCATATACATACTAGTAAGGCGCCCTAAAGGGCGCGTGCATGCATCCACCTGGGTAACGCCAGACTGCCGGACCGCACTTGGATCATCTCTCAACCTGGGGAAGAACGACTACAAGATTACACTGAACACTACCACCATCGTGCCCTATGATGACAGCCGAGACATTCCCACACTGCCGTATGACTTCATACCCATCGCTGAGCTAGAGAACAGGGACCCTCACCCGGATGCCATTGTTGATGTGATTCGAGTGTGCAGGAGTACTGAGGTGTCTCAGATCACGACTATCATCATTTCGTCTGAGACGAAACAGTGGGCTGTTTTGTAAACTTTTTGAGTGATGTTATTATTGTGGTTTGCTATAGGCAACACTATTCTCGTCCGAGTTTTTTATGTCATCAAAGTGAACCTGCTTTTTGTAAACTTGCACAAACGTAAAAGTTAAGCTTTTGGTCATGCTTAACACACTATTGTCATGAAAAAGAGAGGAGAGATCCGAGCACTCAGAAAAGTTAAAAGAGGAGGAGAACGGACGTAAAAACGGGGTACTTTATTTCATTACAAAATATTAAAAGCCAACATGTTTCGACCGCTCAGGGTCCCTTACGTCCGTTTGCCTCCTCTTTTAACTTTTTGAGTGCTCAGATCTCCTCTCTTTTTCAAGTTTTATCCCACTGATCCTAGAAGCACCCACCACACGTTTTTAACTTTGCTGCTATACCTCCTGTTTCTCTTGTTCTACACTCACATGACATGACATCACAATATGTAATATGGTAAGACTGAATTCAGTTCCCAGTGGAACCTTTCTAATATGAGTTAGTGCTGTAGTGGATTATATCAGGGATCTCCATAGTGATTTGTAGTATGTTTAAATGTAATTTTTTGTCTATTCTCCTTTGTGTTAAAGGGATAGTTCACCCCCCAAATGACTTATTCTTTATCATTACTCACCCCATGGAGACTTGTATTCATGGATATTTCTTTCATTTTTTTCACATTCCTAAGCCAAATATGTGATGACTGACAGCAATTCCCTATGGAGACACTTATTTTGGGCCTAGAATAATTGTATTGTATTTATTTATGGGGGGAAAGAAATACATTTCTTTTTTAAGAAACTACACATATAGAGTCTCTCTTGCCGACCAACTCTGGTCCCTGACAAACACCAATAATGAGGTTACTTTTCTTTGTGCAAAAAATAGATGTCTAAGAATGTTACTGTTAACTACAAAGGGGTTACAAATACTCTCTTCAGAGTAAAATTAACACCAAGGATTTCACTGTATATGATTTGTGCCTGTGTTTTTCTTAGTTATGCTGGAACAGCAGGACAATGACTTATGTTTGAAGTAGGAGGTTATGTATGAGTCAGGTGACTAGAAAGACAATTTCATCTGGTTTTCAAATGTGTCCATGTTATTATTTGTATGTAAATCAGTGCTCCTATTCTGGCAGTGCTTGACAAATAGATTCTCTGATCCTACTCCTAAGTCAGAGGTCTTCAACAGGGGGCCCGGGACCCCTAGGGGGTCCTCATAATTACTACAGGGGGTCCTCCAAATCTTTGGGTAGTAACCACTTGAACCCTAGTGTCCATATTCTGAGAATGTTAGCCAAAAATAGCAGATCTACAAGCTCAAAACGCCTCACACTGCGAGGTGTTGTGAGCTTGTAGATCGGCTATTTTCGGCAAAAAGGTTTGGTGTAGAGGGGGAAAAGAGCAGACTAAATACAGAGTGAAAGGTCAAGTTAAGTATTGAGTAATGATAGTTCAAGTGGTTAAATGACAAATTGGCATGACTCCAAAATACACTGAGGATTGGAATCTATGAAAAGGTTGTGGGGGTCCCTGGTTAAACTCTCTCAACTAATAAGGGGTCCTTGGCCTGAAAACGTTGAAGACCCCTGTCCTAAGTAATGTTAAGTCTGACCTCTTGTGATGAGTTGTGGAAGTGCAGTTGTACTTGAGATGTGTTTAGTTTAAGAAAAAAATAAAATAAAAGGAACATTTGACAGCAGGACATAAAATCACACACCCAAATAATTACTTCCACTTTATTTTTAAATGTATACATTTCAAATGAACTTAAACAAACAAAAGAAAACATGCAAACAAAAACTGAACTGGACGTGTGCTGTCTACCGTCTGATTTCCATATGATGGTACCTTAAGTGGCCTATAGAGGGTATGCACGTCCACTGGGACCCGCCCCCCTAATCTAGACTGAGTGGCAAAACACTGAGCAGCATGGAGCATTGGAGTTTGGAAGTGCTAGTTGCAAATCACTCAACGGTCCTGCATACCACCTGTTTCTTATTTGCACATAATGCAGGAGGCAGCAGGATGTTGTGTTGTTGAAAACGAGTGCTTCCAAACTCTGACACTTGGAAAAATCAAAACCTGCACAAAATGTCTTGACACTAAGTAGCTCATAACATGCCTATGGTGGATTTTTATGAAACAAAAACTTTGCAGATAGAAAGAGGATAATTCAAGCTTTCAGTACAGCCGCAATATTGGTGAGTTAACTTTGTTTAATACAATCAGATAGGACTTTTCTGTTTGGATGTATGGGCTGTCAATGGAAGAAATTTGTTTTTTGCCACTCAGTGGGCGTGTTCCCACATAACTTCCAGCTACAGTGATGTCACACGCATACCCTCTATATGATTTATGTCTGCTGTGTCTGACCTACAGTATTTGTATGTAACATTCTGCTGTCTGTCTGCATTGTCTGACTGCACTGGCACTGTTTATGTCTTTTGTACAAGGCATTTGATATCATTAGAAGCAGGTGTTCTTGTACTTCTGTTCTGTGGACTGTATTTCGTGTGTGTGGACTGTCTGCATGTATTTCGTGTGTGTGTGTGTGTGTGTGTGTGTGTGTGTGTGTGTGTGTGTGTGTACGCACACTCCGGTACGGCAGGTGGCGGCATGCACCAAATCCGCCAATAAAGGAGAGAAAAAGTCCATAAACGTAAACAAGTCAAGAGAAGAAGAAGATGGGAAGGCTGCTGCTCTTCTTTTCCATTCTCTTACATGACAGTTCAAATCTAAAAAACATTATAATTTTAATGTTATTTAGTTATAGGCAAAAGTTTAAATAAATAGCCAACGTGACGGTCTGTCCCCGAAAGTAAAGGGTGAGTGAACGCTTTGTTACGTCGCAAACGCCAAATATTATTTTGTACTGACGGTCAATGGAACAGAACAGACAAACCGTGTCACAACCATAGAACAGCACAAACAAACACAAACTGCTGGAATGAATAGTGGGTGCCGTTTGATTTAGATTGATCACTTCGTCATATCTAGATCAAACGGGTGGCTTAAAATTGTATTTGTAGCATTAATGCATGTCTGTGAAAAAGGTCCATTGATGTTTTGCTGAAACGGATGACGTTACCTTGTTCCATGGCAACAATAATTTGTAACCACTCTAAACCGGGCGTCGTCTCCACGGAAAACAAGCGCTCCCTTTTAGAAGGCATCGTCTACTACGGAAACAACATTCGCATTTCGCATTGTGGGTACATTTACGGTGATTTACCTGATTAAACATTCGACAATTAAGGTCTAATATTTCTGCAATTTCTATAAAAGCTGTATATCTAGTCATTTGGGGCATAAGAAGTTGAAGATGATGTAGGCCCACCTTGCACGTTCACATTATGTGTACTTGTCTCTACATTACCCTGAACCGAATACCAGTAGAGTCGCCGAAATGAAGGTCGCCCGGAATGGTCGCCGACAAGTGTCGCCGACGTGTTTGGAATAGTCGCCTGGCGTTATAGAAAACTCATCCAGGCAGTGAGAAATCTCATCGAGAATGGTCGCCGACGTGTTTGGAATAGTCGCCTATATTTATAAACCATTATAGACAACAAAGGTATAAAGGGAGTGAGTGAGTGAGTGAGTGAGTGAGTGGGGTATATATTTATAAACCATTATAGCCTACTTAGCATTTAAAACTCTGATGCCCAAAATAGACAACAAAGGGAGCGAGTGTAGGCTACCCTACCCATATGTCACCCATTCACACGTTACAGTAGTATACTACTAGCCTACATGTTTTGTACCTGTGCTATTTAGAGAAACTATAGGGTCTAAGCTTTATAACTGTACAAGCTGGCTGCTGGCAACTTTGTCTCTGACCAACGACTACAACGTATTGGATGCACAGATCGCTTCGTTGGGATTAAAACCGCTCGTAGTCCTACCATAGTGGTGCGGTGGTACGTGGCTTTGGAAATAAACGTCATGAAACTTTACCTTTTTCTATGCAAACTTCTAATAAAGTCTTCAATCAATCCATTTCATCCTCCATGACACAAACTACTTTAACCGAGCCTATGCTCGCGCCTCCGACCAAGACGACACGAGGAAAACAGTGTGCATGCACTCCGTGCAGCTGTCAGTGTGTGCCAGGGACGTGCAGAGAATGTTAGAGAGGCAGGGGCTGACACTTCTAAAAGAGGTCAATTCTTTCAACATACTTGCATTCAAGTTCAGGAGCTGCATTCAGGTATATGGCACGGAAAAGGGCGTTTGCATTTCTTTCACCATAGTAAAAAAAACGCATTCATGGTCTAGACTGGAGAGCAGTAATGGCGAGTGCCAATGTGCGGCCGGAGGGCACTTTTTACCAGTGGATAAAAGGGCAGGGGCTCAAGCCCCTTTGATGTCTAATGTGTGCACGTGCCACTATGTGCTGAGTCGCGGCTCGCAACATGATGCTGTCAGACAGTAAAATAAAACTTTGTGGATATAGTTTGATATAATTAGGCCTACATTTCTGTTGATGTTTCAACCAAGGGACGAGTTTATTTTATTTGTGATTCCCCCAAAACACTCATGATAGCTGATACAACAGAAGTAAATGACATTTCACAGAAGATCTTTTTAATTAAAATGGTCGGATATTTTCACTACTTCATAATTATATTTTTTTATTTATGGAATTTCTTGTGATGTGTTTGCTTGACTGAAAATAATAATAGGCCTACATAATCAAGCGGTCGATCGGTGAACTGAAACTGTTATACTTCTGCATTTGAGCTCTTGTGTTGTATTTGACAAAGAAGAAAGAAAGAAAAAAAGTGTGGACCTTTCACCCAGGTCTGTGCAGTGGGGTCACTAGAGAGAGAGAGAGAGAGAGAGAGAGAGAGAGAGAGAGAGAGAGAGAGAGAGAGAGACAATGGGCACACATAAAAAATACTGTAATTTTAGATCACTAATAGATGACATTAACAAACATAGCCTACATAATCAATCCACTTAATAAGTCCTAGTTTATTTGAAAATAGCCGATCTACAAGCTGCCAACCAAAGCTCAGAGCTTTGAGAATCAGGAAATGTCAGTTTTGGGACAGGAGTCTGTAGAGCTGGTAGATCAGCCAACGTTTAAATATTTAGATTTAATAGGAACACTACTATATAGGTCTATAGGCTACAGTCATTGGTCATGGAAGTGGGGCTTTCCAATGAATGAGGTGACGTTTTATTTTTTTAAATCGCTTCATAATTGACGAGCCATGTTCGAATGAAACTGGTGTCTTACTCTTACTTTGCTTCCTAAGCGCATATGGACAAAGCAGCAAAGTGGCATTTGACATCATATTGAAATGTGCACAGTCAAGTATCTGTTTCACCAAACAGAAAGATTAATAGCCCACTTTGAAATTCAAAGTAGGCCTAAATACAAAGTGCATTTTGTATGGACATTCAACAATCATAGGCCTATTAAGAAAACAATCCCAGGCCAGTATGAAATAGTATTAAATGAGAATAGGCGCAGAATTTTTTTCTTTCTTTTTTCTAAGATTCGATTAAATCAATGCATTCTGAGAGAGTCTCAGAATGCATGTCACTGCATGTCACTGGTATCAAATAGAAATAATGTACTAAATGCCACAACTTAGACCTGACATTATAGAGGATATCACATGAATCTTATAGCTTTGCGTCAAGAGTTAGGGATTAGGGGAACGTTTAGAGTTCACATCATCACACTAATTGTAATATTAGGCCTACATCCCAGCCAATTATTGTAGGCTATTACAATAGGCCTATAATAGGCAATTTGTGTCGGAGATAAATCGCTGTCTGATATGACGGTAAAAAACAATTGAAACTCAGCCTGCAGCCCTGCACAGGACCTGCCAAACTAAACGGACGTGGGTACCCTTTTAATTGATTGACTGATCATTTACAGGCTACAGCTGATGGCTTTGATTACTTCTACATGGCCCCGTATAGAGAAATCTCTCTGTCCATATGGCAATGGCAAAACGCAATTAAATGGGCTGGATGGCATTACGCACGACGCGTAATGCGTGCCATGTCTCTCCATTAGTGTTCCACACATCATTGGTGCATCAATTGCTATAATATAACACCCCTTGTCTTAAAATCTTTTGCAAATTAAAAAGATCTTCTGTGAAATGTAATTTACTTCTGTTGTATCAGCTATCATGAGTGTTTTATATGGATATGGGGGAATCACAAACTCGTCCCTTGGTTGAAACATCAACAGAAATGTAGGCCTAATTATATCAAACTAGACCTATATCTACACAGTTTTATTTTACTGTCTGACAGGCATCATGTTGCGAGCCGCGACTCAGCACATAGTGGCATCGTTTGTGTCATGGAGGATGAAATGGATTGATTGAAGACTTTATAGTTTGCATAGAAAAAGGTAAAGTGTCATGACGTTTATTTCCAAAGCCACGTCGTTGCGAGCCGCGACTCAGCACATAGTGGCATCGTTTGTGTCATGGAGGATGAAATGGATTGATTGAAGACTTTATAGTTTGCATAGAAAAAGGTAAAGTGTCATGACGTTTATTTCCAAAGCCACGTCCTACCACCGCACCACTGTGGTAGGACTACGAGCGGTTTTAATCCCAACGAAGCGATCTGTGCAGTCAGACGTGCTGCTATTAAATCTGCAGATCACCACTGGCTGGCTGCTGCTGCGTCTCTGATTTCCTCTATCCCAACATAACCGCAATTTAGCTCATGTGTTTAAAGCAACAGTTGAGGGGCCAGGATGTTTAACAGAAGACAGGTACAGCTACAGTTATAAGCTTATGTAACGTGTGAATGGGTGACATATGAACACTCACTTTAATGCTAAGTAGGCTACACTCACTTGAATACCCCTCACTCACTCACTCACTCACTCACTCACTCACTCACTCACTCACTCACTCCCTTCCTTTATACCTTGTTGTCTATAATGGTATAAATATAGGCGACTAAGTAGGCTACACTCACTTGAATACCCCTCACTCACTCACTCACTCACTCACTCCCTTTATACCTTGTTGTCTATAATGGTATAAAAATAGGCGACTATTCCAAAAACGTCACTCACTTGAATACCCCTCACTCACTCACTCACTCACTCACTCCCTTTATACCTTGTTGTCTATAATGGTATAAAAATAGGCGACTATTCCAAAAACGTCGGCGACACTGTCGGCGACATGTAAAAGCTGTCGGCGACAATTCCAAATCAGGCAGGCGAGAATTCCACCGAAATTGGTGAGCCTTCCTCGGCGACTCTTCCACGTTTTCCGGCGACCTTCATTTCGGCGAGATTACCTGTTACCCCCTGAACCATATTGGGATTTTTTTGTTTTCTTTCTTTTAAATACAGGAGTTCATCAATCATTCAGAACCATGGCAAATGCACAGTCTGCCATAACGTTTGCACTGGGCATCTTAGTGATAACAGAACTGATCCTCGCCAAGAAGGACTACTATGACATACTGGGAGTTCCTAAAGATGCTACTCAGCGTCAGATTAAGAAGGCTTTCCACAAGCTTGCAATGAAGTATCACCCAGACAAGAACAAGAGCCCCGATGCTGAACTGAAGTTCAGGGTAATTGCTGAAGGTGAGACTGGAATTTCTTTCTACTTATTTTGGTGGTATTGCAAAAAATTCAGTTTGGCCACTAGGATGTTGCTCTCCTACTTTCCTGGAGAGGAAGGAATTCTCACCACCCAGATTCAGGTGCTGAGGCTGAGCTAGGATGAGTGTTTGAATGAACTACTGTAATGAATAATTAAAATAAATGTTACTTCAACGGCTCCATCAATAATTTGCAGGTGATCTGAACGTATTCATGACTGGTGTTACGCACACCATCAGTGCAGTCCAATGTTTTTTTATTTATTATATTACTTTGTAATAGCTGTTATGAATAACATCATTATATACTTTATTAATGTGATCTGAAATGTGTGTGTGTGTGTGTGTGTGTGTGTGTGTGTGTGTGTGTGTGTGTGTGTGTGTGCGCGTGCGCGTGTGCGTGCACAGCATATGAAACCTTATCAGATGAGGACAAAAGAAGAGCTTATGACAGTTCTGGGTACGGATACTTCACTGGGGAGAGCCAAAGTGGATATAGGCACAACGTCCACCAACCATTCAACTTTGATGACATGTTCAAAGACTTTGACATCTCCAGCCTGAACAGGCATGCCCGTCACAGAAAACATTTCGATGACCGTTCCAAGTCTCACCAGGAGACGCACAGTAAACATAAGAAGAAGAAGCACTTCCCTGGAGGGTTTGAGACCGGAATCTTTGATGACATTTTTGATGATATGGAGAAGATGTTTACGTTTGAAAGACACACCAAGCACGCGGATGGTAGTTTTCAAGGTGCGTCAAAACAGCATTGTAGAACTGTGACGCAACGCAGAGGAAATATGGTGACCACGTACACAGACTGCACTGGCTCCTGATAGGGTCAATAAAAGGATTTATTTTTTTAAGTGCCTATCAAACAAACATTTGGTGTGCCCCCTGTAGTAACTCTGAGGACCCCCTAGGTGTCCCGGAACCCCTGTTGAAGACCGCTGAACTAGAGAATGTACAAGAATGGGTATTTTGATCAGCGTTTCACTGTTGTCACTATATTATAGTATAACAATTCAGGACCAAAAGGCAGATTATGCCGGACGAAAATTCCTGTCAGACAAACATTTTTCCTAGATTGAGGTCCCAGAGATAATAATAATAATAAAAAAAAACTATATAATTGGGCTCTGTGTGGTCTAATGCATAATAAATTGGGTGTCCTTGAATTGAAAAAGGTTGAGGTATCTTTGCCTGTATAGGCAACGACTAGAGGAAAAAGTCTACTGCAGACTTTGTGCACCCACACTGCAAGCTGCCTAAATAGCAATGCTTTATCTGAAATTGTATTCTTTGCATAATTTATCAGTTAAAGTTCCTCCTTCCTTAATTGTGAGTGATTGTTGTATAATTTCTCAGAAAGCTGAAAGTATTATGTAAATATCTGCATAATCTCCTTCTTTTGACATTGGTAGTTTTGTTAGTGTCTTGAAAAAAATTAGACTAGGCTAGTTTGACCAAAATGTCTGTTGTCTTGAAAGACAAAACTAAAAGGGTCCCTTTTAGTTTTGTCTTTCTTGGTAGATGTTTGTAAGTAACATCCAATGCTTACACAGTACATTTAAAATTTTAGTCTGAAGAATGCACAAATGGAACCTATTAGGAACCTACAAATGGAACCATAGGCTTCAAAGAGTGTACACCCTTTATACACTCTTCTTAGTCAAATTAAGGATAATACAATTTCACTAGTAAGGACTTTACAGACGGAGAACGTCACAATGCCTGCGTTCTTGCTTGGATCAGCAGGTCGCGCTGCACTTCTCATGTGAATACACAGTGACAATCTGTGTCAAATCACTATCCTGCGCGTCACATGGGGAAAAGGTTGACCACAAAACAGCTCTTGTCAAGGGTGGGCGGGTACATAAACGAGCATGACGAACAGTTTCACTGAGTAGTGCGCTCCCTTGTAGCTTGCCTCCGTCTGTCAGAATTCCTGCATCACCTTGATGCCTGCTCACCTCTCATTGAAAATGAATTTCTATGCGCGTCCGTCGATTCCCATGTGAAAAGCCCTTCATAAGATTTTACTGTGTTGACTGATTGTGATGTGGATATGATGATGTGTCCAACAGAACACAAACAATATAATATTCAAAGTGGACCCACTTGAATGATGAGCTCCCAGATGTGCATACAGTACAAGGCATAGTTCAGTGGCATTTTCATAATTTTACCTTATCCCTGTCAGTTACAGTAGCATGTCCTATAGATTTATGATTTACAACATTTAAAGCTGTCTTCATAAATTTGACATGAAGAATTCTATTTTCCTCTCAGATATCAGCAGAATGCCATAATTGGCCAATTAGAAGTAAGGTATTCAACATAGCCATGTAATAGTTGTAAAAAAGAACCCATTGCACTTTCATTTATGCATACTGTGTTTTACTTGGTGTGTTTTGAAAAATAAAAGGTTGAGGCCAATCAGAATGAACGTAGTATTGCTTCCTATTTTTGTTATGTTTACAGTACAGGTAAAAACCATGTAAAAATTAGACTCAAGGAAAATTACATCTTAAATTGAGGTTTGTTAACCACTTTCGCCTTATTTTATACTTCTTTGGCTGTCATATGTAGGGCTATTTAAATTGAAAGAAAACCGACCCTGATACCTTGGACTCAAACTTGGACCCCACTGTCAATGTACCATCAAACATATAATTTTCCAAATGTCTGTCTGTCTGTCTGTCTGTCTGTCTGTCTGTCTGTCTGTAACAGCGTTTCTCCTCAGTGGCTGGAGCAATTGATCTGAAATCGCATCGCCATTAGCATATGAACACACCTAACATAACTGTGAAGCCCGTTTGTCACTTTCACAAATCGTATGCTGTATATTAGTATTTTTATGGTGTATCTAAAGATCTATTCTGCATCTAGCATGAGGCTTATCTATTCTGCATCTAGCATGAGGCAACATGTTTAACCAGCTGTGTGTGTGTGTGTGTGTGTGTGTGTGTGTGTGTGTGTGTGTGTGTGTGTGTGTGTGTGTGTGTGTGTGTGTGTGTGTGTGTGTGTGTGTGTGTGTGTGTGTGTGTGTGTGTGTGTGTGTGTGTGTGTGTGTGTGTGTGTGTGTGTGTGTGTGTGTGTGTGTGTGTGTGTGTGTGTGTGTGTGTGTGTGTGTGTGTGTGTGTGGGGGGGGGGGTTACAGATGTCCAAAAATCATGCAGATCGATACACAGTATCTCTGTAGCCATTAAACGAAACGGGTAGTATTTCTTACATTGATGCTCCTACATATTATCATGTAAGCACCAGTTAAAGTTACTTTCCATCCCTCATATACTGTGTGCACAGTGCACATCACATAACCCACACACTGCACATCATTTCACAGCTCATATCTTTGAACGGGTAAGGGCTAGTATCTTTAATACAAGAAATAACTGAATACATAAAGGCATATTGCTAAAACGTTTGCTGAAATATTTTTACATTCTGTAATATATAGCCAATTTGTTTAGGTAGGCCTATATTATTATATTATGCTGTATTACATTTTATTATATTATTGATTTATTAATGAGTTGGGGTGAACCTTTGGTTATGTCGAACTCAAACTCCCACAATGCAACGGTGATTTATTTTGTGCGCAGTTGTTGGCTGGCTTTTGAGACATGCTAGGAGGGGGACATTGAATGACTTTGTACCCGTGCTGCTGCCTGCTTAGCTGGGTCGTTTGTGGTAGTCGGTTTGACGGGTAGCTATTTCAATCACAGCTATGGAAGCCCTCATACCCGTCATAAACAAACTACAAGACGTATTTAATACAGTTGGTGCGGATATCATCCAGCTACCGCAAATAGCTGTTGTTGGAACCCAGGTAGGAACCGTAGTGGTAGAAGATAGCAGGCTAACTGACGCTAACCTGCTGCTTGCTCTGCTCATTGACTTCAAAGTATCCTTCAGTTTCACATTTCAGCTTTAGACGTAACCGTTTTCATTTTGATTCTACAATTATCCAACAACTGCATCAACCTTACCCTAAAGTTGGCTATAGTTTTTGATGTACTTAATGGTGTTTAAGTAATATTTTGGCTACCGTGACTTGAGGGACAATCCCATGTCAGTTTATGACATTAACCGACATTTCCTCAAAATAACCCACAGCAATTTGCTACCTTAGATTGGCCACAGAGATATCTCAACTCATAATTTGCATTACACACAGACACACGAGACACACACACAAACTACCCTGACTCCTGTCCAACATCAGTCAATTCTTTCTAGAAAACTATGATGGCATTCAGAAACCAAGCATTTGTGTTGACTTATTGTTTTCCATTCACACAGCATAGGCAGACAGGGGGGGCCTGTCTAGTTCCTTTGTGTTGCTTAATTAATTGAGTAAACAGACCAATACATTAATAAGCAATACTGTGTGTACGTTTACAGGTCAACATCACTGTGTTTTTAGACGTTTTGACAGGCACCTGATCATGAGGTTGTTACAGTGACATGGGCCAGCCACAGGACATTTCAGATGCCATGTCCCTGTGCGTGTCCTTGTCAGGAGGAAGCTCCTAACTGCTATCATATTCTTGCATGCCACAGTCCACTACACTAGCCAACACACACTGGAACTGCTTCTGCACACAATTTGCCAAACAAGCCTTATCTTAATTGGCAGTTGATTAATGATACAGTAAATCCCGCCAGGCTATGTGTAACATTTTGCCATACCAGTTCTCAGGAGGACCTGGGTGTTACTACTTCCCACTTGTGAAACCCAACATTAAATGAACAACACCCATGGAAGGAGTGTCCCATGTCATGCTATGTACTATGGACAATGCTGAATGAGTCATACATACTAACATAAATATGAAAGCTACAGTAAGTTTGTAACCTTTAGTTGTTGTGTTTACAGAGCAGTGGGAAGAGTTCTGTGCTAGAGAGCCTGGTTGGCAGAGACCTCCTACCACGCGGTACTGGTGTCGTCACCCGAAGGCCTCTCATCCTTCAGCTGGTACATGTAGATCCAGAGGACCGCAGGAAAACCAGCGAGGAGAATGGTAATGTCTTTGCCCTTACTGTTTCCGTCCATTGCTTGGCTTCTGTGGGGATTTCTGATTGTACATGGGAAATAGCATTGCAGTCACTGGCCAAATTCTGGCAGAAAAAAAGTGATGTTTGACTGGTTAATATAATGAAAGTTCCATGGGAGATTCTAGCATTTTATGGATCTTTTGATTTGAGTGGGTTTTTGGTGCAGGCTGAAACAGCCTGCAGTGGCAATAGATCAATATTATATTGATATCGTGACATGAGACAAGATATCGTCTGGAATTTTGGATAGGTGAATACAATCACAGCATGACATACAGTAGACGTGCATCTGCAGTGTGTCATGTTACGTCAGCAGATATTGAGGTCAGCAATATCTTTCACCTACTGTATAGTACAGGAGAGTGGTGGTGACGTACCCAGCAGCTGAAAACCTTTAAAAAGGTTTCACTAGTTGTGGATTTTGTTTCTATCTGTGTTCTTGGAATGGCTCCTTGATTACAAACGACTGCATCGCTGCAGAGTGCCGTAGCTGCAGTTTAGCCATGCTAACACCATTCTCCTTTCATCTCTCCTGAACCACAGACTCCAATTCCAGGAAAAATGGACACCTTTACAGAGGTCTCCTTTTCCTTGCCTTCTCTTGTCTACATTTAGCAGCCCATTTTGTAACTTATTTGTGTTGCCTTAAACCCAGCATTGTGGCTTAGCATAATTCAGCTCATCATGCATCCATCCCCCATAAGGCTGGTCTCTGTTTAATTCAGTTAGTTTACCTATGTCATTGAATCAATGAAAGAAATTGTCTTCAGTTTGAAATTACCATGGAGTTTTGAAAGCACTTCACTGTGATTCCGATTTGCTTAAACAAACTCCTTTTAACTAACTGACTGACAGATTCCAACCTTTGTTTTTTTTCCTTGTTGTGTAGCTCGGCTGATTGCAGTTGAAATACATTTTTTTTTTAGACTCGGTTAGACCTGGTTGTGCCTGTCCTTTTTTAAAACACTTTCCACAGTTGACTTCTATTTTCCATTTGTGGGCTATATAAACAGCTTTGTTGTTTATTCATATCCTTGGCTCTTGGCCATGGATTGCTTTCTGGCCTAAAGAGTAAATTTCCATCCCAGCTGAAGCGACAAGCAATCATACAGTGTCACTGTCATCCCCAGAGACATTTAACATGATGGCAGTTATAATCTATCACATCTGATCTCAAAGCTACATGATGTCAAACAAGCAGGAACTGACACCCCAAGTTGAAAGATTCCTGATTCCTTTCCCTTTTCTTTTGTTCTTTTACAGGCATCGATGGAGAAGAATGGGGCAAATTTCTACACACCAAAAATAAGGTAGGTTACTGACCACGTCTATGAATAGAAACCTCTGAATATTTGATAACCCAGCTCAGATAATAAAACGGGCTCCCTGTATAATATTGTATTGATTCATTGGCAGCCACGGAATAACTGCCAGAGGCACGATTGTGGTTTTCTGGAGTGTGTGAATCAACAGGAACTTGTACAATCTCTTATCAAATCAAGTGCACAGCACTGCCGTAACTAAAAATATAACTGTGGATTTTCTCTAAGGCTAATGTCCTCACAAGGGAATCATGGCTTTTCCCTGCTTCACTGTCCCAAATACAGTAGTTAATCAGAGTCTGAACAAAGAATACCTTATGCTTATGATTTGTTATTATGGGTTTGGTACCATCCCATGATATGATGTATTATTCTGTTAACAGGATTTTTCAGAAAAGAACTGCTTCATTGATCACACTTGTGTTTGAGTGCCAATTCTTTATGCACTTACTTAACCACTTTCTACCTGGCGGTTCTATTTTGGCCAGTTATTATAGTTGAAGAAATTTTAAAAAATAGAAAGAAATGCAGATCTTGCACCACATTGTGATCTCGTAGACCTGTTTTCGCAGGACACCATTGTACAACAAAGTATAAATTAGGGCTTAAGTGGTTAAGCCTATGACGATATTGCATATTAATCATTATACATCCATAAATCAATTTATCTTCTAGTTTGAATAAAGTAGTTTGAATGATTCATTGATACTTTGAATAGTCTAAACATGAGTCATTATGCTTAAAGACATTTCTGTTTTGTTAATGTCACTGTTCTTTTATTTTTTGCTTGTTTTCCAGATATACACAGAATTTGATGAGATCAGGCAAGAAATTGAAGCAGAAACCGAACGAGTGTCTGGAAACAACAAGGTATGCTAATTAGCCACATGGCGAGCTGCGAGACAGACAACACTAATCGGATGGCGACAGAGATCTAATAGTTTTCTGTTGTAGGGGATCAGTGATGAGCCCATTCACCTGAAGATCTTCTCACCACACGTAGTGAACCTGACGTTGGTGGATCTGCCTGGCATTACAAAGGTAATGCAAAGAATCAATGTTTTGTCAAGACCAGTAACTTATATAGAATTTGGACTAGTATGGAGTGGTATAGCGGTAGTACATTCATCAATTAAAGTGTGTGTGTGTTCAAACAGGTTCCAGTGGGAGACCAACCCAAAGACATTGAGCTTCAGATCAGAGAGCTGATCCTGAAGTACATCGCCAACCCCAACAGCATTATCCTGGCTGTGACCGCTGCCAACACAGACATGGCCACCTCCGAGGCTCTCAAGGTGGCCCGTGAGGTTGACCCCGATGGTAAACATCCCTCCTCTATTTCCTGTCACTTTGGTTTCCTTTAGTTTTGTTTTGTTTTCTATCTCTTTATTTTTATTTGTATCATGTTTAGGAAGGAGGACGTTAGCAGTGGTGACCAAACTTGATTTGATGGACGCTGGCACAGATGCCATGGACGTACTGATGGGCAGAGTTATCCCTGTTAAACTGGGTCTCATCGGTGTTGTCAACAGGTATGAAACATGCTGAAAAGGTTAACCGTCGCCTGTCGTATCCCATCAGTCATATCTAATGGCATCCACTGCTCCTAATAGTTAGGAGGTATAAATGCACAGGACACATTCCATATATGTGCAAGAGTACTGTAGCAAAACACCCCAATAACAACTAAAGGGAACACGATTATTATTCGTATAATGTATTACTACTACTACTAATATTACTATTATATCTACTATATCTCTCAAATGAGGTTTGTTTGGACTATTTTTTATTTGTGTTTTTTTTCGATGTTTGTGATAATTGTATGTTTTCTGTAGACCACAAGTCTGCGATAAAGACATTTATAAATTTATAAAGTGATGGATAGAAAGAAGGGGAGGGGTTGTGTTGCATCTGTGACGTATTGTGAGCTTGTAGATGTGTTACACCACGTGTAACACATCTACGTGTATAAATTAAGCATAATTCTATATTTGTTTTGTTGATACCCACCTCCTAGGAGTCAGCTGGACATCAACAATAAGAAGTTGGTGGCAGATTCCATTCGTGATGAATATGCCTTCCTACAGAAGAAGTACCCCTCCCTTGCAAACAGAAATGGAACCAAATATCTGGCCAGAACATTGAACAGGTAGGGTGAACAATAATTAATTCAATTCAATTTTATTAAATGTCTTTATGACTTTACATGTAGAGCAGAGACCCTACCTTGTCCCACCCTGAGCAAGCAATTTTGCGACAGTGGCAACGAAAAACTCCCCCTTAATAACTGGAAGAAACGTCAGGCAGACCCAGGCTTTAGGGTGGGCGTCCATCTGTCTCGACCGTGCCACTTTTCAGTTCTCTCTTTCAGAACTACTGATGGTTAAATAATTCAGTCAAGATATAATACTTGCTGTTGGAATATGCACATACTGTACTACGGTTGATAGATTGTCCATTTACCATATTTATACTTATTTATATCTAACTACGTGACTATACAATATGTACATATTGAGCCACGTTATATTTATTTATGTCCGGTCGGTCTGTCCGAAATGCTGGTGGCCAGGTCAGTCACTATGTTTTAAGTCCATTTATATACCATTTTTATTGGTGATAAAGCACACAATACCTATACCTCTATTTCCAACCACTAGTGGCCTACATGTATTATTACTTATTCTGTAATTGTTCTCTTCCCTTTTCTATACCGTTTGTTTAATCCTTACTATGGTGCTGCTATGACTGCATTTCACTTAGTTGGGATCAATATACATCTATCTGCAGTATGTCTATAAGCTTAAAAGTGAAATCTTGTTTCTTTCCTGGCGGTAGGTTACTCATGCACCACATCAGAGATTGTCTTCCTGAGCTGAAGACTCGTATCAACGTGCTGGCTGCCCAGTACCAGTCCCTACTGAGCAGCTATGGTGAACCCGTAGAGGACAAGAGTTCCACCTTGCTGCAACTCATCACTAAGTTTGCCGCAGAGTACTGCCACACCATAGAGGGCACAGCCAAGTACATCGAGACAGCTGAACTGTGAGTTATGCAACCCTGATTACTGCATGCAGGCACCGTCATAGACCACTGAGGGGAGCTAGTGCAGTGGTTCTCAAACCTTTTCATGGCAAGGACCCCCAAAATGTATTTGGCCATTTCTTGTGTGTTCCCGGACCCCCATCTAAAAATATTCCATGCCAAGGACCCCCAGAATAGAAGATTTGTTTTACAAATGCTAAATTATTATGTGAGCTTACAATCTGCTATTTTTTAATAGCCAATGAAGTATAAATGTGTTTAAAACTAGAAAAGATGCAATTGGAAATTGCAAGTGTTGTTGCATATTTATTGCCTGGATAGGCAGAACGTCAGACTTACCTGTACTCTATAATGGTGACGTCACAGAGAATGCTGCTTCCTTATGGGCTATTTTGACCATAATAATCTTGCTGCTTCCTGATTGGCTATGTTGACCATAATCATTTTGCTGCTTCCTGATTGACTATGTTTATGCTATGTTTTTTTTTTTTTTTTTTTTTTTTTTTTTGCTGCTTCCTGATTGGCTATGTTTACGCTATGTTTGTTCCAGACTAGAACAATAGTGTGGTTTCCCTACTGGCAACCACACTAATGATTGTGATGCTGTGTTAACACATTTAACTGAGGACCCCCTGGATCCCCCCTGAGCTAGTCTCAGGAAAAATACAAAAGACAAGTTCTGACCACTTGAATGGCCCCCTCTGAATTCTTGTCTTCTTTTTAGATGCGGTGGAGCAAGAATCTGTTATATCTTCCATGAGACATTTGGACGCACACTGGAGTCCGTAGATCCGCTGGGCGGTCTGACAACTATAGATGTGCTCACAGCGATAAGAAACGCAACGGTGAGTTAGCTTTGCAACGGAAAGGAGAAGAAACAAACACACTTAAAAATCGATATATAAAATTCAGTTCATAATATATTATTGTGCGAGTTTACTCACTTTCAAAATGGCACCCCCTTATGTCATATTTGTCACAATTAGTCAATAAAATAAAAAACAAAACGCTTTTTAAATGGCAGATCTACAAGTGGTGCTCTGTGTGCTTGTAGATGGGCGATTTTCACTTTTTTGGCCCATTTCGCATTAGCCAGATTCTATGTCTATTTGGGGGTCCTTTAAGTGGAAAAGTTAGGGACCCCTCTTTTAGATTACGTCTTATGGGAAAATATATAACCGTTTTAGTTTCATTGGTTCACTGGCTTCTGCACTTGAGTCAAAGATAGTTGTGGGTTAATGGAGTTTGTGTGTGCAGGGTCCAAGGCCTGCTTTATTTGTGCCTGAAGTGTCGTTTGAGCTGCTGGTGAAGAGGCAAGTCAAACGATTAGAAGAACCCAGTCTGCGCTGTGTGGAGCTGGTGCATGAGGAGATGCAGAGAATTATTCAACACTGCAGCAACTACAGCACACAGGTAGGATGCACACAAACACACAAGCTAAAGCACATACCTGTAGATCAAGATCTTTATTGTTAGACCATTTTTAGACATCCATCACCAACACAATGCTCTGGTTTGGCTTCCACTGTTAAAGTAATTTTAAGCTTTTTCGGACAAGTGATCTCAAAAGGAAAAAATGTGAAGACCTTCTCAGGCTGTTGCACACCTACAATAAAGGTTGTATAATAAGATTGGTTAGCATGTCCAAGTGCAGTCTGTTGTCCTGGAAATGCAAAGTACTACTTTCTATCGCTTTAAAGAGCTTTTAGCAGAGCAGGTTTGGCAGTGTCTGCATGTAGACCGTGGCATAGATGGATCACAGTACATCACAACATCGGCGGTTGCCATTTCCCTTTTTGTCAACATAAACAGTTGGTTACCATAGAGACAGCACAAAGGTGTATCATAACATATGAAGGTATGAATGTATCATGGCTCAGAGAAACCCTGACAGCAGGATTCAATTCAATTAATCTAACACATGGATCCAAAAAATACAGACATGTTCCAATGTTTCCAGAAACAGGAGGAATATCTTGTCGCTCAATGTAGGGTCAGCCAAAGACTATATGATCATATTTGTTTACTCAATTGCAAATATAAAATTTGTACATGAAATTCCTCAATACAATATGAAAGGTGGGAACATAATAGTCACAAACGTATGACTTGGACTTTTCCATCTTTCCATCAGGAGTTTAAGCAAGACTGAAACATTAAATGGCAACTTTTCATTTTTACTATAACTTTAAAGAGTGGAGTACAGTACGCAATAAAGAGCTGTTTTAACATCATCTGTACTGCAATTTGCATGCTAGCCTATTGGGCTGTGCTGTGCATACAATTGGCAACACTGGCGCTGCACATCGTCATCATCACATGCTGTAAGAAGTCATTCCTGCTCATGTGACCCAAATATCTAACTTGCTCACCACAATTAGCGATTGGCCTACCATTAAGTTTGAAGACAATTTTTGCTTTGGTTTCATTTTGGTGGTACACTGACTGCATACAATAAACGGGTAGAGGGAATGCTTTTTTCAGTGCACATACACTTTATTCTGGTGATACTTCTTTTCCATCCCTGCAGGAGTTGCTGAGGTTTCCAAAGCTTCACGATGCTATTGTAGAAGTGGTCACTTCGCTGCTAAGGAAAAGACTACCAGTCACCAATGACATGGTCAGTCCCTGTTTCTTTACCCTCAAGATGCCTGGGTATTATTAATTGTCATTTTGGGGGTCCTTCACATGAAAAGGTTTGAGAACCACTGCCATAGTAGTGTCTCAAGAACAGACCAACTGAGCTCCATTTAAGTGAAAAGGACCTTTTCTTTGACGATGGTTATAGCCAGATTGCCGACATAGAAATATAGGTTTTTCAAAACATCTTAGAAGGATTCAAAAGACACTTATAGAATGGGGTCAAAATTCGAATTTTGAAGATTTTTCAAAAATAGCAGATCTACAAGCTCGCAGCGCGGCACTCGGTGCCGCGCTGTGAGCTTGTATATCTGCTATGTTTCAATAGTTAAAGCATAAAATAATGATACACAAAATGTGTACCCGTTCTAAATGGGTTAATGCTTTCTGAGCTCAAATTAATTGTATCTTGTTTTTTGTTTGCTTTTTTTCCCCAGGTTCATAATCTAGTAGCAATTGAGCTTGCCTATATCAACACCAAGCATCCAGATTTTGCTGACGCCTGTGGTGTCATGAACAATAATATAGAAGTAAGAATTGAACCTCATTCCACGTATTCACTGAGGGCAACGTAGAGCAACTCTGCTGTTGGCCAGTGAATAACTGCATTGCACTCGTTTTTCACAGGAGCAGCGACGCAACAGAATGAGAGACGCGCCCTCTGCTGGCCCCAGAGAGAAGGTACTGCCGGGATCTCTCCTCCCTGTTCTTCTTTCCTCTCCTGTTCTGCTCTCTTTTCTCCAAGCTACAAGATTTCAGATACCTTTTTCAAATGCTTTCATATTATTTAATAATTTATTAAAACTTAAAAAGTTATGGGGACACTTTCTCGACCTAAATAGAGACACGCGCGCGTCCCTACCTCTGCTTTTAGGTCCTATTAAGCTGGATTTATACTTGCACTAGTGTAGCGCACCGAAAATAGCAGGTCTTCACAGCACGACAGACATTGTGTGCTTGTAGATCAGGTATTTTCGGTGCACGACTATGTATGCACGCACCGAAGTATCAAGCTCTTTGGTTCTCGGTCCACCCTCTCTTCCTCCTTTTCTCTCTCTCTCTCTCTAGTCTGTTAAGGACCCAGGTTACTCCCCCACTGCGCCTTCTTCCCCTGAGGGGGAGGCCACCAAGGTGTGTGCCCTCACTGCCTGCTGATGGCATGGTCAACGTCTACCCACCCAACCACACTTGTCTTGCTGCCCAGCCTAACTAGAACCTTCAACCGCTTCCTACACGTAGTCCATATCCCTGTCTCCATGCAGCTAACACTTGTTCACTTGTTTTGGTCCCTGAAATGTCCCACAGACATCCATCCCCCTTTACCATACTCACTCACGAAGGCCTTGTTGGACCGTACACTGTAAAATCCTCAATGTTAAATTAACTCAGAGTGTACAAATGTAACCAAAATGGATAAATTAACACTGAAGATTTTGCTGTATATCTGTCCACTGCATGCCGTTTTACAGCTCTCTTAAAGATGGTCTGTCTGTGTGTCTGTATGTCCGGAGTTGACCTCGGAAACCGCTGGAACTATCAGCGATACATTTCTTGAGCTCATTTCTTTCCCGTAGGCCACAGTTTGAATACCTCCACTAATTCTTTTTTTCACATGTTTTTGTACTTTTTTAAATACATTTCATTTTTGTGTTATAACTTATAATGGAAGTCAACATGGCTTTGATCAGGCTTAAAACTTGTCAAGTGAAGTCATACATCATAGAGATGTCACAGTGGCCACATGAAGTCCGAGATCAACCCTGGAGCCATTGGGGGCAAGAATGAAGACTATAAATAAGCAACAAATAACACTTAAATAATTAAATCACAAGAAGGCCTGTGTCACAGCGTTATTTGATTGCTTACTCATTTGTCTTTTATTTTATGAATCCCTGCCGTAAACATATTTTCGTCACTGCCTGTCAGTGTGTGCACCTTGTGCCAGTGATCATTCAGATGCATGTCAAGTCCGATACTGTAATCTGACGGACACCCATCCATCCGTTGGTCTCTACAGGCAGGAGGCTCCCAGAGTGAACAAGTGGATGGGGGAACCGGTAACTGGAGGGGCATGCTGAAGAAGGGAGAGGACGGTATGCCAGTAGAAAGGGCCCCCGGCTCTGCCAGCTCACACAAGGGCCACGCTGTCAACCTGCTAGATGTGGTGAGTACTCCAGGCCTTGGACTACCTGTTATTCCCTTACCACAGCGTTTCTCAAACTTTTACATTTCAAGGTCTCCCCTTAGCTCTGACAGTGTACAAATGGAACCAAATGGTTTTCTTCAATCTTTAATGAATTAGATTGTTTATGGTTGTGTTTCCAGCCTGTGCCAGTCGCCCGGAAGCTGTCTGCTCGGGAGCAGAGAGACTGTGAGGTCATCGAGAGGCTCATTAAGTCCTATTTCCTCATCGTACGGAAGAACATCCAGGATAGGTACACGTCTTTTTACCCCTTATGCTTCTACCACCACTATAATTGTTTTGAAGGTACAATTCATAAGTTTCATCTCTTTTGTTTCCCTCTCCTGACGGAGAGAGGAACATTGCAATGTCAGAACTACAATAAGAATTGTGGTGCTTCTAGTGTCCAATCCCTTGTGCCATCTGTTTCAAAAAATCATTAAGCGAACAATTAAGTGACTACATGTGCTTATATCTATACTATAATTTTGCGAATGTCTGTCTGAGTGAGTGAGTGTCTGTCTGTCTGAACCCACACACACACACACACACACACGGGGGGGGGGGGGAGTGTGTGTGTGTGGGCGGGCGGGGGGGGGGGGGGGGGGGGGGGGGTTCTGGCCCTGTTACAGATGTTGTCCAAAAATCATGCAGATCGTTACACAGTATCTCTGTAGCCGTTAAATGGAACGGGTATTTCTTACATTGATGCTCCTACATATTAGCATGCAAGCACCAGTTAAAGTTACTTTCCATCCCTCATATACTGTGTGCACAGTGCACATCCCATAACCCACACACTGCACATCATTTCGGAGCTCATATCTTTGAACGGGTAAGGGCTAGTTATATTAACATACTGTATATATGTATTAACATTATCATACAGATTGGTTAAGGCCTAAAATCAGGTCTGGATTGTTGCTTTAATATTTTAGATTGTAATTAGAGAAAAGAAAAGATGAGTGTCAAACTGTTTTCATTTACTGCTTTCTATCGTTTTAGCGATTTTAACGATTTTGATTTCAGTGGTTGGGGGCATGCATACAAGTGGCTAAATATGCCTTTTTAGTCACAGTAAGCCCATTCTCAAGATGCACTGCAATCTTCCATGGGCAGATGTCACTTATGGGGGCTAGCAGTGTTACTGTAAATAGTAACAAACAAATCGACGGCTTATTGTTTCTGAAAAATACATATTTAGCCACTTGCACACATGCCCCCACACACTGAAATCAAAATAGCTCCAATTGCTAAAACATTAGAAAGCAGTAGATGAAAACATTTTAACACTCATCTTTTCTTTTCTCTAATTACAATCTAAAAGATGAACCCTTGTTGTAAAAAAACAAAGTTGTCCTTTAAAATGAGTGTTCTGCACTTGAGTTAAGATGTATTATTATTATTATTTTTTTTTTGTATTATTTGTATTATTTATTAATAGTGACCCCTATTGGCAAGTTCATTTGTAGCACTGTCTCTTTACATCTCCTGATGTAAATATCTTCTTTCTCTGTTACTTTGGGTTTTTTCGATCGTTGAGTTTTTGGTATCGGCCACTACAACTGTAACAGAATAGTGAGATAATGCAACATATTATCTTAAAAGACAGCTATTTTTTTATTTCCTCTGTATTTTCTCCTAATCTGTAAGGTATTGAATGCCCCTTTTGTTGTCTTCCTCCTCCTCCTGGGTCCCAGCGTCCCCAAGGCTGTGATGCACTTCCTGGTCAACCATGTGAAGGACTGCATGCAGAGTGAGCTAGTGGGTCAGCTCTACAAGTCAGGCCTGCTGGATGACCTCCTCACAGAGTCTGAGGACATGGCCCAGAGACGCAACGAGGCCGCAGACATGCTCAAGGTAACCATGCGTTACTGCTAAGTGAACAACCACTTGAGCTCTAATTCATACTTTGTCGAACGCCAGTGTCGCGTGAAAATATCTGATCTACAAACTCACACTGCACTGTAAGTCCTTTTGAGCTTGTAAATCAGAGATTTTCACTAAAAGTATTGAATGTTTAAAAATAAATTGTGGACATACCACTGTGGCCTACTGGCAGCATCCGTACCAAAATGTGATGTGCATCAGTTAGATTAGCTACAGAAATACACACGTACACACAACCACAGACCCTCTTCTAGAGCCACACTGTACAAATGAAAGAATAATTATATCTATTTTATTTGACCTATAATGACCTGCCCTGAATAGGAACGCCAGGTTGAAAGTGTCTAGTAGGGATGGCCAAATGGAGATTTTTTTCTTAACCGATAACCGTAAGGCCTTATCAGTTAATTAACCGTTAACCGTTAAGGAAATGTGTTCAAAAATGCGCTATTTTAGCGATTTAAAAAAGGAAATACACCCGTTTTTCCCCATAATAAAGTGCCATATTTACACATTAAAAACAATAAAACTAGGAGAAACAAGAATACAAATGTTTTCTAAAAGAAATGTGTTTTTGCAAAGAAACGGTGGGATTTAAATGATCAGTCTGTAATGTGATGCGCTGTCACCAGGAACGTGCGCACTGCGCACATACAGCAAAGGGGGCTGGAGCCCTTAACTTTTATCAACAGAATTGTCCACCAAAAGGCCCTTCAGCCCATGCCTCTCTAACATTCTGTGCACTCCCTGGCTCTCGCCTAACAAAACAGCCGCAGCGAGATGCTCGCATGTAGAGCAATAACTTTCAATCGTATGACTTTTGGAATGGTTTAATTGGCTAAACGTGATGTCCATTTCATTAATTTTCTTCTCTCTCGCCCGTGTTTTGTGTGTGCTGATGCAGCGATCATTGAATTTGTGACTCTGAGCTTTGTTATTTTCGCATATCCTACTCTGTAAAAGACGACTTTAGCGTTCCTCACGTCATCAACATGTAACATTAGAAAGTTGTGTTTTAAGCTCTTCTTAAACGGGATTCAATGTGATGGGGGTCTGTTTTGTAAAATCCAATCGACAACGGAGCATTTGTTGAACAAGTCAGCGTGTACGACTCCAAAATCAAGCAGCGTCGCTGACTTGCAGTTGCGTGAATGCATGGATGTTACACAGACATTGGTGTCCAGAAATGTGTGACCACAGCGCGTATAGTTGCATGGTTGATGACTTGATGTTGCGTAGATATTGGTCTACGGGGCTTTTGGTGTGACACATTGGTTGATTTCCTTTTTCTTTTCTTTTTTTATCGGTCAAAATTGACCGTTAGTGCTTACCGGTAACCAATTTCTTATCGGTTTAACGGTAACGGTTAACCGTTGGCCATCCCTAGTGTCTAGGAATACATTCATCATGCAGCCAAATTGGCTAATGAGCTATGAGCCTGGTATTTAAATAAATATATTTTTGGTTATGGCGAATGTACAACTTTGTGATGTATTTAATAATAATGAATTGCATTTTTATAAAGCTTTTCCAAGTGCTCAAAGCGCTTTACAATGGTTCATTCATTCATACATTGGGAAGTGAAGCGGCGAACATTCGACGCCAGCGTCCTCACTTCCCACATTCACACACCAATGGTGGCAAGCTGACACCAACCAACTCATTGGGGGCAGTGTGGGGTTCAGAGTCTTGCCCAAGGACACTTCGACATGTTGACAGGAGGAGCCGGGATTTGAACATATATATATGTATAAATTCTTCTTTTCTTTTTTTGCAATAGCTTTTCAACACTTTATGTTTATATCTTCTTTTTTGTGCTTGCTCTTGGACTGTACACTACAGTACTCTTTTTCTTTTTCTTACTTCTTTGTAACTTGTAACCTTAAACTGCTGTGCTGCCTCTGGGCAACTGAATTTCCCCCGTGGGATAATAAAGGTATCTCTATCTATCATATCTATCTATCAACCTCCGACCCACGGATCATTTGCCAACCCGCTCTACCTCCTGAGCTACAGCTGCCCCGATTTGTGTTCACTCGGTTCCATTTCATTCCTGTCCCCAGGCATTGCAGAAAGCCAGCCAGGTGATAGCAGAGATCAGAGAAACTCATTTATGGTGAGGACGACCTTGCTGTCTCCTGTCCCCCTCCTACATGGACCCTGCTCTCTCTCCATTGTCCCAGTCCACCAAGACTCAAACCTTCAACATGCACTGGTATCAATTTGTGTATTATGGAAATGTAGTTTTATGTACAAATGGACTTGAAGTACATCAACAAGGCAGCACATATCAATATCCCAGCCTCTGCCATCTGCATAGCACATGCACACATCTTGTATGTAAGTAGTACAGTAAGTACATTAAGCTTCACCATGTGGGGTTCAGCTGAGGAATGTTTGTCCATATTGTAGATTTACAGACAAACCGACTAGATTAAGTACTTTGAATGCTACGCGTTCATGCTTTTTATTTTTTCTTCTCCTGTTGAGAGTATATGAAATAACATAATGTGTGCTGAGGATATTTCTTAAGAAATGACACAACCCTTTTTAGGTTATTTGCATCGTTTATACCATGCAAGTAAGCTGAACTACCCTGCCATAGCCACATACTGTTAGTGTTCTGTTTTCAATGCTTTCCTTCACCTTCAAGTTTATTGTCGCAAGTTACAGGTGTAATTACATTATTTTCAGTACAAGCTTCCATGGTGTGTAACAAAGCTAAAACAGTCAAAGTAAAACATTTCAGTTGTCATTTTGATTACATGTCCCGTACTTGTTCTGTATGATATTATAATCTAGTAATAACTGAGTTCTCTGAATAATTCTGGATGCTGTTCAGCTTGGTGTTTTATTAGTAAATGTATCAGCTAGCAGCTAAATGTCAGGGTACGGTACTTAAGACAAAATCACATCACTGCACCTTTTAATAAGACAATCGGTATGGAATTACAGAAAGGCAACACAGTATCTGTAATGATTCTTTTATTTGACACATAGCCCAACACTACAGAAACCATAAGAGACACTTGGGCCTATGATCCCCGGACTGAGTCATCATCTGTCCAGGTGCAGGACAGACAACCGGTGTCTGCTTTACCTTACCCGGCCCATCTTGCCCTTGCCACGGCCTTTTGCGCTGTAAAGAGCACCAGAAATGGTCAGTGTTCAAGCCAAGCATAGTACAGCTATTAGCACCAGTGAAAGTCACTCAGTAGCAGCACCTAAAACCCGGGTGCCTGGGGGGGTCAAAATGACTAATGATTTAGGTGAAAGTATGTATAATGCTTTATGTTGTTTTGTCAGTGCTGTCACCGGTGAACAGGGTTTTATTTATTTTGGGCCATGTTGATGTGGAAAGGGAAAATCCTCCATGAACCAAAATCCTTGTCTCATGTATTGCTACAATTTCAGACTTTACCATAATTTGTATTGCACCCACGCACATTTCTGTCTAGTCCTCCTTGAAAATGCATTGAGAACTCCAATGCAGCGCAGACTGCATGCAATGTGCAATGCAAACATTCACATACAAATGGATGAAGTGTTGAGTGTGAACAAGGTATGATGCCAACAGTGGAGATGGTTGCAGATTGATAATTAGCCTTGTGGAATGTCATGGTCATTCTTTGCTTTGATACAGTATTGTTTTTGCTTTTCTTTTCTTTTTTAGCATTTGAAGAATGTGTTCAAATAAATAATTGGATCCTTAATGAACTCTGAATCGTTCATGACCATGGTCGTAATGGAGATTAGAAGTAAAATGAGGGAGGCGAGTGGAGATGGCAGATATAACTTCTAGCCTAATTGTCAATGTTGGCCAGGCCTGGAACATTTTTGGCCTCTTGTGCTTACCTCTGGTGGTCCTTGACACGAGCAAGAAGCTGATTAACCTGTAAAGATACAGAAAAGCATGACTAAATCATTCAAGTCCATGTAAGAATCTGACCAGGAACCCAAGAATCTAAAGTCTATTGATACAATAGGCTCTGTGCATAACTATATAGTCACAAACCGTTTCCTGTTCAGTTCCCATAGATTTTTTTTGGTTTGCCCAGCAGCAGATGTGAACCAGAAACATGGACACCTTCATTATGTGTCCAGTTCAAATCTTTTGTGCCAAAGATGCTCAATTATTTTAGGAAGACGTGCCATCCCACGCTTCGCCATGTGTGAAATGGTACACAAATAAGTCTCCTAAGTGGGCACCATCTGACGTCAGATCTGACAATCGTCCTATGATTACTGTTTCTAGATCTCTCGAGAGTACATTGCTGGGACAGAGGTCGATAAAGTAGATTTTCTCCTGGTTTGACTCTAAAGAAATTGATGTTTTGATTGGAATGTTCGGAACGTGTGACTTGTGAATTCGCTTCTCCAATTGGAATTAATAGATTCACAACCTACTTCTGGTCTCCTAAAGAGACAGCCACCAATGTCACATAGAGATGGGAATGAATGCATAGATGGCGTGTCTGTTTGTCTTGGGTGGAGCCAATGAAGTTATGGGAAAATGAACCGGAAGCACTGGATACGCACAAAGCCTATTCACCTGTACTGTTGACCCTTGAAGAACAACTCAACCCTTGACTTAATAATGCAACCACCATCAAACAAGTCTATACAGTATCTCAGACAACTATTAAGACGCCCTAAGGGAGAGGGCAACATGGGCGCGTGCACGCATCTGCCTGGGGTTGACGGCAGACTGCTGGGCGAGCGCTGGCGCTTTGGCATGGGATCAACTTTGACCAAATGAATTGCCATATTTTCCCAAATATGCAGATGACTGACCGTGACGTCTGACAACATAGATGTCTGACGTCATAGACCCCATGAGACTGACCCAATATGTCCATATATGGGCATTCACAGATTTAGGCTTAATATTGATGACATCAAAGATCTCCATATATGGGCATAAAAAGGCAAGGACATGTATTGATGACATCAGGGATCTAATGGAATCAAGACATCAGATCACGCCTCAGCGTGACACGTGACGGACGGACGGATGGACAGACAGGTTTTCATACTAAATACAACCTACGGTCGCACTAAGGACCCACAATGTTCTCGTTCTGAACAAACCGTTCCATTTACGTGGTCCTAAGGCAGCCATTGTTTGGAAAACTTAGCATGTTGCAGAGGTCACAGTGTATGACAGACGTATGATTGGAGATATGTGTTGTCTGACTTACATCATATTTCTGTAACTTGAGTTTCTCAGTGAAGTCAAACTTCTCTGCCTCCAGTTCCATCAACCAGTTCCACATCTCAGTGGCCTTGTCCCTAAAAAAAACAGACAAAACAATGCACTGTCAGACTTATTTTAATCTACATGGTAGATTATGTCATCACAATATAACTATAGCACAGTAGTGGTTGGAGGTGGTCTCCCTCATCCTCATTGAGATATTTAGAGCCTATTGTTGGGTAGGACGCCAACTGTCAAAGCTATTTGAACCCTCTTTAATGTAGTTGGGCATTGTTGAGATTACCACTCTCTGTTGGGAGAGGGAGAAAATGGACATAAGGCTTACAGATTGAAGCTTTAGTATATACAGTACAGTAAATCACAGTGTTAATTTAACTGAGAGTGTACTTAAATTGACTCAAACACTCGGAGTACAACTAGAACTGCACTCTGTCGAGGTGCCAACTTGCGCCTTGTGCACAAGTAGGCCATGTATGTATGGCCTACTTGTTCACTGGCATCACCAGGAATGCTGGTCCCTCGTTGGCTGTTAATTGATGACGTTGCCAAAAATGCTGGTCCCTGATTGGGCCACAGGCTTAAACATACAGCTACTGTACCTACATACCTACATACGCAGCCGAACGCAGTACTTGCGTAATTAACCCTTCATTTGTGTTGGATTTCTATTAATAATAATCTAAATCTATTAACTTGTAACTCACATTTTCATTAATTGTAGGGCAGTAAAAAGTACAATATTTGCCTGAGATTGCCTGGATATACTCAAGTAAATTAAAAGTATATACATTTTTAATCTGAGTACAGTACTTATAGAATAAATGTCCTTAGTTAGTTCCCTCCACTGGCCAGTGGAACGTTTGACTGTGCTGACATACCTGAGTTTGTCCTCGTTTAGATGATCGACGTTGAGGGGTTTCCTGCGGTCAGCCAAGATCTTCCTCTTCTTCTCCCTCTCTGTTTGCTTCTTGGCTCCCTTTCTACCCTCAGAACCCTGTGGTGGTCACATGTGAAGTGGAAAACGTGAACTGGACTGAAAGAGGTTAAGGTTGTTAAAGCTGCAATCCGTTACTTATTTGAATGAATAATCTGATTTCAACCAATCTGTGGGCCTATAGTAAAGTATGTTAATACAATATAACTAGTATATATGTAGTGGACTACTCTTCCATAATGTAGAACCTGGTGCCAGGTAGGACAAGTAGCCTAGTACTGCCTGAAGCTCAGAAGTTACAATATCTCCCAAAGCTGTTGATTTAGAATGGGATTAAGAAGAAAATAGCCTATTCATTACATAAGGATATTAACAAAGTTAGAAACAAGCGATTCATTCAAAGTTTATACATTTAATAGATGAGTTACAAATATGGATTATAGTGATTGTTATAATTTGTACTGACTGACCCGTTAAAACACCTGTCAACAGAGCCTGCAAGTTCACACATAAGCTTAATTTATACTCAGAGCCGAAAATAGAAGATCTACATGGTGTGCATGGGATAAACGTGCTATAGGCATGTCCTGGAAAACATGGGCCATTGCCGGTCTATTTCTACACTTGATGCTAAGGAGTTTTCCGTGTGGCCCATGCTGTATTGAATTGGAGCAGGGCAGACAATGACTGCTACAAAAGAGAAGTAATGGCATAAGTTATGTATGTATATGTTCATGAAGAGACCTTTTTTTTTACAATTTACATTGTAAAGTGTAAACATTCTCTTTCTCAGCCTGTACATTGGCCCTTTTACGTGCATGCAGGGCCGGCTTGAGGATTAAGTGAGTTAAGCAGCAACTTGGGGCCCTGTGAACCACCAGGCGGGCCCCCAAGCAAGCAAGAAATGCTGGAACTACAGTACTGACAAATGTTCGGGGGGCCGGGGCCCCCTGGCAAGCAAGAATTGCTGAAGTTACAGTACTAGCAAAAGTTGAATAAAAATCAGCCAGGTCCTTAATAAGGAACATCTCTCTCTCTCTGTCTTTCAGTCTTTCAATCTCTCTGCCGTTTGAGAGAAAGCTTGGCTTGGCCCAGCCCGCTTTGCACGTGCCTTCAGACCAATCTATCTCTCCAAGGGGTTGAGTGATTGGACATAATGATCGGCTTCCTCCCCGTGACGTTTGGTTTGACTACGTGACCAGGGATGTCGCACCAAATTCTGGGCCCTGAGTACAAGGATTCACTTCAATTATTTTGTGCTTTATCTATTGAAAAATAGCAGATATACAAGCGCTGCGAGCTTGTAGATCTGCTATTTTGGAAAAATCATGAAAATTTGTGCAGAGTCTGAATATTTCAAATCCTTCGAAAAGGTTCTTTGAAAAAACTATGTTTCTACGTCAGTGGTGCTCAAACCTTTTCATGTGAAGGACCCGCAAAATGATATGTATTTGGCCACGGACCCCCCATTTCAAAATATGTGTTTCCACTTTCCAGGGACCCCCCGTAGCAAAATTCGAGTTACAAATGTTCGCTTAAAAAATACACATATTCAAAGATTTCCACACATTTTCACATTAGTTTAAAAAATAGCAGATCTACAAGCTCGCAGCGCGGCACTCGGTGCCACGCTGTGAGCTTGTATATCTGCTATTTTTCAATAGCTAAAGACAGGCCCCTCCACCTTGGGCCCTATTAACTCAGTCCAACCCCCCCCCTCTTGTGACGCCCCTGTACGTGACAGATGTGGAGCAGATGTTGAATGACCTTTTGTTGATGGCTCATGGTAGTGAGAGCTTTCTTCTTCTTGATGTCATCATCCTGCTTCTTACGGTGCTCCTCCTGCTCCTTCCTCTCCTTCTCCTCCTGTAAAACACACCAGCAAAGAAGAAAGCACTTAACCAATGAACGCTGCAAGCTCCAAGTCGCTGGTGTGTGAGATGAGACCTGTGTGGTGAGATCTCCTTACCGCCTGTCTGGCCTGCCTGTCTTTCTCTCTCTCAGCCCGGATCCTCTGCTGCTCTGCTCTCTCAGCACGCCGCTTGTCCTGCAGGGCCACACACACACACACACACACACACACACACACACACACACACACACACACACACACACACACACACACACACACACACACACACAGCATTCTTATTCAGCACCATTGTAGTTTTAAACAGTCGTGGACAGTAATGAAGTAGACTACACTACATTGAGTACTGTACTTGAGTACATTTTGAGAGGATCTGGATTTTTGAATACTTTAGCTACTTGACTTTCACTCCACTACATTTCAAAGACAAATATTGACATTTTCACTCTACTATGCAGCAAGGGGACGGGTACATTATGAATTAACCATACGTAGAAGCCAGGCCCGGAATCCTGTCATTTTAGAGGCAGGGCCACTTGGCCTTTGGTGTTTTCCATTTTTGGGGGGCACAAAGGCCAAATGCCAGGACAGGAAGGCCATTAAATAAAACACAATTGAAAGAAATAAAACACGATTGAAAGAATTTGTTGAATTAAGTGAACTTAGGGATGATAACCTAATCTCCAGTGAAATAGATAAATTATGGTATTTACAATCTGATCCATGCTTAGTCAAGCACCAATCAAAGTCACTGGATTTGTTTAAAGATGGGGACTCGGGAGTTAAGATTTCAGAATTCAACAAAAGACACTGGTGTCTACATGACAAGAAAGAGACACTGGTGTCTACTGTCTACATATTGACAAGAAAGAAACAGAGGAGAAAGTGGTACAGTCAGCTGGGGCATTAAGGCCACTGTGGCCTCAGGTAATGCCATTGATTTGAGGGGCCAAACTGGCCATGGCCTCCATGAAATTCCTGCCCTGGTAGAAGCCATATTTCATATACTGTAGACTAGTGAAAATCTACAAGCTCACACGTTGTCAGCTTGTTGGCAACAACACAAACTTTGTATGGAGGGTGCCTGGCACAAAATATTTTTAGATGGGGGTTGGCGGCCAAAATGCATATTAATTTGGGGGTCCTTGACATGAAAATGTTGGAGAACCACTGCTATATCAATTTCCCAAACATAAAACAATATAATGAATCTAAAGCCTCCCCCCACAAGGACCCCTGGGGGTCCCCGGATCCAACTTTGAGAACCACTGCTCTATATAGTAGGAACCCACGATTCTTTGGACGAGGGCGATGAGCTCCTCTTCCTCCTTCTTCCTCTGGATGAAGTGGGCCTCGATCAGAGACTGCAGCTCAGACAGATCCTTCTCCTGACGCTTCCTGTGGATGTCCTGGTACCAGCACAAACCAATAGGGGGCAGTCAGTAGCTAACAAGTGTGTTTGTTCAAGTACCTTACTTAAAGCTGTATTGTGTAGCTCGTTTTTAGTGAATAAAACGCTAAACATGCTGTATGGTAGAGTATGTTAATACAATATAACTATACATTTGGGGAGGTTGTATTTGGCCTCCCTGCTCTTCTATTGAGACATCTAGGTTTGACACAACCTTTGACACAATCCTGTTGTCTGCTATGAATTCTGACCTGGAGGTCCATATCTTTTACCTGAAGGTCAAAAGGTTGACCTGAAGGTTAAAATTGGATTTCTCCTCTGAGCAAGCAGGCAGGCTCTATTTGCTCAGTGGTAAAAATGTCAGCACTTTCACACGGGACTTGTGTTCAAATCCAGAGTAGAACAGGAATGAGTTACAGCTTTAAGCCTACTTTACATTTACAAAGAATACATACTAGGGGTGTAACGATATAGTAACTGTATCGAAATATCGTTTTTAACTTTAAAAATCGAAGTATATCGAAATGAAAACAGCTAAAATCGAATCGAATCGTTTTATTTTGTATCGTATCGAATCGGCAGTGCAAAGAATCGATTGTATCGATACTACCTACTTGTGCATTGTATTTAGCATTTTTAAATGAAAAAATTAAAAGGAGGGGTTTAATTACTTTTCCTTTCCATATAGCTACACTGGTCTATCGAGAAATGTGTGTAATCTCTGGGTTCATGTCAAGGTGCAGGTTTGTCAATATACAATTGTCCATGTATTTGGCAGATAATCACTGTGTATTACGTATTTATATCCATAATAATACATGTTTCCCTTAAAAACCTGTGCTATCTACACCTTTCACACAGATTTCATTTCGTTGCTAAATAGTTACTATATCGATTTTAAATCATTTAATCGAATCGTATCGTATCACCATGAATGAACCAATATCGTCCATGTATCGCATCGTCAACCATGTATCGTGATATGTATCGAATCGATATTACAATGTATCGTTACACCCATAATACATACACAATCCAATTTCATTCCACTACATCTCAGAGGGCATGTTTTGCACTTTTACATTTTTAAAGTCCTTACAGTGTGACAAATAAACAATCTGAAAATGAAAACTCGTCCACTAGGAATAGGCAACATAATTGTTTTAGATACTTCTGTAATAATGACAATGGAGCTAGACTGTAGTAGCCTGAACCTATAGCTATTGTGAAATGGGCCATCTGCATAATGAGTAGTTTAGCATTTGGTAGCCTACTGTAAATACAGTAGGTATATCTAGCTAATATGTTTATGTTTATTTATTTACGTTTTTAAACAAAAATCTTTGCACTTCCTCCACTGCTGGAGTTTTATGGTGTGTGTGTGTGTGTGTGTGTGTGTGTGTGTGTGTGTGTGTGTGTGTGTGTGTGTGTGTGTGTGTGTGTGTGTGTGTGTGTGTGTGTGTGTGTGTGTGTGTGTGTGTGTGTGTGTGTGTGTGTGTGTGTGTGTGTGTGTGTGTGTGTGTGTGTGTGTGTGTGTGTGTGTGTGTGTGTGTGTGTGTGCGTGTGCGTGTCTTCATCAGCTCACATCAAAGTCCACTTTGTCTCCTCCATCAGCTGCGATCTTTGGTGCCGAAATATTTGGAACAAACCTGTTGGTGTGAATGAGAAGTTAGTGACATGATCAATAAAAATGATCAATGGTAGTTTTTACTTTGTATAGGCCTATTTTAGGGTAACAAAGTAGCTAGTCTACCCTGACATTTTCACAAAAGAAGAATGGCAACTTACGGCTTGGGCTTGGGCTTTGATTCATCTGTGAAGAGGAACAGACATAAATGAATTGATAATCAAGAGCATTTTTTGTAGAACTATGGTAATTGGTACAGTATATGAGTAAAGGAGTTATAGGGCCCAAGGTGGAGGGGCCTCAATTATTTAATACTTTAGCTATTGAAAAATATCAGATATACAAGATCACAGCGCGACAAGCTTGTAGATCTGCTATCTTTGAAAAGTCGTGAAAATGTGTGCAAATCTTTGAATATATGTCTTTTTTAAGCGAATATTTGTAACTCAAATTTTGCTTCTGGGGGGGGTCCCTGGAACTAAATATTTTGAGATGGGGGTCCATGGCCAAATACATATAATTTTGGGGGTCCTTCTCCTTCACATGAAAAAGTTTGAGCACCACTGACATAGAAACTTTTTTTTTCTCTCTTTTTTTTTGAAATATTCAAGACCTTTTACGATTTTTCAAAAATAGCAGATATACAAGCGGCACTCTATCTGATATTTTTCAATAGTTAAAGCACAAAATAATGCATAAATGGGTTCTCCCCCTATAAATAACATTCATGGGGGGCCCGCAGTGAATCCTTGTACCCAGGGCCCAGAATATGGTGCGACACCCCTGTATATGGAGTCTACAAAATATGTTTTACCTGTGGTTTCCTCTGGTGTTTCCTCTGGTGCTTCCTCTGTTGCTTCCTCTGTTGTTTCCTCTTGTACTGATAACCCAAAAACATACCATGAATCAGTGGTGGACAAAGTACTCAACCCCAGTACTTGAGTCAAAGTATAGACTCAACTACTGCCGTTGAATACTAGGCCTACTCAACAACAAATCAAAGTTGTTTTCCACAAATATCCCTCAAACAAATCGTTGAAAAAAGATTTTCCAGAAATCTTCAAAAATAGTGAAAATCTACAAGCTCATGATCTACATTAAGCTTATAATGCGTCACAATGCGACACACTGAGCTTGTAGATTGGCTATTTTCATTATATTTGAAATAGGGCTTATGTGGTTAATTCAATTCCTCTTTTCCAGTGGTGTCGACCACTGCATTTAATTACAGAGTTACTATTCACGATAGATAGATAGATAGATAGATAGATAGATACCTCTATTATCCCAATCTTCTTCCTCCTCCTCTCTTCATTAAAGCAGTGGCAGTGGAAAAAAAGACAAAATATCACATTATGTATTGAGAAGATGTTTGAATCAGATAAACTGCAGTTATTGAATAAATACATCTGATTCTTAAAAGTATAAAGTTGGTAACATACTGAACTTCCTCCTCCATCACTTCCTCGGTGTCAGACATTGTTAAAATGTGAACCCTGGAAAACAGATCTCTGTCAGCCTACACAGCAAAATCCTGAGAGTTAATTCCTGAGCATGTACAAATGTAACCAAATCCATTTGTACACTCTAGGAGTTACAAATAGATACAGTAACACTGGGGATTTTACTGTGCATATTTAAAATGATACAACACAGGATATAGCAAGCAAGCCTTTACATGTCATTCTACAGTCACTATCTGCGAAAAATGTTTCTCTATTGTTCGTTGTTTTGTAGACTACTTTTTTAACTCTCTGCTGCTAACACTGTAGCCTAATAAAGGGTTATCCTATTCTACAATAGGCCTACATAGTTTGTATTATTTTTAGATCAAAGCTCCTTTTACTTGTTACAAATTCAAATCTACATTCACAAACAGCTGAACGTCATAACATAATCTCACTGGAATCTTTTCAAATAGCAAAAGGTGTTTCCCAGGCGAATGAAGATGGTCACATTTAGATCTTTAAAGTCTTTCTAACCTTGACAGACTGACCGACAGACCAACAAACAAACAAACAAACAGAATGACTGAATGTCAGTCATGCTAATGACTCAAACTCTGTCTACACCTGTCTAGAGAGGCTGTTACTCTGAGTGACTGACAGGCTGCCCCAAATTCATGTTCCTTGATTCATGTTCATGATTTGTGAGAGCGTTGACAACCATTTTTATAGTGAGATGTTTTGAGGAAAGATGACTATTTATATGTTGAAACTTTTGCTATCGACAATGACAATAAACATAATTCAGGAACATATATGGTCTGTAGTACTTAAGCTTATGAATAATAACTATAAATCTGTAGTCAAAATTAAAATACAGGATTCCAGTTTTGTTTTTTACAAAGCAAAATTCCAACAAAATGCATTTCAAAATGATGCTATATTTCAAAGAAATACGGCACATCAAAGGAATTTCCCTAGTTCATAAAATAATCCTTACCTGTGACACAGACACAGAGAGAGGGGGACAACAAGAGACACACTCCAATTCCTTGAGGTTCACAATTCCAACAAGTTCAGCTTTGAGGATTGAGGATACTGTACATAGTCCAACCCTTCATAGTCATATGACTGCACTGTCCTATGGCTGAGCGGCATGGGAGAGACATTGTCTATTGTTAGAAAAGTGTACAATAAAGTTCCATCAAAAATACATCATGTAAAAGACCATGTCAGTGGAATTGTGTTGCTGAGGAACAGATCAGATCAGATAAATTCACAAACATTGAAAAGGGAAAGTGTGAAAAGGTCTACGGTTTACATATGCTTAAGTTTACTCTATGAATTGAGTACCAAAGGACCAAAATGTAAACAAGCCATTGTGCTTTCTGGGTTTAAATCCTTTTAGTAGACCTTGTATTTGATTTTGAACTACTGTATACTGTGTCCTGTGCTTTTCCTATGCAAACTTCTAAAAAAGGATTCAATTAATCAATCAAAGTGTACATACAAATGTATACATATAATGAAACTAGCCCCAACTTGGGCCTCTTGTGTAATAACTGTATTATTTTTTATATACATTTTGAAAATGTCAAAAATGCTATGCAACTACTGTACATGCACGCAGAGACACTTATACATTGATGGATGTACACACTAACCCTAACCCTTTCCCAGGTGAAATGTCAGGCATCCATTCCCAGCTTTCATCATCAACGTATGTTTCAGCGCTAGATGATTTAATCACCGGTTAAGCAGGGTAATAAAAGCACCTCCTGACAGTCAACCAAAAATAAAAACCAAAGCGAATGTCAAGGCTTCCATTCTTTTATTGCTGAAGCAAGTACAATGTAGAAGTTCATACCTTAAAATAAAGCAGTTCATTACAACAGTTAATCTGAAAGACCCCACAATATCGTCGTTGTCGGGTGGAAACCTTGTATGTCCAAAACCGTTTGTTTTGTATTTATCATTTTTAAAATGATTTAAACTAGTGAAAATAGCCGATTTACAAGCACACAGCGCCTCGCGGTGTGCCTTTAGATCTGCTGTTTTCACAACTTTTGTGCGATGGCCTGGTATGATGAAGCAGGGCTTTACTTTGCGAAAAAATTTACAAATTTGAAACTTGGAGATACAAGGTTTCTGCCCGACAGTAACGATATGCATCATCATGGCACATTTCAAGCACATAGAGATCAATAAGGCATTCCTCTGAAACACCAGAGTACAGTATCTGTTCATTACAGGCTTTGGTACAGTAGGGTGAACATTTTCCTTGTCCCATCAACCATATCCCTCCTGCTGCGATGCAAATAGAATTGTAAAGAGACAATTGTAAACAAGAAGCTGGAATGACAGTTCCTTTTTGGCAGAACAGATCAAATTTGGTATAGAGTTTGGTCATGTAGATATAAATGTAGGCATTTGTTTTATGTCACAGTGTTAACCACTTAAACCCTATACTGTACACTTAGTTGACCAGAGTCCCCTTTTTTCCTGTCACACAATGCAACACGTTGTGAGCTTGTACTGTATCAGCTAGATCACTGTTTCCCAAACAGTGGGTCGGGGACCCATATGTGGGTCGCGGACAACCTTTTATGCGTCTCCTAATTTTTGTTATTTTTATTATTTCAAAACATTTTCAAAAAGCATTCACAAAAAGGCTTTCATGAAGAAATCAAAGGAAAATCTAAGTAATTACATGAATTAGACTTAGAAGTAGTGAAAATAGACGATCTACACGCTCTCAACGCAGCGCGAGGCGGCGCGTTGTGTGCTTGTAGATCTGCTGTTTTCACTAGCCTGGGTACAGACCCAAAAGCGAAATCAAATTTCGCTTTTGGGTCACAAGCTAAAAGGTTTAGGACCAGTGAGCTAGATGAGCTGTTTTTCCCCCCAGATTAGGGACAGTAGGGTTCATGTGGTTAACAGATATTACAGTAAATGCACAAACAAATTTGCACATGTCAAAAAGGCGACATCCCCCATGTTGTACACAAAGACAACTGCTTGCAAACTGTGGTTTTCTGGCTGCAGTCCTGGGCTGATTGTACCACTGACATGTTCTACCCGTGGTCTCTATCATCTATGAAGCGCCGCTCTTTAGCAAAACAAACACAAAGTCAAGTATGTACAGGCAAGTCAAACCACAATCAGTTCACTGGTAATATATTGTACTGTCTGTCACAGATAAAAATGCTATCCATGACGTGGCAAATACAGCCTGCTCAGATATCACATTGAATAAAGCATGCTTAATATAATCAGAACAAGCTGTGATGGTATATGGAATATAAAACTAGAGCTAGAGTAGTTGCATATTACTCAAGATGAGCCACGTGACATCATCAAATCCCGTTAATGAATGAATTATATAAATCTATCCTGAAATACTGAAAAGAAAGTTCAGAAAGAAAGCACACAACACAACAACTAGAATTAATTCCTATTTTAATTTTGAAATCATATTATAATAGGTAACTAATATACGTAGTGTTTTAATGGATGGCTGCTCCATCATCCACCCTTCTAACCTTTATTCATGTAATATTTGATATTTCAACAGCGGCCAAAAAGTTAAATTACTGATAGCATGGGAAACTCTTTCTACGGTATCAAATGAATGACTTTTTTAAAGAAATCAAGTCAGGTGCAATGGGAATACATCATCATAGGTTTATATTGTTAACAATGAAAACACTGAACATTCCTATTACACACCAAACTAATGTAAAAGGGCCACGCCAAAAGCAACTTTAAAAAATATAATTTGTAGACTTTGTAGCAAAAAGGTTGTTCTCCTGGTCCCTTTGATCTTTATAGGAGAATCAAAATGTTTCGATTTATATATTTGGTTTGGTTGGGCCTTCAAAGTGGGATCCCGATGGCTACGGTCTCACACCTGCTGAGATAGAGATGGTGAAAAAGAGAGAGAGAGACAGAGAAAGAGAAATGATAAATTTCCCTTTCAATGAGCCAGTCAGTATTGCTTTTAACGCATAGCATAGCCCATCAAACTTTATGAGGTGCCAGTAGAGATTATTAACCTCCTGGCTGTTAACCAACAGGTAAATCTTTATGTGTGTGTGTGTGTGTGTGTGTGTGTGTGTGTGTGTGTGTGTGTGTGTGTGTGTGTGTGTGTGTGTGTGTGTGTGTGTGTGTGTGCGCGTGCGCGCGCGCATGTGCGTGTCTGCGTGTGCGTGTGTGTGTGTACTGCCATTAGTACAGTATATGAATACTTGTGAGGGCCAAATGTCCCCACAAGTATAGTAGAAGTTGAGAAATAGACATTGCAAGGACAATAATGTCTTGGACCTGGTTCATGATTAAGGTTAAAGATTGCATTAAAAAAGGTAAGAAATTGCATTTATAAAATGTATGTTAAAAGTTTGTCCTCACTAGAATAGTAATGCAAACGTGTGTGTGTGTGTGTGTGTGTGTGTGTGTGTGTGTGTGTGTGTGTGTGTGTGTGTGTGTGTGTGTGTGTGTGTGTGTGTGTGTGTGTGTGTGTGTGTGTGTGTGTGTGTGTGTGTGTGTGTGTGTGTGTGTGTGTGTGTGTGTGTGTGTGTGTGTGTGTGTGTGTGTGTGCGCGCGTGTGTGTGTGTGTGTGTGTGTGACATGTGCGTGTGACTCGCTGTAGATCAATCCCTTTGCTCCGTCCGCTGACACATAACTGCAGTAGAAGCCATGACTCTGCTTGGAGTGTTTGGAAGCCGTAACATTGTCATTTGCCCTTCACTTCATTCCTCGGGGGTCTATTTCTGATCAAGAATTGGGGGAGGTTACAAATGAGGAACACTATTTAGGGCTGAAACTAAAACCTGACAAACACTTTTCCATTTGTATTGTTCTATATAGCTCTGGCACAACCAGTGTGTGTGTGTGTGTGTGTGTGTGTGTGTGTGTGTGTGTGTGTGTGTGTGTGTGTGTGTGTGTGTGTGTGTGTGTGTGTGTGTGTGTGTGTGTGTGTGTGTGTGTGTGTGTGTGTGTGTGTGTGTGTGTGTGTGTGTGTGTGTGTGTGTGTGTGTGTGTGTGTGTGTGTGTGTGTGTGTGTGTGGGGGGGGTGGGGGGGGGGGGGGGTAAGTCTACATAAGGACTACTTTTGTATTGGCATTTAGGCTAAGCCGCTTGAGGATAAAGTAAGGAAGAGATGTATTATCTCATCAAAGTCAGCGCTTCGGTAGTAGTGGCACTGGCAGCAACCTCAATTATTATCAAATTTATCATCATTACTATTGCAACTTCTCTTAGTCGGCAAACTCTCTGATAACAGCTTTTAAGTTTACTAAAGCTTTGCAAGACTTTATCATTAGTCCTGATTGAATAAGCCTGGCGATTGAGGCTACTTTGCTGCTTAAACGGCCACTAATCCTCCCCCGCACACAGCAGTAATGTGACAATCAAGCAGCTGCAGTGTGGAACGATGCTATGTGGCATTGGGCGGCTCCAGGTGGCGCGGGGTGAACTATGACAGCCATTCTTGCTAAGACTGGAACGTTCTTCATACTGTGAAACAAGGTCGCGGTGACGTTAGTCCACAGCGCCATGACCGGTGTCAAAGTGTTCCAAAGTGGAACGTTTGATTTACGGTGAACAGCTAGGGTGGGTTTGGTATAGGGGCATGGCAGTAATGGTTGCCCACTGGGGTGGCTATAAAATGGCTGTCATGACTTCATGGCTCACTCCTTCACTCAAAGTCTAGCCTAAAGGACACGCTCTCTTTCTCCTGACACCTGCTATTTTTAGGTCCAATCGGGTCCTGGTTTGATGTGCAGAACATTAAACTTTCTACTTACCATTATTTTGCGCCAAACTTGCTCCTTCCTCCAACGGGCACCTGTAAACACATAAAGGAAGAGGAAGTTAAATTATTTAGAGCTGACCGTAGAAACGCCATTCACAGCACCTTATTAAGGATTAATGTAATCCAGTTTTGGAGCTGTCCAAAGGACTATCATCAGTACGCAGTAAAATCAGTTTGAGTCTGAGGTTGTAACAATGACCATATGGGTCACTTTTTACACACTCCTAGTTAAATTAACAAAGTGCAGTGAGTGGGTTCAGGTGGGGTGCACTGTGAAATTCTCAGTGTTCATTTAAATGAACACTCAGGATTGTGCGGTGCAGGGTGAGATCATACTGTAGGCAAGCAATCCACAAGAAAGCCACTTCTTATTTCCCTAAAGACGGATGCATTCAGCAAAATTCTCACCAGATGTATAAGCCATCCCACGCAAACTCAAATGCACGAGCACACAGAGCTACACACACACATTGAGTATTGGGTGAAAATTGCACGTCAAACAGTTTTCTGGAGCACTTCGATCTTTAAAATTGCGCGAGGTGCAGTATTGTATCAAAGCATAACCACATGAACTGTAAGGTATTTCTGACCGTTATATTGTTTCTGTAATGCAGTTACCCATGCCAAACTGCCGTGTCGTGCAGCCAACTTATCCCCTAACATCGCATAGATCACCGCCAAGTGTGACATGGAAAGATCCGTCCTTGGTCCGGTTGAGAAACCACATCAGAGATGTTTCCACAGAACTCTAAATCCCAGAATGCAATAAAAGTTCCATGAGGCCATATTGGCAAATAATCATAGCCATACACACATGTTGCATTTACAAATATGCATAATACGGCATGGCGCAGTTCACGGTGATAGTTTGAAGTGTTCATGGATGGAACCAGTGCAATCACCACAGCGATCACACATTGTGTGCAGAGTGGAACGCGCATTACGCTAAGCCAGTGGTTCTCAATGTGGGGCCCTGGGACCCCAAATAGTCCTTGAGGGGATTCCAGTGGGTCTCCAGCTAAATTACACATAAAAACCAAAAGGACCTTTACAGGCCCGTAACTCCGACTGTGTACAAATTGGACAAAATGGACCCTTTAATCGAAGTTATATTAATATATAAATAACACTGAGGATTTTACAGTGTAGATTGGGGTCCCGGAGATACTGTAGAACTCGTATCAAATGGGCCTATAAATGCATATCAAACTGAGGGTCCTTTAAATTCATAAGGTTGAGAATCACTGTGTTAAAGCCACATTACAATACAGTTACCTCTGAAGTCACGCCTTTAGGTAGACTGAATAAAACAAACAAGCATGTGACTTTAAAGCTCAACAACAAGATGAAATGGTTACTCTGCAGGTTGTGTTCAGCTTGCTCTTTGTACCTTAGCAGGCGTGGAGGTCTTCTTTGTCTCCCAGGGGCCACGCTTGTTGCCAACATCGCTGGGTTTCACTTCCTGTGATGATGAACCGTAAAAAGTGTTATCTGTACTCGAAGTTACAACCCTGAAATCCAAATAGTCTCAACTGAAATGATTCATATCAATCCCCATTATTATGTTTTTCCCCTGGCATTTCATATGACAGGTGAAATACGTTAATAATTATTAATTATGATTATTAATCTATGATCCTTTAGCAAAATAGGTTCTCAACATGGGGCTAGGGGACCCCCCAGGGGTCCTTGGTGGGCTCCAGGGGGGTCCCCAGCTAAATCATTGATAGTGGGGAACCAAATGGACACTTTGCAGGTCTGTAAATTCTCAGAGTTGAATTAACACTCCAAATTTGTGCTCTATACTTTAGTAAACACACGGTTTCAGTACCTTTTCCAATGTGAGCAGTAAGGAAGCGAGAAGACAGAAAAGTCCGAAAGGAAGCGAAGCTGAAGAGAGGGAAAGCTGAAAAGCTAGCAAAGTAGAAGAGAATAACACATGCCAGTAAACACAATGTTTGACAACAATAGCAGAAATACAGTGGTAAAGTAACCCAGTTTCTTTGAAGCACTAAATTGTTTACTTATGTGACCATTTACCCTGTCGTTTAGTGACCGGGCTTCATGCCATTTACTCTGATCTCACACTTGTAAGAAAAAAATAAAAGCGTCTGCTAAATGTCCAAAATGTAGTAGTAATTGTCCTAAGTGTAAGTCCAAGTAGCAGACTGCTGTACAACTTCTTCCCATGGGGTGGAAGTGTTGCAACATCAGTAAACTCAAGGTTATGACCATTCCTCTGGACACACAACACTAAAGATATCCCCCTCGTAACTTTCAAGTAGGAATAATGCAATACGTCAGTCAGCAATTCCCCTACACATGCAGACACAGCATAGTCACGTGTGTCCCTATAACTGGTAAGATACATTAGCAGTCCCCAATATAGAACACGACACAATGTCTACCACATAACTAGGGCCTCCTTCACCCAATCCTTAGGAATTATGATGATGGATTATGATGGTATTAAGCCATTACTACATTACTACACTACATTACAATGCCAGGCAGTGAACAACAACTCACAATTGTTGCTGTATGAAAGCTTATGAAACTCACACTGTTTTGGTTAAGAAGGTTATACATATAAGATTGTGTTATGGAATCTTAAAAAAAAAAGGCATAGTTTGTTGTATAAAATGGTGAAAAGTCATTGTTTTTCAAAATGAAGCAATATGACTGTTTGCCCTTGGCTGAAGGATTCCTCAAAAGGAAGTGGTGCTCTCATCGTCAAATATAGACAGAGCGACTGTTTGGAGTGGACAGACGTGGAGTCCCAATGCGGCAAAGTCCTTTTTGCACACACAGAAAGACATTCTTAGCAACAATGAGAGTTCTGTTTTTGCCCACTTGACTACAGTGAATGTAAAGAATGAGGTGTAAGGTAATCATCTTAAAATAACTGCCGAGGTGAACGTGAGTTATTGTGGCCATAGAAGGGTGCCGAAACAGAAGTGCAAGGTGATATGTTGGCATTCAGCCACCTGGCATGAGAAACAGTGTGTGTACTGTTTATCGCTCGGGCTGAACGGTAGGTAACAGGATAGTTTTATCAGATTATTTCCAGCAGCGTAGCATTAAGGACCCTAGCATCTCCATTCTGGAGGGAAGGCTCTGTGAAAATAGCAGATCTACAAGCTCACAACACGCCGTATTGTGTGACCCGTTGTGAGCTTGAAGTTCACATATATAGATCTCTATATATGGAGCTGGTCAATACCTCTACATTTGACCTCACAGACTCCATGGATATGGCTGACCTGTTCTGACATCACATTAGTCGTTTCCATAAATCTTTTTCGAAAATAGGAAGCGAATCATCAGAGAGTCGAAAAAAGAAAATGCGCATTTTGCCTGTTTCCATCCACTGATAAAATGAGATTCTTGGGAGATAGTTCATGAAATAAGCAGTCGGACAGGCGGTATTTTTCCAGTCAAGTGAGACACATTATTGAACATGCACTGTCTCTAACCCAGGGCTCTTCAGCCTATAGATTTCTTAAGATAAGAGAGAGAGAGAAGAGACGCTCCACTCCACTCCACATACTGTAGGCTACTTCACCCCCGCAACAGCATTGCAAACAGCTGATACACAGTACAAGCTCATCACAGCTCGTTGCGGATGCGATGTGAGCTTGGACTTGGAGGTCTGCTGTTCTTGGCCATTCTGTGCACGTGACGCCGTCGCGGAAAGGAGAATAATGACGAATGGTTTTACTTTTGGTTTTACTTTTGCATTTTAATTCAAAACTTATTCGCTTAGTGCACATTACATTTTTTCGATAAAGCCTCAAAATCCTCCTCCTCCAAGTGCAAAAAAGTTTTTTCGAATAATTTTGAAGTGTTTCCATAAAAAGATTTATGCGCAAAAGCCTTAATGCACAAAAAATGGCTTTATGGAAACGCAACTACTGATGACTCGACCAGCTCAGCCGAAGGGTATACATTCCAAAGTAGCCACGTGCACACGCCCAAGTGCACAACCTCTTCTCGCCATTTGGGTGTCTTACTGGCAGTGTTGCCGCAGTCTTGGGTCGCGCGCCTTCGACGACCCATATCTTTTCTGAGCTGGGGTCTCGCACCCCCCCAAGTTCACACCTCGACAACTGTTTTAACAAAGAAACAAGCCTACGTATATGCATATCAATAGACCTGTATAGTGGGTGTTGAGCGACGTTCGTGACCCCCCAAACATTGAATCACCATTGCACCACTGCTTACTGGTATTGTTTTTTTTCTCAAATGCTGGGTAGAGAATTGTCCATGTGGTGTCACTAAACTTATGTCCAGTCTATGGGACAGGCACAGCAGTGAAGTTGTTGATGTGTACAGTAAATCCACACGATAGAATATCAGGGGACACTGTTGTGTGAGTACCTACAGTCAGGGTTGGATTTGCTGGGGGGTTTGAGGGGATCCATGCCTCTGCTTTTAATTATCCTCTCATTCCTCATTCATTTTATGTGTGGCTCCCTGTTTCTGGTCAGACTGAATTAAATACACAGCGCTTCCTTTTGGGAAATGTACACTTTCTGATAGGTTTGATATTTATGTTTGATAATATCTCAATTTAACAATTTAATTAAAATGTATGATAACCATTGGTGTCCCTAATTTGGGCATTTGTCAAAATGCATCAAAGTCCATCATAACAATTTTAATCAAAGCCAATCTACAAGCATCACAATGCATCACATAACAATGTGTCGTGACTCGTGAGCTTGTGAGTAGATTGTTTCTTTTCCACTATTCGCTATTTGTTGAACCAAGAAGTAATATGGGCCTTAAGTGGTCAAGAAAATGTGGGGAGTAGGGGACATTTGATTATGACTTACTGCTGCTGGTTTAACTGGTTCAGGTTCAGGTTTAGACTTACTGCTGCTGGTTTAACTGGTTCAGGATCAGGTTTAAGACTTACTGCTGCTGGTTTAACTGCTTCAGGTTCAGGTTTAGACTTACTGCTGCTGGTTTAACTGGTTCAGGTTCAGGTTTAAGACTTACTGCTGCTGGTTTAACTGCTTCAGGTTCAGGTTTAAGACTTACTGCTGGTGGTTTAACTGGTTCAGGTTCAGGGGCCGGTGCTGGTGCTGGTGTCTTCTCCACCTCAGCAGGCTTGGCCATCCAGCTGTTGACCCGTCCAGCCACGCCCACTCTGATCCCAGCCGCATCCTGGGAGAGACATGGTCCAAGGTCATTCATAGAGATACAGTACTCCCATCTTTCATATTCAAAGGAGCATTATTGGCATGGGAAACCTACATTTACTGTATAAAACAAAAATGTACAAACGTACGTACAACTAAAGATGTAGGCTTTCTACTAGAATAAAGAAATGTGAAAACAGAGTTATGAAAGTTAACGAAAAGAAAGTGTATTCTTTATACAAATCTATTGATTAGTCACGCTATGGAGACTTGATTAGTCACGCTATGGAGACTAGAGTTCAATAATATTTTTAGTTTTTTGTCGCATTCCTAAGACAAAAATTTGATTCGAGTAAATGTACCCCCATTGATTCCGGATGGTGACCCGTTTCAAAACGGGTCACCATCCGGAACGAATGGGGGTAAATTTATTGTCATCACATTTTTGTCTTAGGAATGCGACAAAAAACTAAAAATATTATTGAACTCTAGTCTCCATAGCGTGACTAATCAATAGAAAAAAAGTCATTTTGGGGGTGAACTACTCCTTTAAGCCCTGTACTAGGCCGACAATCTCACATTGCTTCGGCTCAGTCATAACTTTAGAGCATTTTTGTCTATAATGACATACCCAACATAGGGACAGTATGTGGTCAAAGGTATCTCTCTCTCTCTCTCTCTCTCTCTCTCTCTCTCTCTCTCTCTCTCTCTCTCTCTCTCTCTGTTGTTCCCTTACCTTATTTGAGGGAGCAGGGCTATCAGAGGAGCCGACGTTGCCCTTCTCCCACATGCTTTTAATGCTACGTGTCCCTCCTGTAGGAATGTCTGCCACAGCAGACTTGGGGGATTTGACGTCTTTGTTTCCCTGCAGAAATACATTGACACTTTGTGAAAAAGAAAGTAAGATACATGTATTACTGTACTCTGCATCGATGCTACTACTGTACAGTGCTACATCACATGTCTGTTGTTTTTATTATTATTATTAATTACTTTAAATGATTTTCAAGCATTTTTCATAAATAAATGAATAAATCTAAGAAATTCCATAAATTACAAAAACACATGTCAAATTGCGTCATCTCATCTGCTATTTTCACTAGTTTATGTCATGGGGAGACAACATTTCTTTTGGCAAAAAGGTTTGGGAACCACTGCTTTAGATCAGTGGTTCTCAAACTTTTTCACATCAAGAACCCCCAAATTAAGATGTATTAATCTGAAAATATATATGCAAGATTTGTGTTGTTAAAATGTTTTTTGTTTGTTTGTTTGTTTTTCATATTCCAAATTTAAAGTGCTTAACACATTTGTTATTCTAAATTGACACATTTTGCTGGGGACCTCCCGGATCCCCCTCAAGGACCCCTGGGGGTCCCCGGACCTCACTTTGAGAACCACTGCTGTAGATGAATCGGCGTCTCTCACCTGTAGGGCAGAAGTGTATTGTTCCAGTCTGTTGCCTATCTTGGAGACAATCGGGGTGTGGGCCGTTCTGACTGTGCCACTATGTAGAAGAGATGAGCAACAAAGTGAACTTTAGTCTTAAAGACTGATTCATACTGAGTCGTATGACGGTGTCCTGTGGCAAAAATTACTTCTTGTCACAGGACAACATCGTATCACTTATAAGACATAAGTAAAATGAGGGTCTGTCTTGGTAAGGTTTGCTCATGCATGCTCTTTTTCAGTGACACGCAGGGACGTGCTGGCCATTGGGAAAAGCGGGACAACTCCCGAACGGCCGGTTCATTCCCGGCCGGTCCAGGCCGGCCATTAGGAAAAGATTTAACTGTTTGCACAAAAGTAAAAATTAAACTGTTTTGCACAAGAGTAGTGAAAACAGCAGATCTACAAGCACACAACGCCTCCGCGAGGCGTTGTGTGCTTGTAGATCGGCTGTTTTCTCTAGTTTAAATCATTTATAAAATGATAAATACAAAACAAACCCTTTTGGACATACAAGGTTTCCACCCGACAACAACCAAATATAACTCATGTACAGTAATTGGCCCACTGGCTTGTCACTTGTCATGACTGAAATGGCAAATCTTTGAGTAGCAGCACACGGTATCTGCTTGTGTAAATATGGGTGTATTGCAGTACTTCAGCTGAGTTGATGGAACATGAAGCTACAAAATTGCCTTATAGCTCACCTTTTTTGGGCTGACTTGTTCAAAAATTCGGCCTTCTCTCCGATCTGTACAAAACAACATATCGTTTTAAGTTGTAATATCATCATTCAACAACTACAACTCACGTACGAAAACTGAAATAAACAACAGCTCCCAGTTAAGACTTTTTCCTGAGAGCTAAAATATGTTCAACTCAGGGAAAAAAGCCAGAGTGAACACGGCACCTAAGAGTGGCAGACCCAGAAGGTTCAGACCAGTGGTGTGTTCTAACATGTTACGCTGTATACGTAGTGTGACATTTTTCCTGGCCAAGCGTAGCCCTCTACAAACCATTTCATCCATTGACAACGCGACAGTGCAACACTGGTCCAGACTCAGTAGGTTCAGACCCAGTAGGTTTAGAACCAGTGCTCCGCCTGGTAAATGAACGCTGTTGGTTCTTGAAGGTTTGGGTTGTCGGGGAGCCAGGATAAGCACAAGAGCTGTCACTCCAAACATGTAGGATGTGGGTTGTAAACCCACACTTTCTGCTTAGGATTCATCATGCTTCTGATATACACTTTCAGAGCTGGATGTAACACACACACACACACACACACACACACACACACACACACACACACACACACACACACACACACACACACACACACACAAACACACTTGGGAAGCGGGGAACTTCACACACACACACACACACACACACACACACACACACACACACACACACACACACACACACACACACACACACACACAATCCACAACATTCCTCCACTAATACCCCAGTGAGAAAATTGCCCAGTCATTGGTCCTCATTTGAAAATAGATATTTTTAAAACAAAGATTAGATGCCAGCAACATCATATTCATTTTTTTTATCCCTGTCAACTAATAATATAAGGCCTGCAAACGAGAGGAATTAGAAACAGATAATAAAATGGGAACATTGGAAAACAGACCACCAGAGAGTATTAAACTGCAGAGCATGTTGACCTTTTCTCAAGCTTCAATAACATTGGGGCAATATTAGATGCACATGGATAAAGTGGGATTAAGCAAATGAAAATAAAAAAATAAGAAAAAATAAGAAAAGTGGTAAAAACAAAAAAAGTGGGTTCTCATTTCCTGCATGGTGATTCCAAACCCATTTTTGCGATGGTTGGCGAACATGTATTTTCGCTGGGTTGCCATGTCTTCTACTTTTACAGACTGGGCTGTGTCCACAGTCAATAGACTGTAAAATGGTGAAAACAGATACTATACTGTAAGCGTTGTACTGTAAACTGAGCATAAGCAAATACAAAACATACTGGCAGAATTAGGCAGTTAACAGAATGCTGCAAAAACCTAGGAGACCAGTATGTACAGTACATCTATTTCAGTGTTCCAAACCTCCACCGCCAGAACTGACTTGTCTTGTACACTGGAGCCATCATCTACAGTACACACAGTAAAATCAATCAAGTGTCAATTTAACTCTGAAACTCCAGAAAATTAACACTTTCAGAGTTAAAGGGGCTACACCATAACATAAAAAATCGTCTATTTGTTCTTGTTTTTTATTCTTCCCAGTGTCTTTTCCCAACCAAAAAATACACAATTTATTAACTCTTGCCTTTCATCTCTGTGATTTTCTGGGTGGGTGTGTCAGAACGGTTCTCTCCTGAAAAGCTCCCCTGGATGATGTCACCCAGGGGAGCGTTGTTGGCTAGTTCAGACTTCAGAGCCATCTGCGTTAGTTGCTTCTGCTTCCTCAAAGGGACGAGAGGCATAGCAGGCAATATTGTAACGAGACTATGAGGTGGGCGGGGTAAAGTGGTGAGGAGCGCCCCTAAAGCAAAAAAGCCAAGGACATTTTGGTATTGCAGCCGAAAAGCCTTGGAATGAAAGAACAACAATATAGCAATATATTGTTTTGTAATTTTTGAAGAATATTTGAGGTTTTTCAGAAAACGTAGGTCAGGATTTAGATGGCCTCAGTCCTAAATGGGTTAAATGAGTGACAGTGATTTAATTCTTATATTGCTCCTCATTCAGTGGTCAGAGAACATTCTGGTCCCCAACCAGAGTGAAACCAACTGACTGAGACTCCAGACTCTCACCTTTGAGGAGCCTTTAGCACCGACGTTGAAGGAGGGCTTCGCCCCCGCAGACTCCTCCATCTGTTTCTTCTTCTCCGCGGCCTCCGCCCTCCTTCTCTCTATCTCCTCCCTCATCCTCTTCCTCTCTTCCTGTTACAAAAAGGACATATTTTCTATCGACGACATCTAAACAATTACAGAGTCCTTCTGTAGTCTCTCCACAAGTTCTGCGTCTGATAAGTATTATGCTATGTTTGGGTTTCTTTCCAAAATGACTTGGCTTTTATAAATGTGTTGTATTCTTACATACTTATGAGAGACTCCATATTGAAACATCCTCTCTATTAAAAACAAATGGTTTTATATACAGTATGTTATTGTTAATTGCAATTTGGACTTCCTATACCAACCAATAAGCATTGTAACCACTTTAACCCTTGAGGCTTCTTTTGGGTATGTCATTATAGGCAGTAATTGTAGAAATTTTCTTTCTTTTCTTTCTTTCTTTCTTTCTTTCTTTCTTTCTTTCTTTCTTTCTTTCTTTCTTTCTTTTCTTTCTTTCTTTCTTTCTGACCATAACATCACCCATGTGTGATAATGCCAATTGAGTTTTTCTTTCTTTTTTACGGAGAAAGTGTCTCACCCATTTTATGCACTTCTTTTCTTGATTGAGCTCAAGCACAAAAAAGCCCTTTGGCTCTTTTGATAAAATGACACAGTTCCTTTGCCTGTCGTTCTTCACCTGTTCTTTGGCCTTCTTGTCGGCGATCTCCTGCTTCTTCTGCCTCTCCTCTTCCTCCAGCACCTTCCTCCTCTCCTCCCTCTTCTTCTTCAGCTCCTCCACCTCGGCCTCGGTCTCCTGCTGCTTCAGCTTCATCTTCTCCAGCTCCTCGGTCTCGGTCTCGTTCCGTCGGCGCTGCAGCTCCATCAGCTTCCGCTCCGCCTCCAGGCGCTCCGCCTCCTCCGCCGTGGAAGCGTGCGCGTTCTCTCGGCTGCAGAGCAACACGTGAACGGGTCAATAAGCTGTGACACAATACTTATTAGGATGACTAGAAACAAGCACCCAGGCTTTGGGCATTTGTGGGTCACGGACACATTTTTTATGGTCACAACTCAAGTAAAAATCCAATTTTATATACCCTGTACATATATATATTTTTTTTTCTAGAAATATATTTTCAATACACATTTAAACAAACAAACAAACAAACAAACAAACAAACACAGAAATGACATAAATTTAAAAAAAGTATAAGTGGTGAAAATAGCCGATCTAAAAGCTCACAACGCGACGCGAAATGTATTGTGTGCTTGCAGAGCTGCTATTTTCACTAGTTTGGGTCCCGAGCAAATTTCTCTTTTGGGAAAAGGTTTGGGAACCACTGGCTTAGCCCATTCCTACATGAAAGCCCTCCTGTCCCCCAGGACCCTGACGGGCCTCCTCCCAAATGTCCCTTGTCACCTTTGATTGTACTCAATTTAGATCATGTATACTTTATAGATGTAGTTTTATTTGTGAAAAGCAGAAGTCCTTAGAGGATTTGTTATGAATGCAGAATGTGATTTAATTCTCCAAAACAAAGTTATTACAAACATTTGTCTGAATGAATGACTTACTGTCAGTTACTAGTACTACCCCCCTCATCTCCCACTTTAAAAAGGTTCACGCTGCTTTCCTCAGGAGAGGGGTGTGTTGAGCTGCATATGAGCGAACAGAACACAGACTGAGGCAGTAGTGATGAGAATGGGAATGAGCTCTATGCACAGCAGCCATATTGGAAAGAAAGTGGGTTCCATGTCATTATTCCGACGGCCCTAACCCTAACCTCACCTCACTCTAACCTAAAGTTTATCGGACTATTGGGGCGTTACTTGGCAGGGATGTGCAGAGAATGTTAGAGAGGAAGGGGCTGAAACTTCCAAAAGGGCCTTTTGGTGGAAGCACCGAAAATAGCAGAACTCCAAGCTCACGCGTTGTGAGCTTGGAGGTTGGCTATTTTAAGTGTGTGAAACCACACTGAACTAAGCATAATCAAGTCAATACTGGAGATGTGGCATAATGGCATGGATTTCAACACAGAGAGGGCAATTCTTTCAACATAAGATGCTGCATTCAAGTTCAGGAGAGTTTGGACAAGGCAATTCTCTTGAATGCTGCCTTCAGGTATGGCATGGAAAGAGGGCATTTGCATTTCTTTCACCATAGTAAAAATAAGCCATTTACCATGAGAGGGAATGGGTTGTTGGCTGATTTACCTCTGTTTCAGGGTTGTGGACCCTTGAATAACAACAACCCTTGAATGGTAAATTGCTTTTCTACCACTTCTACCATATAAATGAAAGAAAACACAGTTTAAACTGGCAAGGTTATATAGTTACAATCAACTGCAACACAACAGTGGGCGGGGTCCATGAGCCAACTCAAGGTTGTTGACTGATTTACCACTGTTTTAAGCCAATCAGAATCCAGTATCTGAACATGTGACCACAAAAAGTGGTAGAAACTGCATTTATGGTCTGGAAAGGGCAGTTTTTACAGATAGATAAAAGGGCAGGGGCTCAAGCCCCCTTTGATGTCTATGTGTGCGAATGCCTGTTACTTGGAATAATGGGAGGTTGGCATTATGAGCAGACCCCAGAAATTGGTCAGTATAACAAACCTCACCTTGAAGTCCGCTCTAGTTTCTTAAGTTTGTTGTCATGGACAGCTCCATTCTGTTTAACTGGTTCAAACTGGCAAAGGAAATAGATTAGTGTTACACCATTATAACAACAAAGAATCAACACATTCAACTCTCCCTAAACAGTCTTATCTGGGTGCTGAATCCAAATAGCAGATCTAATTTACAAGCTAAATGACTAAATCTAAGTGAGAGCAGAGCATCAACATCATATCCCAGTTCGAATCAACTTCATAATAGCATTTTGCTGAAGTGAGGTAGCTTTTGTATGATTTTGAGATCTTGTTTTGAGAGGCACCAGTCTTCAATAACAAGAATGAGTTAAAAATGTTTTTATAGATTTTTCTTTTCTGCCTTTATTGATAGAACAGTAGACTGACAGGAAGTGGGGAGAGAGAGATGTGGAGTGACACTTAGCAAAGGTCCTCTATCTATGTAAGAGTGATAAAGATCCAACATTTAAAACAAAAAATCTGGTATGGTTCTTTAATATTAACCTGGAATGTTCTGTGACAAGAAACCTAAATTTTACCTTTTCCTTGAAACCGAGCTTTTTGGGTTTCTCCTCCTTTTGACAAAGAAGACACACGGAAATTGGAAAGAGATTAATCAAACAATGAAAACAGCGATTCTCAGTGGAAACACATTAAATGCCAAAGCCCACAAGAGAAGCCGTTAATACATAACACGTCCAAAGGCCTGCCCGTGAATGCAGTGCAGATGTAATACTGTGATTCTGAAGACACACAGCGTGCTGTGAGAGTGTTATGACATGTCTCGGACAACCAGCCTGTCTATCCATGTGGCAAGCAAAACACTGCGACCACACTGTGATCTGTGACCATTGACCACACCGCAAAGCATGATGGGATTGGGAGTGCAAAAACAAAAAAGAAGAAGGAGCTTGGATAACTCAAATGTTGCCCCCCACGCACCCACCCATAGATTTAATCATCTTTGATCAGGACGTGTTTCTGTTACATTATGACGTCTGTATTCTGTTACTTTTCAAAGAGGGAGCATAAAACCAATGACTTCATTTGAGTTATCCAGGATTTGGGAGCGGTTGCCGGTTAAAAGCCCTGAGAGTCACATGATACCTCCTCTCTCTTCTTCTTTTCCTCTGCCTCTCGCTTTTTCCGCTTTTCCTCCTCTTCCACTCTCTTCTTCTTCTCCTCCTCCGCCTCCCTCCTCTTCCGTTTGTCTTCCTCCTCTCTCTTCTTCTTCTCCTCCGCCTCTCTTTTCCGCTTCTCCTCCTCCTCCTCTTTCTTCTTCCTGGCTTCCACTTCCTTCCTCTGCCTCTCTTCCTGCTCTCTCTTGCTCTTCTCCTCCAGTTCCTTTCTCCTCTGCTTCTCCTCTTCCTCCCTCTTCTTACGTTCCTCCTCTTCCTTTAGCTTCCTCTCAGCCTCCTCCCTCTTCATCTTTTCCTCCAGCTCCCTCTTTCGTTCCTCTTCCTCCTTCCGCCTCATTTCCTCCTCCATCTCATTTTGGCGTTTCTCCTCTTCCTCTCTCTTCCTGCTCTCCGCCTCTTCCTCTCTCTTCCTCCTCTCTTCCTCTTCTTCTTCTTCTCTCTTCCTCCGCTCCTCCTGTTCTTCCGCATCAGCGCCAGCAGCGACTTCCTCTTCGGTTTCTCTCTCTCCTAAATCTGATTGTTCTATCTTTGGTTCTGAAGCTACAGGCTCCTCCTCCTCAACCTCCTCCTAAGGTAAGATAAGGTGCATGTCTTTTCTATTCATTTACTGGAATATGAGTGAACATATTTAAAAACAACTTGTCATCCCTAAATGTTCACATTAGGATATATTTCAGTTAACTAATATTAAGACTGAATATAAACAATGAACAACAAATGAACAGTGCAAAACACACTCAAACTAACTCAAACAAAATAGAATTGCATACGTGAAATAAAATCTTTGTCTGCTTCTATAAATCTAGGCTTTCATCATACTAAAACTAAATACAAATACTAAAACTTTTTTCAACTAAACTAAATGTAAACTAATTCAAACAACCCCAAAAAATATAGAATAAATAAATAAATAAAAGAAAGAAAGTACCCTAATGAAAATCTCAAAACCTTAATACTGTAACAGTGCATCAGATACATTATATACATACCTTTGCCCTGGTGGTGGATGTCCTCGATGGCTCCTCTGCAGGCGTCTGTTCATAGGAAAAGACACTTAACTACTCAAAACTAAAGTAGGGGTTTCAATGTATTTATATAAGACAAAATGAAAAGAGGCCTTTTCGTCTTTTTGCTCTAAAACGGGGCTTTAACCTTTTTTGCATTAAAAGGAGAGGGGGCATTAAGAATATGTTCTGTAAGACAGTTGAGGTGAAATTGTGAGTAAATTATGTACTTTTCACTAGATTGCACTGGCTAACCATAATAACTGACTAGTCAATTTGCTCTAAGTCTGTAATAACGACTATTACATTTTGGCTCAGAAGCTCTCAGTTTGGAACATTCATATTTTTGTCAAAAAGGGGGAATTAACTTTTTGGGCATTAAAAAGGGGCAGTAAAAAAAAATCAACAAGACAAACATGGGCTCATGTGTCTCAGCATACAGTACATCTCAATTTACGTCATCGTGAGACGGTGTTGTTACCTGACTTTCGCCAGATGGTGGCAGCATTAATATGCATTGCTTTACCATCTGGGTTCACTTGCGGAGGAGGGGTTCCCTTCGGAATGTCCCTGGCCGGACCAATCAGCGGCAGCTATGGGCGGGCTCTGAGCGGCTCTGAGCCAATAGAGTCTGATTGCAGACCACGTGGAAACCCAGGAGGCGGATTCTGGGTGCAACGTCATGCAGACAGGCCAATATGAGTCGTTGGAGTTGGCACGGCCATATCCAATCACCTGCTTTAGAATTTTAAAAAATGGCCCGCCCCTTACATCGGTTGTGCTGGACCGAGTCCAGATGGTAGAAGCAGAGCGTTATGCAGGCATACGCAATGCTGCAAACCATCTGGCGAAAGTCAGGTTAACGGTGTTGTTCACTGACAATAAATGATCATGATGCATTGTAAGCTGGAATCAATATCACCACCAATAAAAACAACAACCTGTATGAATGAGGCATCAACCAAATATATTTTATGCGAAATATTCACCAATATATGTCATTTAAATTGACAATTGACTGTCATTCAGCGCAGGTTAGCTTTGCCTATGAGCAACACTCCACACCTGTCTCCTTTTGAATTCTCAACAATTCCCTCTGACGAATACTACTGTCCTATCCTTCCCGCCTAATACAGTCCTTACCCTCTCAAATAAGCTCAAAACACTTGTGCAACAGATCGTGAGCTTGTAGACCTGCTATTTTCAAAGCGCCGATATACAGTTAAAGTGGTTGAAATTGTTTTGATGCTATATTATTATATCATTTTTCTGGGGACCCCATTTTGAGAACCACTGACATAGGGGACCTAACCTCCTCCTCTGGCTCAGGAGCACCCGCTGGTTCTTCAGCCTTCGCAGACTCCTCCTCCTCCGTCCCCCAGGAGTTTGGAGTCTCGGAGATTGCCACCTCCTCCTTAGCTGGTTCCTCCTCCTGAGCTGGTTCCTCCTGCTCCTCCTTCTTCACCTTCACCTCCTCCTCCGGCTCCTCTGCTTCTCTGTGGGCGGAGGAGTCCTCCTCTGTGCCGTTGGTGGTGACGGTGGGGTCGAACTCCTTTTGTCTCTCCACGGCTTCCTTCGCCCTCTTCTGCCTGCGCTCCTCCCTCTTGGCCAGACGGTCAAGCAAGGCCTGGTCATCATCGCCACCATCTCCCCCGGTGGATGTCTCCGTCTCCGTCGCCGTCACACTGCCATTGGGGACATAACCCACACTCATTCACAACATTCATTTACTCATCTTACTATTATTGCATGACGGTGTCACTTGCGACTTGCCGACACAAGAACTTATCTTCAAGCAAAAAATGGAGTAAGAATTTTGTCTGTGTTTTTAAAATGTTGTCCAGCAAACATCATGCACATACTATTCAATTAAACATTACATGCTACTGTACAGTGTTATGGCTCGTTGGGGCGACTGCGTCGTTGTCGTCTGACAAAAATGAAAAGGTTTTACCTGTGGGTGTTGATGACTTCAGCAACTCCAGATTCCTCTGCTTCCTTCATCTTCTTCCTCTCCTCTCTGGCACGCCGCCTCCGCTCCCGAGCAGCTTCTTCGTCCTCGTCCTCGTCATTGACGGCACCGGGCATCCTGAGACAGCACAACACACAGTATGCTCACATTTAAATGGACGCTATTAGCGAAACAGCCACAAACCACTGAGAGAAATAATGGGCCCCTTTCACATACATGTCATTCAGCGTAAACACAGCTGCAGCTAATTGAATAGTGGGTACATTTGATTTAGGTGTACCGGCTTACCAAGCGTTGACAATACTATTGGCTACTGCTTCCTCTTTGGCACACCTAAATCAAACAGACTCATTATTATTTTGAATTAGCTACAGACGTCTTTGCCCTGCTATAGCAAGTTTGTGAAAGGGGTCCATGTTGCCAGGTAGTGATCCCCACACATTTTTGTAGCTTATGTGCTTCCCACATATTTTGTGATAAAATAAAAATGTTCAGGGTTTCCATCTTACTGTAGTAAGACTAAACCGTATGCAGTGAGCCAAGCACAATATTACTCAGAGCTTCTCAGAGTTCACTTTAAATGAAAAAGTGAGGCAGTTGTAGCTGAGTGCGTATAGGCCGCCTAACGGCTCCCCAAGCGCTCCCGGTTGCGGCCCTCACTGAATACAAAACACTGATGCTGACCTTCAAAGCAGCCAAAGGTATGGCTCCTCCATACCTCCAAAACCTGATCAACCCTTACACCCCCACCCGTTCACTTAGATCAGCCAACACAGGGATGCTGACAGAACCCTCGCTAAGAGCCCCAGGACAAAAATCCACATTTAACCGAGACAGTTTGCCCTCCTGGCCCCCAAGCTGTAGAATAAACTCCCTGTCGCACTTAGAACAACGGACTCACTCGCTAGCTTTCGCCGTGGACTGAAGACCCACCTTTTCAGACTCCACCTAAACCCATAGCACTACTGAAACACTCAATGGCCATACAGGAAGCTAGTTAGGATTTGTTTTTTAGGTTTTTAGAATCCTTTTTTTCTTTCTTTACTGATTAGGCCTATATTGTTTTTTTAGATTGATATTCATATGCATTTGTTATATTGTTGTTGATGTTCTGACATGTTATCATGTTTATTATAGTGATGTATTATCTGCTTATTGTAAGTCACTTTGGATTAAAAGTGTCTGCTAAATGCCTAAACTGTAAACTGTACTAATAGAGCTCCTAATATAGGATGGGTAAATGCAGAGGACAAATGTACAGTATGTGCAAAAAATACCCCAAAGGAGTGGGGCCCAAATATGTATTATTATTAAATCTCTAAACAGTAGTATAGGCTTCATGCTGAAATAATAAAGGCTATACAAAATGACTCTTCCATGATTTGTTCTTATTTTGTTAGTAGCCATTGGGATTCACCAATATTTTCTCAGTTTTGGTTTAATTTAGTCTGTTTTCTGTTTTGTGTTTTAGTATATTGGGAGAAGAGCTGTGTCGACATTTCTTTTTTAGTTTATTATTTTATACTTGGTTATGTTTTTATTTTTGTTTTATAAGTCATGACATCCTTTTGTTACTTTTGCACTTTGCAGTCTTTGTTGAGCCTTGGTTGAACGAAGAGGCCATAACAAGTGCATTGATAAGCCCTGTTGAAAAGCATAATTGAGATCTTGCACAGTAGTGGACACAGTTTCTTTCGGTGGAAAGGAGAGTGTTGCATTGATTGTATCACTACTTAACCTAAACACATACAGTATGTCCATACTACAGTATATAGAGAGCTGTAATGACATCATACACATTAAACCTGATCAGTCTCAGAAGGTACTCGAGTGCACATGAGGACCGAGAAAGGCTTGGTCCTCATGAAACTCTGGCTTAACATTCTTGCCAGTCAAATAATTAACTCTATGCATGGGACCACATGGCCAGAACCCCGATGCAATATCCTGATCCACATGTCCCATACGCTCCTCCTGACCTCCAGAGAGAAACCATCTAAAGACAGGATGAGGTTCCAAGGATGTCGGAGATAGAAGCTTAATAACACACCCTGCATGTGTCTCACGTCCAAATGTCACACTGATGAAAGAGAAAGAACACACCTAGTGTGAGCATCCCTTCAGGACTCGTTGTCAGTATGCATTAACATACGTGAGTTCCGTGTTGATGGGGTGGGGAACGTGAACAAGATGATAGAAGGACAGAGGAAAAAGATAAAGGGAGATAAAAAGGACTACATTTCCACCTATAAGTTACAACGAAAACATTTAACCATATTAATAACAGCATTCCCCAAAATAGCATGATGTCAGTACTCAGTTGGCCATCTCGCTAGAACCTGTGCCCTCCCCCGAGCTATCTCAGCTTTCCCCACTGTCAAACTCAGTAAAGGGGAAATAAAAGAAGTTGAAGACCCCACTGCCCTTACATAACGTCGTTGTCGGGTGGAAACCTTGTATGTCCAAAACCGTTCGTCTTGTATTTATGGTTTTAAAAATGATTTAAACTAGTGAGAATAGCAGATCTACAAGCACACAACGCCTCGCTGTTGTGTGCTTGTGGATCTGCTATTTTCACTAGTTTTGTGCAACAGTATGATGAGGCAGGGCTGTAATTTAATTTGGAGATACAAGGTTTCTGCTGGACAGTGACGATAAGAAAAAATGATATTAAGGACAGGATTTTAAAGCATGACAAAGTGGTTCTGAATCAATTCCAGCAATCCCTGCTTTCTCTCCCAGTCTACAGAATACATCTTCCACTCATTGCATCCATGTCCAGACTGCAGTACGTGCCAGGCTCAGGATGTATCTCTCTAAGCATTACCAGTCTTTAAGAGGCGGGGAGAGAACTTGAAATGGCCCATTGATCGAGCTTGGGTATTATTTCCTCTGAATCCCCGACGCAATGATTTACAGATGTTGTGAGGATGGGAACCGCAAGAATCCTCTCTGTCTCTGGAACACAAACCATGACCCGAACAGGACGGAAATCCTATGAATCCTCAGGCAAGGCTCTTCCGAAATGGAATAGACTTTTTTTCCCCCCTTTTTTCAGTGAATGAAACCAAAGAGGAAGTAATTCTATTAAATATTACTCCACCCAGCATTACAGGTCTACTGTACGAGTCCCATTGAAATGTCACACACTGTTAGCCAGGACAGACTGTCAGGATGAAGCATATCAAAAAACATCTGGCAGATTTTGCTAACATTGTTAGCCAACTTGTTCCAGTTGGCAAATAACGAGGGGAAGAGAAGAGATGGATACAATGGTAGTGAGTGGGGGAGCAAGGGTGAGAGAAAAAGGATAGCGAAAGAAAGAGAATGACGGAGCGAAAAGAGAGGGGGGAGGCAAGAGAGAGAGAGAGAGAGAGAGAGAGAGAGAGAGAGAGAGAGAGAGAGAGAGAGAGAGAGAGAGAGAGAGAGAGAGAGAGAGAGAGAGACTGAGGCTGACTGTTAAGACTCCACTCAAGTTGTCAAGAGGCTGGAACATTGGGAGTTGAATATCTAGCTCTGAAATAAAAACGGCAGTCAAAACATTCCAGTGTCTGCAGTGTTTCCTTGGATCCTGCCTGCTGTGCGGAGCAGAGGCTCAGCGACTCTGGCCAGGAAAGGCAGGGTTGCTAGGTTCTGGCTGCAGACTGTGAGAACGCTGCTTGGCACGCCCCCTTGACCCTCAGCAGAGGAAAAGCAGATAAGGCTTCTGAAATGATAAACATTGGACTTTTAATCTGAAAGAAAACAAATAAGGGGATTGATTATACTGTACTGTATATGTATTGGGCTGTGAATGATTATTTGAACCCCCATGACTCCTGGTATTCCAATTTTGGGGAAATTTTCATAAAATATATTTATTGTCTTTATGTTTAAAAAACAATAGTGAAAATAGCTTATCTACATCTCAATGTGTCGCATTGCAACACAATGTGAGCTTGTAGATCGCCTATTTTCACGTTCTATGAATAGTAGGGCTTAAGCAGCTAAATGTTGCATATCGTCACAATACAAGGCCGTTGCACAAAAGTAGTGAAATCAGCAAATCTACAAGCACACAACGCCTCGCAGTGCAAGGCGTTGTGTGCTTGTAGATTGGCTGTTTTCACTAGTTTAAATAACTTTTCAAATGATAAATACAAAACAAACGGTTTTGGACATACAAGGTTTCCACCCGACAACGACGATATTAGCCTATCGTGCAGCAGAGGGGATGTCAAAGGCAACATACCACATCAATAATCCTGTAGCTAATCCTCATGTGCGGTAGGCTACTATCCTCAAAGAAGTTATTTCCCTCAGAACGGAAAGATTGAAAGACCACTTTAATGAACAAGGATTGAGCTGGATATGACACTTTCATGTCAACACATTCCAACTGTACATATTTTCACTGTTCGGGGCATGTTTCCAATCATTCAATCATCGTCTCGCTGAACTATAAAGACGGACAAATTGGTTCTCCTTGTCCAATCGGGAGGTTGAGATCTGAGAGCATCAATTTGAATTAACTGTTCTCTTTGATCAGCCTGGAGGAGCGCAGATGTTTTCACACGTTCGGGACAGAAAGTTACTTCACAGCACCGTGCTGTAAGATGTCATTAAATTGAATCTGCCATTTCTTTTCATCACAACTGTCTACCCATCCAGCTGTGTGTTCATTTGTTTGATTGCTTGAGTAATTAAGTGAATAAGCCGATCATCAACACAGGTGGAAACGGTGCTGTTCATAACACAGATGTTTAGCAGTGCTGGCAGAAAATAAAGACACCTGTTTTGCTGTTTCAGCACTGGTTTTTACTGTGAATCTAACAATCGAAACCAAGTTAAGTTATTAAGTACTCAATATATGAGTTTGGTAACACTTTCTACAAATCCCATGGCTATAAGAATATAATTAAAAACATACTTACATTGCATTATAACCTGCTTATAACACTGTATAGCTATAAGCAGTACACAAATAGGCCTTATAATGCTTTATAACAATAAAACATTATAGATTATAATACATTATAAGTAGTAGTAGTAGTACTAGTTTATTTGGTCATTTGAAATTCAAATATATTCTTTTCATTTAATTGCATATGAATCATTAGACCAAAAAGGTGTAGGCTGAAGCCTGTGGCTTATTGTGCCATACTATAAGTACAGTATTCAGTGGTGGAAAATGTACTCAAATGTTTTACCTAAGTAAAAGTAGCAATACCACAATATAAATACTCTGTAAAAGGCCTGTGTTCAAAATGTTAGTTGAGTAAAAGTGAAAAAATATTGGCATCAAAATATACTTAAAGTACCAATTAAGTAAAAGTACTAAAATGTATGAAAATAGCAGATATACAAGCTCACAACTCGTCGCATCGTAGATCGGCTATTTTCACACAGCCTATGCATAAAATAGGGGCCAGGGCTGAAGTGATTAATGTATGTTTTGTAATACTAGTAAGACGCCTCAGGGAGACATCCAACCTTGAGATTGAGCCAATTCTTGGCCATCTGGCCAGTGATATACTGTATATCGGACCAGTTACCCATATACGGAGACCCCTGGTACCCATATATGGAGCTCCATGTACTGTATGGTACTTCCCTTTTATGCCCATACATAGAGATCCCTTTCTGAACCAGCCACACAAATATGGGCCGTCTTCCTCCATATATGGTCATTACCATATGAGGTCCTGTTAGATATGGGCTTAATATTGATGACATCAGGGATCTCCATATATGGGCATAAATGGATTCTGGTTCCCATGACATCACAACATACAATCCCTTTTATGCCCATACATGGAGATCCCTATCTGAACCAGCCACACAGATATAGGCCATGTCTTGGCCATCTGGCCAGTGATGTATATCGATGACATCAGTGATCTTCATATATGGGCATAAAAGGGATTTTGGGGAATACCCATATAGGTATGGACTTTTACATAGGTGATGTCACCTGTGATATCACCTGTGATGTCACAGTGATGTCAGGGGAACCACAGTGTCAGGTGGTATAGACAGACAGACAGACAGAGATACGGAAAGATGTGCCGGTTTCCATAGTTAACTTGCGACCTACGGTCGCAATAATACTTTCTATCAGCAAAGTAACTAGTAACTACATTTTTCAAATAATTGTGGTGGAGTAAAAGTACAATAGGCTATTTTCCTCAAAGATGGAGTGGAGTGGAAGTAAAAGTATTGTAAATTGGAAATACTCAAGTAAAAGTACCTCAACATTGTACATAAGTATTAAGTACAGTATTTGAGTAACTTGGTTACTTTACACCAGGGGTTCCCAAACCTTTTGGCTCAGGGCACCCTTTTAAATATTTGTTTTCATCCGAGGCACCCCTACATTATGTTCATAATTTTCACTCCCAGCACCTTATATTTATAGTATATTTTAGCAATTATGTTGCGAGGAAAACGTTGAGATAATAGCCATTTTGGTTAGAACTGACTGAAAATAACGTTGTACTTCAAGTTTAAAATGATAGTAAATATTGTTTTAATTGTCCAAAAAATATATATATTATTAAATGATCTCACAACACCCCTGGACTGACATCACGGCACCCCAGGGTGCCCCGTCACCCACTTTGAAAACCCCTGCTTTACACCACCGTAAGTATGTTTAAAATGTAGGCCTATTTGATATATCTTATTACCATGAGTTTTAGCTTGGGTTTGTACACAGACACATCGGCTAGTTCATAGTCAGGAAGCTCTGTTATTTGAAGAGCTTGTTGGGCATAGCTTCATCCTTTCACCCTCCAAGTCTAGTTCAGTTATTGTTGGATACTAAGCATCCCCACTGGATCAGTTTAATTTTCAATGCATTGATGAGGCCTCAAAGAGCATAAGTCATTTCTTGTCTAAAGCCCAGCTTCTATTAACCCTGGTTTAAAGTATTAAAGTGATAAATCACTGTTAAATGAAAAGCAGACATGTATGAATCAAAGGTAGATGGACAGACAGTGAGAGAGTGATCCAGTAATCCATCAGCACAGGCAAACAACTCTCTAACGAGTGTGCAGGTCAATGGAGGTCATCAAACCGTCATCTCCTGAACACTGTCCAAGGCCTGTCTGTTCACGTCAGCTCCACAATGTACTTAACATATGGATGAGGTCAGACCCAAACTCAAATGTTCCCTTATGCAAAGAAGAATGAACCGGCATACACACACACTCACTCAAACATAGAAATACAAACTTACATATTTAAGCTTTGATCACTTTGCATCTGCTGCTTCCAAGCCCTTATAAGGATAATAGATCAAATTGGAAATTGGTGAGGAGAGAATCCTTGATTTGCATGTCAAAACTGTTATAGAAAACATTAGTTTATTTGTGATTGCTTACACACTTGTTTAGGAATTTGGCTCATTGTGGCTTAAACTCTACACACAAGCCAAATAAGACACAACACTTGATAAACATCTCAAATTCTATGTCAAAACAAAGCATAGCCTTTTTGTAACAATGATAAATACATGCACCATTTGAATGGCTCTTTCAAAGCAGAAACACCACACTGATGATGTACTTTATACAAAACACTGCGGTCTTTAGTACTTTGTATGCAGTTTTAATGTTCTCATAAAGGCTTCTGTGAAAAACTGTTACAGTACATCTACTCACATTTCAATGAACTCAAGAATAGAAAAGCTTCAGAAAAAGCTTATTTACTTTTTCTTTTCCATTGTAGGTTTTCAAAACAACAATAAATATAAAACACACAAAGAAAGGTAGAAATACAGTACCGTAACCAATACAACATTTTCCTGTAAATAATGAATTGCATTTTTATAGCGCTGTAAACTCACAGAAACCAACAATAATTATGGTAAAATTAGAGCACCATGGCAAAGCAAAACATAGTAAGGGATGGGGTGTACACTGTACAGTATGGTTCATGGACCCCGCATTCTATTAGGGTCTGACCACAATCACCTCATCCACATCACATGCAATGTCATCCCTGGCTGGCTAGGCAAATACCGCCATGTGTGCCGTATCCAAGCCTGGGCTGACCCCATCTCAATGTCTCCCCATGCCTCTTCCGCTGCTTGCAGAGAGTTGGCATGTGGTGCATATCGTCACTGTCGGGTAGACATCTTGTATCTCCAAGTTTCAAATGTGTATGTTTTTTCGTAAAGTAAAGCCCTGGTTACAAGACTGTCGCACAAAACTAGTGAAAATAGCAGATCTACAAGCACACAACACCTCGCGCTACGAGGCATTGTGTTCTTGTAGATCGTCTATTTTCGCTATTTAAAAAAGAAGGTTTTGTACAAGGTTATCACCCGACAACGACGATATACACATTCCGAAAAGAATTCCTCAATCAGATAGGTGTGAAGTTACCATTCCTGGACCAGAGCAGCCTGGTGGAAACCAGAATGGTCCCAGATGACATCAAACCAAGGCCCTGCTTTGGTCCATCCTGAACTGAATACCTGTACCAGTGCAGAAGTTCTTATTTGGATTTTAAAACTACCTACTACAAGACAAGGCAGGTGCCACCATGGACATTACCCCTTGTGCACGCACGCACACAGATACACTCATGCACACTCACACACACACACTGTATTAGAGTAAGTAGACATGTGGCCCATAAGGCAGGAACAGCCTGTTTCCGTGGCCTGATGTACAAGTACGTCCCACAGCCATGCTATACAAGTAGAACATCCCCTGGACATGATGCTAGCATGTTGCAGGGACCTACTGTACATCCAATCCAACCTTTGAGGCTGAGTGCCAAGCAGGTATAGTTTTGGGATTGAACCCCTACCTCCCAATCTCAGAGAGGACACTCTAATAACAAGGCCATTGGTACAGTACAGTACAGTACAGTACAGTACATATTAGCATATACTTGCACATAGTCACAGTGAAGGTCGTTTGACTTGAACTGTGTGTTCAGCTCAGCTGAAAGTGTTGACGCAAGATGCGGCAGAGTGTTGATAGACTGACACGGATTTGGACTGCTGTGTGATCGGTGACATTTGCGCTCATAGTTGATGAAGGAGGACGGTGTTATTTGCCAACACTATATTGACAATATGATCAGTTCCTGCTCGTGGGGGAACAGATGTTGCCTTCCACTCTCAGGAGGTCGCCTGGACGTTCTGTAGAAAATGCAAGATCATGATGTCATTGGTTAGGTTCTTTTTTGTACATACTGTACCATGAAACTGTACACAGTAACGTCAAAACTAGATTATATGTATTTCACAGCATTTTATTGTGTAGGACTACAATGTATTGTATTGTGACGCAGACTAGGGTACAGTCTGGTGTTGTAGACATACCTGTTCTCCATAATAAAGGTCCATGTTATGGATGCTAACGTGTAGCAGCATCTCTGCCAAGCTTCCCTCATCGCCAGGCAATGACGTGTGACATGATCCACCAAAGAGGCCCTGATGTCATCAGAAATGTTAACTTCTTTGTTCCTGTCCTTGTCCTCGTTCCGTTCTCTCTTCCTCTTCCTGCTCACTCTCTTCCTCTACCTCTTCCTCTCTCTCTCACTGCCTCAGTGTTTGGAAAGGTTCTCACAAAAGAGGTGAGCTTACCTGAGGCCCGATTTGTAGCGTGAAGGCGGTGCTCAACAGGTGCTCATTAATGTGAAAGTGTGACGTGTATCTGTTTGTTGCCAATCTCAATTCTGTCTTGCATTTCGTTTTCACAACGACTACAAGAGATTCCACTTTTGAAGGAAGTGTCTAATGTAAGAAAGCGTAGTGTTTTGCAAGAGTTGCAGAACTGCAAACAAAGTGCAGAGCAGAAAATGTGTTTGTGCTTTCCGTGCTTTTGTTTAAGGCACGGTTACAGTTTAGATGCTTTTGTCCAAGCATTCACTTTCAGTGTGTAAGCAATGTCTGTATGTGAGTTTGGAGAAAACGTTGAAAGTACATTTCCACAGTAGAGGTGAATAGAATAGCATCAGTGTTCTGCCACCAATACATCATGGTGGCATTTTTTAAGCACGCTTTGATACTGTACTGCAGGGTTTCCCAATAGTCCTCAATGTTAATTTAACTCTGAGATGGTACGAATGGAACCAAAAGGACTATAAGGAACACGGGTCCATTTGGTTCCATTTGTACACTCTCTTGAGTTACAGCCCATTTAGTTCCTAAACCATCAAAAATTCAACAGGGGACCCCTGAGGGTCCCTGGACCCCACATTGAGAACCACTGACCTACCCCAAATGGGGTGGGGCCCTAAATAGAAACGGTGAAGCATGAATATCCGTAAGGATATTATAGGATTGTCATTGTGCCCAATAGCCATTGTAAATGGGGACGTTCTCCACCAGAAGTAGTAGAATATAAGGCTCAGCCACTCCAACATCTTGCTCTGTTGACGGCTGGGCTACACCAAGCCTTTTTACGCGTGTCAGTGCGTATGCGGGGCGTGCGTGCGTATGCGCGTTTTGAAAAGATCCAATATATATCAATGATATCGGCTACACCAGGCTCACAGATAGCGCGAGCCCCACATACGCATGCTGAAAAAATAGGATTGGTTCGATTTTGTGCGTGCACGTATGCGTTTTGTACATAAAATCCCTGGTCTCCCACACATACTCCCTCCTTGGTGTAGCCAGGGGCTTTTCGCACACACAGACAGCGCACGCGTGCGTGCACGTTTTCTGGTGTAGTCTGGCCGTTTGGTGCAGACATTCATCACGTTTGTTTGTGAGCAGTAAAGTGAGTCAGCCAGACAGCGTTGAAACTAATGAGGCTTTCAATTATGATGCTGTGGATAATGAAAAAGGTATGTTCCCAGTTCTCATGCTTTAGTCTGTCTGTGTGCGTGCGTGCGTGAGTGCACAGTGTATACGTAGAGAGAGTGTGTGTGTGTGTGTGTGTGTGTGTGTGTGTGTGTGTGTGTGTGTGTGTGTGTCTCTCTATCTCTCTTTGACTGAACGTGTGTACTGTGTATGTGATCTAAAGTATTTCATGAAACATGAAAGCAGACTTCCATTACTTACATTTTATTGACTAATCCCTCATCTAATACATAAACAAAATGGACATGACCACTGCACGACACCAGAGGTGTGTGTGTGTGTGTGTGTGTGTGTGTGTGTGTGTGTGTGTGTGTGTGTGTGTGTGTGTGTGTGTGTGTGTGTGCAGAATATTATGCAAATCCACTATGAGATTGAATTTCATAATTTTTGACAATGATGAGTTATACAATATTGCAACTTAAGGCCCATTCCCACTGGGCCAGATAACAGATATCTGGAGATATTTCTCCAGATATTTTTCCATGCAAAGTGGATGGTAGATGCAGATAAAAGAAAAGTCTACCACAGATATTTGCCACAGATACTTTTATCTGTGGCAAATATATTTTTTATCTGTATCTACCATCCACTTTGCATGGAAACATATCTGGAGAAATATCTCCAGATATCTGTTATCTGGCCCAGTGGGAATGGGCCTTTACTCTTCACGAAGCACACATTGAACACCATCAACGTGAGAGACACTGTGGAATATGTCCTGGCGTGAGTTCACTGAGTTTACAACACTAACAAAGCTACCTATAAGTCAAGCCCCCAGAATGGCTTGTACATATTGAAGCTCAAGCTCACTGGCCAAAGCTGGAACTGCAGGCGGGGTGAAAAATAGATGCACGAGCAAAAGAGCACGCCGCTGGGGTCTGCTATGGGGTTCAATGGACGTTTGTGACGTAATTACGTCTCGACGTCAAAAATGTTGGCAACTGCACAGTTGCCAATTTCCCCCACAATGCACCTGGATTCACCCACAATGCACCTGGATTCACCTACTTCCGCATGCTTCAAAACGCCACTGAGCACTAGCATTGAAATGAATTGCTGGGGGCGGGGCTATCCGCTCTCTATTTACTCAATGCTATAAATGCCTGACTGAAGAGAAAAGCTGGGCTGCCCAAACAAGGTGCCTGAACAAAACAAACTTAATATGAAACTCATGACACAAAGGACTGGAATTTATAACAATCGTACAATGAAGTGTTAGCGCAAATGTTAAAGTATGCCATCGATTAATATTTATAAAAGAGCCCTGTAGGTCACTCACTTCTCTGAATCCAACTTCATCTGCTCTCTCCTCTGTCTCCTCAGCTCCATACGGCGTTCAAAGTCATCGTCCATAATTTCCAAAGGTTCTCCTTGTGTTCACGCTGAAATCAGACACAAATCAATATTAACCATGTAATTACCAAAAGTTATCAATCAATTCATTCATTCATTCATTCATTCATTTTTCATTGGATGAATCAAGTGAATTGCTCTATTCATCCAATCATTCATTCAAACATGTATTATTGCGACCGTAGGTCGCAGTTACTTGCACACTATCCAAACCTCCACCGGCTGTCCCTCCGTCACTCCCTCCGTCACTCCCTCTGTCACTCCCTCTGTCACACGTCACACGTCACACTTTTGCCCTGCTCATATCTCTGCAACCGTTGCCCCGATCCATGCCAGATTTTGCACACACACTCCTTGCCTGCCAAACTACAACCTCCAAGGACCCCCGGAGTTTCGGGGACCCCCAGGTCCCTGGGGGACCCCCAGGTGTAAAAAATTACCAAATGTGCAAAAATGACCAAATGACCACCCCAACGGGGCTGCTCACGGGGCATTCCCGGGGACCACCCACTCCTGGTGCTCCAGAACGGATGCAAAAGTGGTGGCGCCCCCAGTGGAGGACCCCCTGCCACTGCAGCTCACATAAAATGCCGTAACTCGGGCTAGGAGCGACCGGGAGAGCCGGGGCCGGTACCTATTCGTCCGCCTTGGCGGCGAGGAGACCCCACCCCTCATTTCTCACATGGCCCTCTAGCGCCACCATGAGGCCGATTCAGATTTTGCCCTAAAATCACGACAATCACTACACAGTATGTCTACACTCATGTCAACAACATGGATCAGGAAGATTTTGGAAAAACACATTTTTGCTCTATTTATGGAGATAAGCGACCAACGGTCGCTTATCTCCCGATTAGGGAGTCTTACTGGTATTATGTGGCATAGTATTGCAAGACCATTTAACATTGTTGTCCCATGTAGAAAATGAAATTTGATTACTAAAGGGTCACGAAATGTAGTACGACCCCTAGTATGCATTTAAAACCCCAAGTCACGTCATATTAGCACAGTGCCAAGCCATCTCTTTAGAATGAAGCTCAAATTATTGCACATGCACACAGCAGAGTTTAACAGTAACAGAATGGCGCTGCAATAGAATAAGTCGGATTTCAGCGTCACTAATAACACAACTCGAGGACAGGCCTGATTGCAGAAAGACATGCACTGCCATAGGCAAGACCATATGCAACAGATGAGCTCCAACCAACATCAACAACGTCATGAAGCCAAGCGACCACCCAAGACAGCCTTATGGCACGTAATTAAAAGAGCGCCTGCTAGTTTACAATACCTTGACAGTAGCTGATGTTTAGTCCATGGACAGCACTCCCTCCTCTCTCACTGTATCTACTTCTCCAGTCTGGTTTATATCCCTGAACCTTCTGCAGCTCAACGAATTCCTGCTTGCTCTTTCAACAGCCTTAACTACCAGAAAAGGCAAAGCCTGCCTCCTCTTTCTCAGTGTTACACTCAGCTTCCCTCCTCCTCCTTCTGCCTGATTCTCTCTCTCTCTCTCTCTCTCTCTCTCTCTCTCTCTCTCTCTCTCTCTCTCTCTCTCCTTCTACCTCTTGCTTCCACTGACAATCTTCTCTTGTTTTGCCTATTTCTTTCCCATTCTTTCAAATAGATCTTGTTAATAGATCCCTCCACGATCTTCTCTCTCCCCACCCAACATAGCTCATGTTACACTTTATGCATTTATTTGATAGATATATAGTAGGTTGACAGGAAATGGGGAGAGATATGGGGGGGGGTGACATGCAGCAAAGGTGGTCAGGATCGGGACTCGAACCCCCAACACACTGTCAGGCTGGATTAGCAGCCTTTAGGTGCCCAGACGGTTTCTCTCACAAAGTTCCCCACTGATCGGCAGTATCTTTCCTCTCCCTCTTTTTCCACTTATTCTGCTTCAGCCTGCTATGCCAGCAGAGCTGTTGTCCTTGTTGGCCAAGTTGTGAAGGGTGTGGTAAGGTTGCCCGCCCATCGAAGCTACAGTAATTAAAACACACTATTCTCGGGTGATCATTTGGCGAAAATAAAACATGACATTTTCAGAGATTTGGTGTACAGGGAAAAAGGAGGGGGTCTGGTGGTATTTACCTCTGGGGACTGCAGTCAATGATGTATACAGGGTTTAAGTGGTTACAGTCATTGTCTATTCAAGGCTTCAGTCATACTGTAGCCTACAGTATGTGTATATTGTCCTATTAGTGGCTTTATTTTTATTTTTAGCATTTTTTAAACATTCCTCCTTTAAACCTTAATTAGCCATTAGTAAATGTTGACTGAAATTATAGTTTTAAAACAATATATTCATTGATTCTTTCACCTTTTATGGGTAAAAGAGGATACATTATAAAACATTAAAACACAAAACATGGGTTCGGTTTCATATACACAATATCATATGTTACAGTAATAGTGTGCAAAAACACACATGAACTCTAGCGACCATATTCTGGGCATGTCATAATAAAATAGCTGTGAGCTTGTAGCTCCCCCCTTGGGGGACATACCGTACATAGACCAAAGACAGTGAGTTAGTCTTCCATTTAAGGCACATGGGTGAAATCATATGGTTAAAATTATCTATGATTGTGAGATATATACATTATACAGTTACAGTATGTATGATCTTAAACTGTATTGCTTTGGCACGAAAGCAAACTGAAATTGATTTAGCCTGTCTCCAGTTTCCGTATCTTTTCACTCTTCATTTTCAATTGACAGCTCCTTCTCCCATGTGCCTAAACCCCTGCAAAGTGGCAGGGGGTGCAAGATGCATAGCTTCATAAAATAAATGGCCAGACATCGTTCCAGCTGTTCAAAAATAACAGTTTCTCAACAGATCTTTCAGGATTGTCCATTAATGTTGTGCTGTATATTACATAATGCCTTATATGCAGGTAACCAAATAAGTCCTGCCTGGGGTATACAATATTTCTCAATCATTTGTTCAAATGTCATTACCGTATTACCAGAAAATAAGACCTTCAACCTAGTACTAATGCCTCCATTACTCCACCGTCTCAAACCAGCATCCAATTTCTCAGGTTGGAAATCAGGGAGGTGAAGTTTAAAGTTAGTTTTGAGCTTCAATAAGAGAGCTCTACAATAAAAACTTTTACCAACAGGGCGGACAGACATGAAAGATAGCAAGCACATACCGGTATAATCATCTGAAGGTCTTGAGCTAAAACTATCCACAGAGGGTGCCTGTCTTAGGTGTGCTGGAAGTTTGGCACATATCTAGACAGGCAGTCGACGAGGTACGACGGTGCCAGACCATTAAGAGATTTATAAACAAGTAAAATCAATCCTAAAACCAACTGGGAGCCAGTGTAGCGAGGCTAAAACTGGAGTGATGTGTTCTCTCATCTTAGTTTTAGTTAGCAGCATAGGGTTAGCACCCTGGCTGCTGCATTTTGAACTAGTTGTAGTCGGTCGGTAGTTTTCTTTGGGAGGCAAGAAAAAAGTGCATTGCAGTAGTCGAGTCTGGAGAAAACAAAAGCATGGATCAAAGTTTTTGCATCATCCAATGACAGATAAGGTCTAATTCTTGCAATATTTCTGGTGAATATCCGGGTGAAAGAAAGCAATTTTGGTGACATGATTAATGTGGGTATTAAAATTCAGTTCTGCATCTATGATCACACCCAGGTTCTTTACTGAAGTATTACTTTCTTTAGCCAGGCTACCGAGTCTACTTGTAATTGGTTCTCTCTGTTCACAAAAAACAATTATGAGGACTTCTGTCTTGTCCTCATTTAGCTTAAGAAAGTTGTTGGTCATCCAGCATTTTATACTGGACAGACATGACAGCAGTGGCTCAAGAGCATGGGGGTCATCGGGGGCTACAGAAAGATATAGCTGCGTATCGTCAGCATAAAAATGAAAGTCATGTATGCTACATACTCCTGCCATTGCCCCTGACCAAGGTACTGGCATGCAACTGGAGTTGGCCCCCCCTTGGCACTACACGTTGGCTACTGGGCTGCTCAACTATATTTTAAACTAGTTTCAAACATTTTGCCATCGGAGGATGTAGCGGTTCAAGGGTCGAAACACCTGATGATGATGGTTACCAGCCGGAAGACATCAACTCTTCCTGGCCAAGGCTACATTCACCAAACGTGAATGAAGGAGAAGCATCTTTAGATGTAATTATAATCATAGACCTCTGGGCAACCAGTGACTTCCAGGAAAGTCTGGATGGAAACCGAGGAAGGTCGGTGACGCTGGAGAGACAGATGACCACCAGGAAAAGCCTGCCGTGGGTGTATGAGGTTAGCAACCTCATGCACAGCACTCGCGAGTCGCGAGAGGGCACCAACTCAAGCTACAGACATACAGATACCCTCAGAATTCTCCCGAGAGGGGGGGAGTATGTGAGACTCAACAATACAAACTTAACGGTTTACAGCCAGTAATTAATCACAGCTAAGGTGACGGCTCACATAAACAACATCAACTGGGGAGGCATTGGAAGTAAAGTGTCACTGCAAGAAGATCTGCAGGAACACAAAAGGCAAAATACATCAAGCCATGACCAAGTGTGGAGAAGAGGGGTCACAGTTGCAGCGCGCAGCTTCAGCGGCTGGTGAGACGAAGGAGAGCCCCAGGCAGGAATAACACCACAGTACTGGAGATTTCTACGCACCTGTGTCACCTCAAGACCTCAGGAGGGACCCACCCAATACCTCCAGCCTCTTGTTGGTTTAAAAAAACAATAATTCATGGAGCCGGAGGGAAGAGTTTAACCTTGGCCAGGAGGAGGAGATGGGCAGTGACTTGGCCACCACTGTCGACCCTGCCATCGGAGGGTGTAGCGGTTCAAGGGTCGAAACACCTGATGACGATGGTTACCGCCTGAAGACATTAACTCTTCCAGGCAAAGGCTACATTCACCAAACATGAATGAAGGAGAAGCATCTTTAGATGTAATTATAATCAAGAGTAGACACTAAGGTATATAAATATTGGTTACATAATATATAACTAAACTGCTTAAAAATAAAATGCATTAATATTCCCTTTCCATGTCTCACTATTGTTTTGTAGAGTTTCAGTTGAGGCTCTATGACACTGTATCCTCCTATAGTGTCAAGCATGAAAAAGTGTGCATGTGAAATGCATTACATATATATTATAGATAAAAGGAGAATTCTAGTATGTCACTGCCAAAGTATATAATCCACTATCCAATCTACATCTGCAGCAATCAATCTGTAGCCAAAAGCCTCCAGTACAGTAATAATAAATCTCTATACGTTTGTATGGGCAGGGGGTAATTTATAGAATAAGGTCATAAAACCCTGGGCCAAGACAACTCCTTTCACTAGCTGATGGAGAATATGCTGGACTGGGATGCATTGGCTAAAGTGTTCAGAGAATATGCTGTCAGTGGTGATTGACTGGTGTAATGTGTTCAGTCCTTGGATTTCAGAGCAGAAAAGACACAAGATTCAAAAACAAATCCCCATTCCTTGTCAAATGGTACTGATAATAGTGATGACTTCCTGTTTACTGCATGTTCTTTTCCAGTTGCGTGGACGATTTGACCCACTGGGCGCCCATGAAAATGTTAAATTATCCAGATTTTACCTGCACTGCTGTGTTTTAGTTCACATAGAGAAGATGGGGAAAAGTTGCTTTTCAAATATAATGAACATAAATCAAAAGCACCAAGTGTGTTCTTTTTATTTACAGCCTCAGCTTACTTACTATGCATTCCTGAACATTGTAGATGACAAGACTGACTGACTGACTGACTGACTGACTGACTGACTGTCTGTAATGCATTACAGAATTTACATGCACACTTTTTCATGCTTGACACAAGGAGGACTGACTGACTGACTGACTGTGATTGACTAACTGTGAGGAAACTGTGATTTTATACCCGATGCTCTGTTCTATTTCAGAGTATTATTATTTCAGATGATGTGCTTCAGATGCTGTAAACAGTGTCATGCATGAATGATGAGCACGCCTGTGGGTTTCAGCACGAGCTGAGCTCACATGCACCACACGCTCACCTCGAAATGTTGTTTTAAACAATCGTTTTGAGAGAAAACTAGTATGAGTTTATTCTTAATCTTACTTCAGTCAGACATCTCTTGGATTGAATTCAACATATTTTTATTGAGCATAAAATAATTTAATATAGATTATCGAAGCATCAAGGCTTATTTGTCTCTATTCATTCCCCATAAGCATGACAATTAAAAAATCAAGTGATGTGATATGCCAAAAATACATTTAAGGGAATGAATTAAGATCCCAAAGGGGATTGTGAAAAGCAGACAGCAGAGGCAATGGACGGCAGAGAGGCGGCAGAAACAGAGGAGCGAGGAGGCAAAGCAAGGAAGGCAGTGACGTTAAATAGCTCGCCCTGATCAGGTGAAGAGTGCAAGTTGTCTGCCTGAACCATAGAGTTGTACTGTAATATATCTAGAGGACAGACTACCTACCACTTGCCCCCAGCTATTCATTTCAATGAAAGTTGCTCACCAGCATTTGAAGCACCCGGAAGAACACTCTACTTCCAATTTTTTCTTCATTTAGGCACCAAATTTGGGTGCCCATCGCCCAATAGTGGAAGTCTTGAGCACCGAGCAGGCGCACTAGGGTTTCACACGGTTGAAGCATGCGCAGTGGCATTTTAAATGCGGAAGTATTGCAATCCCAGATTTGACCACAAGGCGACGGCCGCTTCACTGTTCTACCATGATTCTGGGGGCTTGGCCTGAACTAGCTCTGCAGGCTTCGCATCATTGAAATGGACCTGGGTTTCAACTGAACAAGCTTGTATATCTCTGCTATTTTTTGGCAAATGTTCCACCCAGAGTAGGCATGCTGGGGTTAGAGAGTTGGTAGGTTTGCAGATTGCAGTTGTTAATATTGGATCCATATTTACTTCAATTCATGAAACATTTTCGTTGTTTTGAGATTCTTCATTTACGATTAAGGCATGCAACAAACACTCCATGAACTGGTTGACAGTGGGAAAAAAATACATTTTGGGGTGAAGTACTGTATTCCGTTAAGCATGTAGGCCTACTCATGCTGTACAGTAGCAACGTCCGTAGAGCACAATGACGTCCACTGGGAACATTCCTCTCTATTCTGTTTCTGTAGTGAGACCCCTTCCCTGTTTTCCCAAAGCATGTCACTATCCTTCTCAGCCCCCCGCTAATGGTAGGGGATGGGTCACGTTGATACACCAAATATTGGCCAAGCTGCAACGTTTGGTGTGGGTGGTCTCGTTCATGTAATGCAGATGAGGCTATAGAGTAGACAGTGGTGAAGGAAAACATTCAGCATCCCGGCACACGACGAAGGAATCTGACTGAGAACAGGATCTGGAATTCTGATGAAAGCCACATTCTGTCTGGGATGCACTGGCATTCAGGAATGAGCTTTTCCATCGCTGTCTCCCCACTCTCCATCTCTCTCTCTGACACAGACAAACATTCATTCTTGCTCCAATTCTTTATCTCTCTCGCTGTCTTTCACACACATACAGAAAAACATACAGGCACACACACACATGCACATACGCATGCACTCACGCACGCACGCAATCTTTTTAGTCATGTTTTTCTGACACATCATATTCCAATTAATTGTTTTACTAATTTACTCGCATAGATTTTTCTCTACTCTTGATAACAAGGCACAACTGCAAACGCTTATTTTTTGGCACCTAGCTGACATCAGAGCTGCATCACTAAACGTCAACACTCTAAAAGCAAAGAAGGGGGCGAAACTCATGACTCCACAAAATGGTCCCAACGTTGACATTTCAGTTAGTGCAAAGGCGGTCCAGCCCAGAGCCCGGTTCTGTTTACACTGACCATATGAGGTAGTGTACCATGTACCGTATGTACACAACACTGTATACAGACTTATAAGTGGCAGGCTTCATCATCTACGGGTACCCTTCCTTTAATCTGTGAGATCTGAAGAGCAGCCCACCAGTGCTGAACTCTGGCCGATAATGGGACAGGAGTGCATGGCGGTTTAAAGTGCCAGAATGACCAATACCATATACAGTCACAGAGACTTGAAAACACCATGGACCAGAAGGGATCTTTTTCTGCTTTAAAATGTCAAACACGGGCATTACGAGACACATAAAACATCCTGAAACGTCATGACACTCTTATCCACATTCAATTCCCAGGAAAAGAAAGAACGAAAAAAGTATTTCTGGGCAACATTTATCAAAAATAATACAAAATCCAAGTGGTTTGAAGTAGGTGGTTATTTCCGAGGTCTAAACCATAATGATATGTGCAATAGAGCCTAAGAATGAGAGGTTAGAATGACTGCCAGAGACAGTGAGGGGTCTGGCCTGGCTATTTTTCAACATTGGCAGGTTACATTATTTAAAGGAAGGAAATCACTTAATAACATCCAGGTATATGTTCATAAGGTGTTTCTGGCTTCATATCACCAAACACATCTATCAAGACATAATAGGCTATAACAGTTTTGTTAAATCATTGTCAGCTGTCAACATCCGCCTGAAAAATTACAGTAATGAACAAGTTCACTCACTTTTCAGTACACAGTAATATTCAGAGTGTTAATTCAACTCTGAGTTAAATGGATTAGACTTTCCCTTTCTTTTATTAACTGTGACTCGCTCTCCTGCTGTAGGGAGGTGAGTGAAGAATGTTATCGCTGGACTCGGCCAAGATGCTTGTCAGATGTCAGTCTACAGGTTGACAAGGTCAGGAATCCAGGGGCTCGCAGGTGCAGTCAGCCAGCCAGAGTTACCGTTGTACATACACAACGAAGTACACTCTCTCCCTCCCTTGCTAGCATGCGTGCTCCTTGACTCAAATCAACCCCTGCCTCCTTTCCTTGCCTCCTCCATCATCACACAAAGTGTCCCTCTCAGCGGTGATGTAGGAGGCATTCCAGCTATGTGCCCCCTCTACCCTGCATGTAGAGACAACATCGGTCAACTATCCAATCAAGGGCACCTTGTGGCTTGCCACTGAACATACTCATACTCTAAGCCCAACCATTTCCTACGCTCATAATGTCAGTTATGTCTTAAATATCATCTTCATCGGGGCGCCTGGTGGCCTAGTGGACCTAGTCTGGTAGGATTCACCTTGAAACATGGGCTGCATATTGTTGTAGTGTTTTTGGTTGGTTTCTGTTCTGGATGTTTTGAAGGTTTGCACAGGGCTCTACTTCCTGTATTGTCCCAGCTCAGATTCTGAGCCTGGGACAACTTCCTGCCCAGGAATATCATAGTTTTGGCCCAGAGGTTCCTCTCGCCCCCCTAGTGGCGAGAAAAAGAACCTCTTGGAACTCAGATTGTAGTGGACCAGGCGCATACCATATAGGCATTGCCATTTCGGCATCAATGCCTGTCGGCGTCGCCGGTTCGATTCCCGATCCGAGCGACCTTTGCCGCATGTCACTCCCTGTCTCTTCCCCATTTCCTGTCAGTCTACTGTCCTATCCAATAAAGGCAAAAAAGCCCCAAAAAACAAATCTTAAAAAAAATATATATCATCTTCATCATCATTATTTATAGTCATAACCTCCCGTAATTCAAATGACTGTGCATTTCTGTTCGATTCGCCACTGCTTTTTTCTGACCCCCCCAGTCCTCGTCAGACATGTGACACACTGCTATCCATCATTCCCATGCAGCTGTTCTTGTATGGGACCAATTAAGGGTCTGGGGTGTGACAAAAGCTGGTTTGTGTTTGGGAGCCTGGAGGTTGGGGCAGCGTGGACCTTATGGAGCTGCAGACAAAAGGCTGACCTGCAGGCTAACAGCTCACAGACATGTCAGAGTGCTGCTCCAGTCCTGTTTGGCTTGGCTCCGGTCCAGAAGGCCAATGAGGCTCCACATGTGCGGGACTCGAAAACTCCTACTTTGGCTGCCGGACAAGACGCACACGCATGCACGCATGCTCTCACGCGCACGCACACACACACACACACACACACACACACACGCATGCACACTTTTCCTTGACACCCCTTCGCCTTAACATGTGTCTCTGACTGCACATATACTACAGCACTCATACCCCCAACGCACATGCATGCACGCACGCACGCACGCACACACACACACACACACACCATGTTACAGAATGGATAACATGTATCCATTCATCATGGAGCAGGTGATGTGTTTTGAGCAGCGGTGTGTGTGTGTGTGTGTGTGTGCGTGCGTGCGTGCGTGCGTGCGTGCGTGCGTGCGTGTGTGTGGCCTGGCATCCTCTATCCATCCTCTCACACCTCCTATTCCCTGGCACCATAACACCTCCTATCTCATAACATAATAAAAGAGCAAAAACACATTTCTATGGAGTCAGCCGGATAAATGGAAGACTTCACAACACGATGATGATGATCGCGTTACCCTCTGCACCGCAATAGACTGTTAAATCCCGATATTGCTGCAAGTTTGCTTTCTGCAAAGCAACCCATTTGGCCTGCCCTGTGGAATTCTCCTTCTAATTTTGACCAAACAGTGTTGTATGCGTCTCCCTAACTTGAACAGGGAAACAACGCCTCCCCCCCCCCACTTTACGTAAACCGTACAAAATACTCCTAATCTTCTCATTTATGCATGGGCAGCCAACTACCCCCCCCCCCCCCCCCCCCAAAAAAAAAGAAACCCTCCTTACTGTTGTAGTACCCCGTCTTCCTGTCATAAGGTATAGTCAAATACACAAATCATTTCACGAATGACAGGCGGGCCAGCACAGATTCTAAAGGATACATCTGTAACTGATTTGACTCTCTGGGCATGTCGCCCTAGCAACTCCCCTCTGTGGCCTGGCTGTTCAAACTCACTGGATAGCAAGCTGGCACGGGACCCATTCCCTCCTCTCTCTCTCTCTCCTTACTGTTTTCTCGTATTCTCTCTTCCCTCACCCCCCCCCCCCATCTCTCAGCACTTCACCCTGGTCAGTCTGTTCTCATGCCACTGGACATTCATCACAGGCTGACCATTTGCAAACTCCAACAACGCTCACCAGGCACCGCATACTCATGAATATTCAAACAAGAACTTACAATCAGTCCATTGTCAGAAACGATTTGGTTTTGTTGCTGTTCTGTAGTGTTTTGGGGGTATTTAAAACTGTATTGCAGACTAATAGGGGTTCAGTTCCTTACACACACTCTTGGTCTCACCCTCCGCATGGCATCGTCATAGTTAAAACTGCAATCTGTTATTGTCATGTCCTACCCAGGACTACCTGGCTTGATCACTGACATTTCTATTGTTATATATGATATGATGGAGTGCTAATTTAGAAAAGCAAGATATTTCCCATTGAATGTCATGCTATATCTCTTGTGAACCACTAGTGGTCCTACCCTACCACAGGATCTAAATGTCTCCACCGCCAATCACCGCAGTTGTGTTAGTTACCGGTATATTGTATTAGTATTAACATACTCTAGTCTACAGATTGGTTAAAATAACATTGTATTCACTAAAATAAATGATGAATTTCAGCATTCAAACGAATACAAACACAAGACCGTAATACCCATAAGCAACACGTCATGATTTATCTCCTATTTTCGGCACACGGCACTGTCATACGACAGTGTATAAATGCCTCGCGAGGAGAGGAAAGTCCTGCAGTTTGGAAGGACATTATGTTACATTGGCACATGCCATCATCAGCCAAAATCAACTGGAACTATAAAAGTAGATAATAAAAACATATGTTCCCAAACTGCCGACATACTACCTTCTCTAAATTTAATTTATTTACCAAGGACTCTTCAGTTACCTTACATGAAAACGACATTAGGAGGACATTCAACAGCAATAGCTGCAAAGCCGCAAGAGAAAGCTTCCTGGAAGTTGAATGAGTTGGTGCATGGCTACATGCAGGGCAGAGGACGCACGCAGTGCACAGAGCGCACGCAGAGTTATTGGACATTTATGTGTTTATAGTGTTTTCATCTCAAGAACCCTACAACCTTAAAAAGGTGAACTAGGAGAGTGCTTCCGGGTCACGAATGGGACAGTAGTGCGTTTGAGGAGCTGCTGCTCCCACTTTCATTAAAAAGTTATTTTTCAAAGCCTCACTTGCTTTTAAACTCCACTAAAAGTGCAGTAATAGCATCCTCTACAACTTTTCATTGATTTGAACCGAAAAAGAAGTTGGTAGAATGTCTAACTCGCAGAAACCAGCGGTCTCTGCAAAGCCGCAGACACGCCAGGCCAAGAAGGACGACCCGCCGGCGCCATTAACAACTGCGGACTTGGCCATTGTTCTTACACGGTTTGACGACTTAAATGCATCCATAACCTCCGAATTCAAGACAACTAATGCAACCATCGCTTCACTTGAGGCGAAAATAGACAACGTGCAAATCCAGCTCTCTGACCAGGGACATCGTCTGACGACACTGGAGGAGAACGCGTCGCGTTATTCCGACAAGCTCGCCGAGCTGGACGCTAGATGTGATACTCTGGAGGATAATTACGTTAGAATCAAGGCCAAGGCTGTCGCTATTGAGTCCCAGGGGCGTAGAAATAACGTCCGTATAATCGGATTACCCGAACTAATCGAAAAAGATCAGCCTAATACCTTTTTTTCTAACCTACTTGTCGAAATTATGGGCAAGGATCTGCTACCTGAAGCGCCCGAGCTTGACATAGTGCATCGGGCCTTGGCTCCCAGGCCTGGGCCTGGTGCCAGACCTCGGGCTGTAATAGCTCGTGTCCACCGTCACCGCATCAAGGACGCCATAATTCGAGACGCCAGGAAGAGAAGGGGAACCCTAAATTACAAGGGGACCCCTGTTCAGATCTTCGAGGACCTGCCACAAGAAATCATCGAACAGCGTTCGGCCTATCGAGACGTGATGTCCGCCCTGTACAAACGCGGCTTCAAACCGAAGCTCCTACATCCATCTCGACTCTTCATAACCACCGTGGAGGGGAGGAAACATCTTTCCTCTCCAAAAGAAGCCGCAGACTTTTTGAAGAAGAACCAGGGGCAGAACGAGGGGACATCGCCTTCATCTTCGACCGCATCGGTTTGAGAAGGGATGTATTAGTATATTGGTCTGGCTAGCCTGGCCAGCTAACACATGCTAACATGCTATATATGCTCCAGTAATTTTATTTTTCTACTTTTCTATTTTTTCTACACACATATGGACGATCTCTCGTACTCCACAATGGATACTACAGTGTAAAGTAAATGTTTAGATGGGTTTGACTTGTGTTATTTGCTATGTCACTTTTTTTTATTTATTTATATTGTTTTACAGTAGCTTGTGGAATGGTCGATAGTGTGTGGGGTTGGCTAACTAGCTAGTACATGCTAACAGGGTTTTTTTTCTTTCTTTAATTTTCCTATTTCCTTTTCTGACGTAAATACGCGACCCTTTTTTGACTGATATTATATGATCAAACGGCGTATGTAGACATGTCCGTTCCAACGGTTAATGCGATCCACTTGTTTACTCAATTAGGTATTTTGTTTACGGCGAATTCTATTGCGCTTGTGGTATGCTAATATGCGCTGTTTCTTTCTCTCCGTACATGACGATTACGTTATGGCGGTTTAGTTAAGTGTTAGAGAGCGATCGAATACTTTGCACTTCATGATGACATGATTGTAGTCGAGACTTCTCGACATGTTTTCGTTATTTTTATACTTCATCTTCTTACGATGTGGCTCTAATATGCTGATAGCCTGAGTTGGTTGTTTGTTTTTGGTCGGTGGCCGCCATTGTGTGCCTCTGACAGGATGGACCAAACTGTGAACTCTGAACTCTGAACCACGCTCGACAATTAATGGTTCTACGCTGCCTCTGCCGGCTGGGAGGTGGTATCACTACTATTTTTGTTACTTTTTCTTTTTGGTTGTAACAGCAGCCTCTCGACTGGCAGGCCTTACTTTATTTTACAACTGACTCATGGACATTAGTTTTTTTTTCTTTTTTTACCTTTTAGATAAATATGTCGCCACATAGCACCTTCCCTCTGGGATTATATAACCTATTATGTTTTTTTTTTTTTAATTTCTGATGTCTGGAGGCTGCCTTTTGGGACCCGGTGGCAGTCCAGTATTGGGGCGTCTGGGTGGGCAGGTTAAACTTCCTGTCCACCACCATGGAGCACTACCTTCATGGTGCATTCGGCTTGGCCGGGCGCTCCAACGAGCACAATTGGCTGTGTTCGTGGGAGGGAAGTCGATTGGGGAGGAGGAACAGAATTTGTCTCTGCATAAACGGTTTCCACAGTGGTCAGGGCGCCTGTTCAGAGAGGGGTGGAACCGGGGAGGATAGCGTGTACCTCCACATGCGTTACGCCCCCCTGGTGAAGCTCCTTAATGTCAGGTGAAAAGAAGATGGTGGCATGACGGATCGGGTATCGGAGGAGACCCGTTGTTGTCTTTACCCTCCCAATGACTACTGTGGGGATTAGCAGGGATAGGTCTAACGTAGAGTATGGGGATGGGGGAATTGGCTTGACACTAAATTGGGTATATGGGAAAAAATGTTTTCTTTTATTATCTCTTAAGGGCAGGGTCTCTCTAACTTACAACTGAATGTGTACGTACCGTGATCGCCTCAGATCTTGTGATATTTTGTACCAATGATTATTGTGATTGGAATGTGATTTGGGGTGCCATCACTATGTGTGTACCTGCCTCATTGTGACATTGTACCTTAATAAAAAAGATTTGAAAAGAAAAAGGTGAACTATAGACAAATGTAATCTAGGGCAATCGTTCACATTCCTGGAATAGCTTTATGAATCATTCCCTTCATCAACTGTCGATTAAATGTACTAACTTAGTAAGTTGTTGTTTTAACCTGTCAGACAAGTGACCAGTGCCAGTAAAAAAAGAAATGGAAGCCTTTGTTGCTTATGGACTTGGCCAAAGAATTGCTCAAGTGGCCCACTGCAGGTTGTAATAAATGTTACGAGATAATAATGTACCACAGTGTGCAATAGAAGTTTAAAGACTTCCAATAAAAGCCCATAACAGTTTCAACACTTAGTTCTCCCTTGTGAATTTGTTCATTCCACAATGGTGTGTACAAGCTGTGTGTACAGTATGTTATATTTGTATGATGTCTGGCTTTGAAATGACCAGCTGGATGAAGTCGTCTTTACATCATGAATGCCAATTTATTAATCATAGACATCAAAGTGAGGCATGTGAAGCTTTATGTTCTTTTGAAGGCCTTTTTTAATGCAAGATTTGCATTCAAATCACATCAGGAAATGTCCAGGTCAGGATGTGGAGGCAGTTGAGATTATGTTCCGATCAACTAGACCTTATTATTACAGTATAATTACAGTATATCTCTGCCAAGCAGGTGATCTACCCAGGACTGTGTAAGTTGTCGGTTGCAGACGCCAGGACCTAAGGAAGCTGCATGCGGGTGTGATTGTCTGAAGCTAATCTTGCAAACCGCTGGACCAATCAGCACCAAATTTCTTATCCACACTGCCGGTAGGCCAAAGAAGTAGCTCAGCTAAATTAGCTTGGATTAGCCTGAATATTTTGAGTAATACATCATGGAGACATCTAGTATGAAAACCTGCAGATCATGTATGTCCGTCGGTAACGCCTCATGTCACACTCCAGAGCCCTGATGTCATTAATATTATGCAATCTTGGTGACATCACCATCAACAAGTGCGACCTGATGTAAGTGCAGCCTAGTTTTGGTCAAAGTTGATTTCATGCCAAAGCCCCATCACTCGCCCAGCAGTCTGCCGTCCTTAGGGCGTCTTACGAGTAGATATGGCTTTACAATGTGTTTCACATTCACCCATTCACACACAGATGGTGGATGGAAACCATGCAAGGCACCAACCTGCTCATCGGGAGCAGTTCAGGGTTCAGTGTCTTGTTCAAGGACACTTCGACATGTAGCCAGGAGGAGCCGGGGATCGAACCTGGCTGGAACCCTTCTGATTCGAAAGATGGCTGCTCTACCTCCTAAGCCACTGCCGCCAAAGGGCCTTGGATTGGGCTGAAACATACTGTCTACACAATCTCTGTATGTCTGCCTCTCTGTCTGCGTGTGTGTGTCTCTAGTTTACGTATCACCAGAACCATCTGACCGACCAACTTCAAACATGCATCGTTCCCAATGAGCACCTGTCTAGTTGTGTCATGTCTGGCCACATGAAGTATGAGATCCACATTAGAGCAATGCCGTTATTAGACCCTGTCTTATTGAATGTGAAAGAATAGGCTCCTCCCACTAATTTTGGAAGCCAAGTACAGGCAAACAGTATGGAAAAGCTCATCAATCATTGCCAAGTGACTCCCAAGGCCATGCATTTCTAATTTGGTTAAGATTGGGGGTAAAACAAACAGACATTTGTCACATTTGTGGTGTCACTATGGGTTATATGGAGGCCCCTCATTACGTGATTTGAATTTGGGGTCAATCAGACCGGTTCACGATTTGTTATTTATAATTTATTTTTGTAAAACAGGCTCTTATAACTCATTCTCTCGAGACAGAGTCTGATAGCTTACGCATTAGAAAGGGAAGAGGAACAGACCGAGAGGCCGTTCCCCTTTTCTTTGACGACGGTTAGCCAGATTGCTTATAACTTGACTGTACGTGATTGTATACGATCTACAGTTGAATAGTTGTAGGCCTAAATGTAAAGCAGGCTGGTATCGCACCACCATGAGGCCGATTTGAAAAAGAAGGGGTGGAGTGACTTCCTCTCCATACACCCTTCATGAGAAATTTAGCACTGATTGGTCTGGTGTCCGAGATGAGCTCCGAATTCTCACAGAAACCGAAACAAAGAAAAAACATAACCTTACTCAGCACATTTCCAGCAATCAGAATATAAGAATTACAATTGTAGATTGTCTAATAAGGGGTATGTCTAAGGGGGTCACAGTGACCAATGCACTCCTTACAAAGTAAATGTATTATTCAACAGTTGCACTACATTATGTGACTTAAAGCTTAATGCATAAAATGTTTGAAAATGTTTCTCTTCAGAGAGCTCACATGTCTACCGTATGTCCCCAAATCAGACACAGCACTCATTAAATGATAAAGAAAGGGCCTCCACACACTTATAGATAAACACATGTCGAAAAGGCGTTTGCAATCAATCAAGAAGGCCCAGCTGCTTGTTCCACATGACCAAACATGGTCACATATGAAAAACTCCTTGACCAGAACACAGATTCCAACCGGTGTGCAAGCCACAGCATAACATAGCACAGCACAGCAGAGTTTGTGTACAGTAACATTTGAACACGAGTGTGTCTGGTTGACAGCCACGGTACAGTATCTACTACCAATGAAAAGGTCTGGGCACAATGTACTTGCAGGGAAATCCTGTTCGTCTAGTGTCAATATCTTGTGTGTGATCTTATCTTCCTCTGTTTGCCAAGTACTTCAGCACCTGGGCTTGTTTTTTGGTCAGCAAATGCCACAACTGTCAGTCAGTGGCTGAAAGTTTTACTTAACTGATAACAGAAAGAGAGAGACAAACCTGAGCTCAGAATCAAAAGTCCATCCATCATTTTTGATTTGATCTGTGATGACCAACTTGCATTTATGTAACTTTATCTACTATATAAAATAAAATGTTCAAAAATGTTCTAAAATTGATGATTTACAAGCTCAACGGAGCTTGTTAATCTACTAGTGAAAAAGTATTGAACATTGTGACAGGTCCAGATTAGGGATAAAAGGGTGAAAGTTGAAAACTGGTCAGAAATTGACCACATGATCAGATAAATGGAGACAGCGATAATAAATCAAATTAAGTTATAATTTCCTCTTCAAGTTGGGTCCTACGGTGCAACTCCCTGTACACAGCCCATTAAATGGGTTGTATTACTAGCCCTCCTTTTAAGGTAGTACTACTCAGCCAATGTCGGTTGTAGTGTCCCAGCTTGGCGAGGCACAAGGCCATATGGACAAAAGTGTGCTATGCTCTTGGAAATACCTGCTGCAATCCAAACTGGGAATCTAAGAATAACTTGTTTCCATTGTGATCACATTGAACCAATTTTCCATAAAGCATCTGGAAAGCAGACAATAAGACTGGAGGGCCGATCTGTGTTTGAAATTAACCATAGCTGTCAATAATCAAAGGTAGATTATGGAATCATGTCTGTATGGGGTATTCATAATTTTGACCTAAAACATCTGTCTGCAGCACAGTGAAAAGGCCCCATGCAGCTACTATATTTCAACTACTATCAGATGTTGAAAGCAGGCGTGTGTCAGTGAAAATAAAAAATAATTAACCACTTTGAGCCTGGCATCCCTATTTTGGTTGGAAAAGTTCAAAGATTAAAAAATAAATTCCAACGGATGTTTCGAATTTGTAAATCTACAAGCTCACAATGTGCCACATCGTGATGCATAGTGCGCTTGCAGGTCTGCTATTTTCACTATTTGTTATGGCTTGAGGGGTTCAACTTTCTTCACCATCTGTCCATTAGAGCCAATAGGCAATGATGTACTGTATATGTACCATAAATCTAAGTGGGCGGATGGCAGACTGATGGCTGATGAATGAGTCCATTAATACCAGACGCACTAACACTAACCTCTCACCCTCCTGTAATTTGCTCATGTGGAAAAGCATTTCCTCTCCCATTTAGACTGTCACACCTGTATAACTACGAGTAGACAGCCTTCTCCTCGTTGAGCCCAAACCACCATCCAGTTACAGAGGTCTATTTGTGCTCAGGCAGACTGAAATCCCTGTGGCTGAAATTGTGGCCTGTATCAGTTTCTCACTTTGGTGAATTTGACTCACCAAGGGTCCCGCGCTGTTTAAAATCTATTCTGCATGTGCACGCTCCACTTCACAAGTTACCACATTTCCCGTCAACTCGTAAAACAATCATCGTTCCCCGTGCAAAGTTCTGTTTGGGTGAAACTAATTTGCTGCAGCTTTCTTACCGGACATGCAAGTCATTCAGAGGAGCTGTCGTTAAATTGGTATTTGTAAGCTGTCTCGCTTTATACAGTTGGAGCGAGGTATCATGTTAATTATGGCACGATGAGAGACTGATGGTATTGTAGTTTCACATCATGTCCACAGACTTCTGGGTTAATCAATAGTTCGTTGTCTTACTGTGTCACACTAGTTTCACATCATGACCACAGACTTTAGGGATATTATAGTTCACCATACGTCCGTGTCATACAACAAAGTATGGATTAGGCTTTTGTCTGAGTCCATGAGGATGAGGATAGGATGCTGTGGTAGGAGACCTCTGTAAGCAGCCAAAGCACATTCCCTGTCACCCATGGGACACAGTCATTGTTCATCAGCAGCGCTGATGCTAACGCACTCCAACCCAGCCTCTATCTTCAATACCATCTAAGGAATAGGAGACTGACTTGGCATGTCGAACACAAGCCCACAGCTTTTCCACAGCCAGACGCCTGCTTAATGTATGACAAACACAGAGTAAAGTCAAATTACAGTATTCACTTCTGCCTTGGGTAAGACCAGATGCAAGCACTGTGCCTCTCGGAGAGGAAAAAGAGGAATTTTAGATTTTGATGTTACTAGAATAACATCTGCAAGCCACTTATAACATAATTTGCACATTGACAAAATCCTTGCGTTTCAGTTTACCGTTGCTTTATGATTGGGGTATGCATCATGTTTCTGTCGTCCCCCCTGTTATGCACATGCAGGTTCCAAATCTTCCAGTGTCCTCCATATAATAGGCCTACTACAACTTGGTGGTGTGGTTTAAGATGCAGTGGCTTGCAATTAGCCGTCTATATATCCCATATGAAAACATGCTGAAAGAAAAATGTTAATCGTCTAAATCCAAGGCTGCCTTTTCAGGAAATGACTCACTGACTCAAGATGATTGCAAGTGCTTTCTTAAGTATGTGATCCATTACATGACATACAATTAAAATTCACTTTGCATGGGTAATGTTGCAAGAATTATTTTATTTATTTTGGTCAGACTAAATCAAACTGATGTGTGAATAAATAATGTCATAAGGCTTTCCATCACATTTCAAGGAGAACCAATAACTAAGGATAGCTGCAAGTGCAAACCTTGCCCAGCTGTTCTGCCCTCCCTGCATTTACTATGCATTTGGTGTGCCCTGTGAAACCATACTGTAGTCATTAATCTGTCCCTGGTAATGCCAAGCCTTTTCACAATTAGAACCACACTCTGGTTTTCTAGCTGCCTTCACCATCATCTGAGTAAAAATAAATTGGAAGTCCAACCATAATATAGGTGTTGAGTCACAAAAATTGCATTTAAACATCAAGAGCTATATAGGCCTACTATATAAGGAAAGAGAAAAAAGTGACACTTCACCTTCATCATTGCACAAAGTCTGGAATATGTTAGAATATGTTGTGCATGGAAAATAAATCATCAATTTTCAATATGGCATTTGAGTGCCTATGTCTGCAAAAGCTTAAAGAATAGGCTCTAAATGTGTAGAGCTGCAGTGAGCATCAATAGTCATCATAGTCAGTGGGAAACAAATCAAGCTGACTAATAGGTCTACATTTAAACAAATTCAGTTAATTCACATAGCTTAACGACTTTACCAAGTCCTAAAGACAACGATAGGGGAATTTCAAAAACTGTTCTCATTTATTTCTTTAATCAGCTGAGCTACGCCTCCTGTAGGCTACCTTTCTCTTCATTTGTCGGCAACGGCATCGAGGGATGTGTTGCTCTGCAAACACATGCAACTCTCATCACTATCATTCACTCAACTGATAAATAAAACAACCAAAAGCTCGATGACATCTGCAGCTGGTAGTTTGAAGAACAGCTTGGAAATATGCATTTTAACAATCCATAATGAACTGCTTATTATCAATCATGTAAAAAGTTTTATCACGCAGACCATTAAAACCCCTGTCTTTAAAACTTACCAGTTCTGCAGACTATGACCTGGCGTAGACTACCTGGCTTCTTCTTGTGCGAAGTCAACAGAAATTAAGAGCATGTCGAGTCGAGGGGTTTATAACAGCTACACCACAAGCATGCATTATAGCCCCTCCTGTCCTGCAGGCATGGCTGCAAATTCAGTCATATTTGGTTCACAGCATAGCCCTGAAACATATCATGACTGTCATGACAGTCATGGGTTCCCCTCAACGTGGCTTTGAGCAGTTTCTCCCAATGTGCCGCTTACTTCTACATAAACGTTCAAATTCAAAAAAATAAAGTGCTTACTGGAGGATTACAAATGTCACAATAGTGTACGCTTAAGCAGAATTACCGGTATCTTCCGCATTGTTTAATAAAAAGCATTTTAATCCGATCAGCGGCCATTTTCTCAGACTTCTCTCAATGCTTTCAACTATGTGACCCTATCGGTTAGGAGGTATACTACACTCTGATACAAAAGTAAAACTGGACGCCGATTGGATTCAAATGCTTCTCATTAGACAATACGGAAGATAAGGGTAATTTTGCTTGAGCGGACCATATTGTGACATACGTGAATCTTGGGTAAGCACTTTATTTTTAAAATGTGAACGTTTTTTGTAGAGGTTAGCGGGAAAGCGGCAAATTGGGAAGGACTGCACAAAACCAGGTTAAAGGGGACCCGACCCATGACGGTCGTATGTCTAGTTCACGGCAGGCTACTGATTTTGTTATAGTTGAATGTGATGTGTGATGAATTTGCGAATTATGTTCCGATTTATGCACTTGCTAAAGGATTGCGTTAATTTAATTTTATAGAGTGAACAAGTTAGGCAAATGTTGACAAAAGCCTTATCAAACATATAATTTTCGGAATGTCTGTCTGAGTGAGTGAGTGTCTGTCTGTCTGTCTGTCTGTCTGTCTGTCTGTCTGAGTGTCTGTCTGAGTGTCTGTCTGTCTGTCTGTCTGTCTGTCTGTCTGTCTGTCTGAGTGTCTGTCACAGCGTTTCTCCTCAGTGGCTGGAGCAATTGATCTGAAATCGCATCACCATTAGCATATGAACACACCTGACATAACTGTGAAGCCCGTTTGTCACTTTCACAAATCATATGCTGTATATTAGCATTTTTATGGTGTAACTACTATCTATTCTGCATCTAGCATGAGGCATATCTATTCTGCATCTAGCATGGGGCAACATGTTTAACCAGCTCTGTGTGTGTGTGTGTGTGTGTGTGTGTGTGTGTGTGTGTGTGTGTGTGTGTGTGTGTGTGTATGTGTATGTGTGGGTGGGTGGGTGGGTGGGGGGGGGGGGGGGGGGGTGTTGGCTGGCCCTCTTTCAGATGTTGTCATGTAGATGGGTACACAGTATCTCTGTAGCCTTTAAACAAAACGGGTATTTCTTACATTGATGCTCCTACATATTATCATGCAAGCACCAGAAAGTTACTTTCCATCCCTCATATACTGTGTGCACAGTGCACACCCCATAACCCACACACTGCACATCATTTCGGAGCTCATATCTTTGAACGGGTAAGGACTAGTGTTATATTATCTTATAGGCATATTCTTGTCCAGATCAATGCCATAAATGTCTGTGTGCGCGCGCGCGAGTTTGGGGTCTTTCTATTATTTATGTCTAAATAGCATTTTTTATGTCTGGATGACATCTAGGCCTATTTCTTTGCGTGATTGCATCAGTGAGTAGCCAGCCTAATGTTGTAGACAGTCCTTGAATTCTTCCCACCATGCTGTATTAAAAGTCAATAACAAAAGTGCATCTGTCAGGTGTCAGCAAACCTTCAAGTGGAGGTGGACAGAATTCCCTTGGCATTCATTCCCTCAGCCCTGCTAGTGACTGACTGAGAGTAACTAAAGCTTTGGTGACACAGATGTGAAATGACAGATGTTCCAAATGATGTTCTGATATTACATGTTACAAAAATGTAATATCTTGAGTGAAAGCATTGCTGGATATTTCACACCTGCATATAACAAGAGCTTGTAGCTTGGCCCAGGTGGGAATGTTTGCCCGTTGCATTTCCCCAATTGGTGATAAAGATCAAAATGTCTATCTTTGGACGACTTCTAAAAGAAAACTGTAAGTGAAAATGTGCCGGAGTGTAGCCACATATCTGTAGTCCCCCAGGACTCTATACTAGACCCCCTCCTGTTTTCACATGGCATTAATAAATATCTTCACCAAAAATAGCCAATCTACAAGCCCCAGAATAAAGACACTAGAATTAGTATACTAGCTGTCCAGGTTCATACCAGCTCTGATGCTTGATCGTGCCATGGGTTCGAGTCCTGTTCCCGGGGGCCTTGCTGCGGGTCTCTCCCTATATGGTCTCTCCCCATCTCTCTCCTACTTTCCTGTCAGTCTTCACTTGAACTATCAATAAAGGCAGAAAAGCCCCCCCTCCCCCCAGAAAGTGGCCCAGTCTTATCACTTAACTGTATCATAATCATCGGGGCAATACAATATTAAAGCTAAATTACAGTAGTTTTTGTTTCAAATAATCAAATCATTTATACCTTGCTTTCAGCAGCTAAATTCAACATCCTAAATGCTGACTGTATACAAAGCTTTGACAATTGGATTGTCTAATTAAACTGGGATAAATAAAAATAAAAGAAATACACCCAAAAATGAAACAATAGATTTACATAAACATGAATATGCATTATATATCTGCCAAAGAAATGGGGATAGAGTAAATGCATGCTGGGCTCCCTTATTCAGACACATTCCACCCGGCCAATGGGTTTTTTCCCTGGCATAGAGCCACTGGTTTGGGCACATTACTGAAATAGTAGAGCGAAGGACCACTCCCTATGATCCATCTGTGGTAAGGAATCAGACTCAATTGTTCATCACATCAATTGTGCTCAATCCTAACTTCCCATAATAAAGTTCCCTCACATTAATTGCCTAATTTTTATTGCAGTAGTTACTGCCATGCCTAATTATTGATCTTGTTCTACCTTATTGATTTTGTCCGCAAAGAACAAATCCAAAACACCATGTTGGAAAATGTAATATCCCTTTTATTTCATCATGCAAACTATCAAGTGGTGAGATCAAGTGTTAAGATCTGCGTGATGATAATGTACAGTACAGTTATTGACTACAGGATTATATTTGATCATCATAGCTGGGTGTAACAAATGAATAGTGTACAAAATGAGCAGGGCAGTGAAATCAACACATAGGCAGTGCAAGGTAAAGACACAAAATGACACACATGGCAGGGCAGTCATTACAGTACTTGCATAAACACAAACATACAATACAGTAAGTAGTACACCTCAAATAATACTAAAAGACAATTTATACGTAACAGACTTAAACAACATAATGTGTGAAACGTTTAGTTTGATTTAAATATTTCACAATCTTAAACAGTACATGAGTAACAGGAACGCAGCATGAGGCTTTTACTATAAAACTGAGGCGATCTATCTTCATTCACTGAATATAGAAGTTAAATAGTTCTCAACTTGACTGTTAAATGATCGTTTTCAAATCCCACATATTTTTCATCATCCATTGACCATTGTTGCACTGAATAAAGGGATGACCCCAGATCCAACAAACATGTCCCCTAGGTGTGTGAAACCTCGTCCGAGACATTGGCACATTGGATATCACAGATACTGTATATGGTATCTGCATAGTATGTTGTCTCGTATGCACTGATATAGAAACTTAATGCAGAAATAAATGCTTCTGCAGCCGGTATATCGATATCTGAATTTGTACTTCCTAATACCGGTTTCCTCCTCACAAATTCAGTATTGGCCGAGCATTACTTATAGATGTCACTTTTCATACGAAATACCATGCTCACCAAAATAGGACATGTACAATGGGAATATGACCTCATATAGGATGGAGTTTCAGTAGTACATAATATACAGCATTTCTGTGGCACAGAATCAGCCTCCACTCTTGGAATGAAAAGCCTGACTATTGATATCTATGAGGTAATACTTGTTAATAAAATGGTTTTATTCTTAAATAAATAATGCATTAATGACTGGTTTATATAGGCTTACTTGTAAAAACCCTTTTAGGAAGTAACCGACTTTCAACTTCTTGGCCAATTAAAACTAAAGGCACGTTTAAGAAAATGCATTGGAATATTCCCAAAGTGCACCAATGTAACAGCGACCAAAGCTTTAAATATCCTTCAGTAACAGCAAACAGTACCGGTAAATATCACCATCCTCACATTACTATTACATAACTGTAGGCTAGATAACTTAGGGTTTCCATATGGGCCTAATTCAGATCAAATCTAAAACACTTCCTCTCTGCTTACATACGACACATTTGATCACAGTGCTAAGACACGTACAGTACCAGTCCCTTGAGTATTTCATTTCACTATCTGACTGGTAATAAAAACAACCTCAACCTTTTCTTCCTGTAAAACAAAATTATGACGTGTGCTTATGAAGGGTTGAACCAACCAGTTTCAACAAATAGGATGACATCCATCCTCCCTCAATGAATCTTTTAACAGTAATTCTGCTTAAGACATGCCCACTTTTCAATGTTCAAATCGAATTTCTTTTAGAAATACGTCACCATATGGAAGTTAGATACTCACTAATTGCGTATTTAAGTAAGACTTGCTTCCTGAGAATCTAACTAAAGCAGTCTATTGTTATTATTGATAATTTTTTATAAAACTGTGCATTGGCTGAAAAGGGCTTTTCCAAGTATTACAGCCAGCTGTCTGCTTTCAGCCGGACGGCTTGGCTTTCCCTTGATCCTCCACCTTCTTAATGGCCGCCTGAATCTTCACCTGGTCTCCCAATAGCTGCCGGGGTTTCAAAGGGCGAAGATTCTCATCCAGCTCAAGCAACACTGGTGTCCCTGTGGGTAAAGTCACGTTGGCAATTTCTGCATCCGATACACCTTTTGAAAGAAGGAGAGTTTAGTTATCATGAGTGCACTGCACCAATAATACACTTTTAAAAAAAAAGCTACAATCCTTAGGTTTTTTGTATGTTGTCCCACTCTCCCCGCGGAGAGAAGTAATTGCAACGATGTCCATACTACAATAAAGAAGATGGTGCACCTAGTGTTCAATCCGATGCACCATACCGACAGCAAATTAAGACATTCTCAATGGAAGAGTAGGGAGACCACAACCACTGCAGATGTGCTACTTACATTGTAAGTGAGTAACATACTCAGTTAAGATTGGTTAAAATAATGTTTTATTCATTAAAATAAATCCCGGATTGTAGCTTTAAATGAAGATAGAATGACATAATGTTGAATGTGTACCATTGTCAATACATTTCAAGCAGAGCATATCCTGTCTGTGTTTGATATTATGTAACAGTCTATATAAAGTCGCAGAGTGTCCAGTGATGTGTGGTGTCCACAGAGTTTGCCGAAAGGTCAATGTGGACTGGACTTCATCACAGCCACCAATGAATGTAACATAAACTCACTGGCCTTTTTGCAGAAGTTCAACTTTCCATTTCTGGAAGAAACAGTAGCATCATGCATCTACTGTAATACCAGGGTGGTCCTAGGGACCAAGAGAGGTAAGCTTGACAAAAGGAACAGATTTTCTGCGAGTGTATAAATTGTGCTTAACCACATATAAACCCTTTATGGTTCATTGACCGGGGTCCCAGGGTCTATCATTTTAGTCGCTCCTTTTTCTCCCCTACTCCCCTAAAAAGGCTTAAACTGTCAGAGCTGCTCCAGTGTTCCTGTGACGCACCGGACTAACCTCATTAGGCTGAGGTATTCCTTTGTTAGCCTATATACGTATCTGTTTTGAACCCAATGCATTTTGCGCTTGTAAATTTGCTAGTTTGGCCAAATGTTCGCTCCCAGAATAACGACGTTAGGATTCACATGGTTAAGTGCTTCATGTTCAACTAAATGCAAACAGTGTCCCAGGACTAGAATTAACACCAGCAGTGGTTCCTGGTTCCCCACAACCATAGTTGAGAATCCTAGGCCCTACAAGTAGGCTGTTCTGCAATCCAATTAAACTCAAACAATGTTGAAAATAGGACCAGACCTTCCAGGTACTTCAGCAGGGCCCTGCAACTGTTGCCATGTGCAGAAATGAGCACCGTCCGACCGCTCTTTATCTCCGGCACCACGGTGCCATGCCAGTACGGCAGGAGCCTGTCGAGCACCTCCTTCAGGCTCTCTGCCCGGGGGAGCTCCTCCTTTGTCACGTCACAGGTGGTGTACCGGCGGTCGTTGTAGATCTCCAGAAAGTACGGATGGGACTCGTCGATCGGGGGCGGCGAGACGTCGTAGCTCCTCCGCCACACTTTCACTTGCTCCTCGCCGTGGTTGAGGGCCATCTCTGCCCGGTTGAGGCCAATCAGGGCGCCGTAGTGACGCTCGTTCAGCCTCCAGGATTTGACCACGGGAACCCACTCCTGGCCCATGGCCTCTAGGACCAGCCATGCTGTCTGGATGGAGCGGCTCAGGAGTGACGTGAACACAATGTCAAACTCGTAGCCCTGCTCCTTCAGGAGACGGCCACACTCCTGCGCCTCCTTCACCCCGTCCTCGCTCAGCTTCTGGTCCACCCAGCTGCAGAAGCGGTTCTCCTTGTTCCAAGCCCCCTCGCCATGCCTCAGCAGAAAGAGTTTGTATTTGGACATCCGAAGGACCAGCGGTGAAAACCTGCACAATTGCAAACAGCACAAATCAATTTAATATGTTAGCTGCAAAGTCAGTTAGCCTCGTAAGCCAGCCTCCTCCGGAAATCTACATTTCATTTGCTTCCTCCTAGAAATCAAATGAGAATGCCATTTCTAAGGGAAGCTGGTTTACGAGGCTATGTTATATCAACATTCAGGCCGGGAACACATTTTGCTGTTTGGGAGGGGCTTACAGTACATGTACAGTATGTAGCAACATATTTGTTTTGTAGGCTAATTTCTGATTTAGCCCTATTCTATAGGTTAGGCCTAAATGGGTTAATAATCTTGGTGTCATACAAAGAGAAACAAACACTTTTTATGTAATAAACACAGACTTATATTAACCTTAGTAAATGTGTTTGTGCTTAATTTAAGTTCAAGAGAACCGAGAAGGCAACAACTCTGCAAAAGGTTAAGGGTTGCCTAAATGTTAAGCAGTTTGAGTGACAGGCCACAAGCCAGCCGGCTGTTTTCCATATGAGGCTGCCTCTAAGCCTACTTTGCAGAGTAGGATAGAATAATGTAAAAAATAAATAAATGTGTGTGCAGATTTCATAAGTATAAACTCGCATCCTTGTTAAATAGGGAGCAAGTGTAAGTATTCAGTGATGGATCGCACATGCATTGTGAAAAGTACAGTACAGTACAGTCTAGTCGTATAGCGGATATTATGGCCGTCCAAAGCGAGACGCAGACGAGGTATTACTTCCTTGCATACTACAATATCTGTAACTAATAATGCATTATGCATATTTGCAAGCGAGGAACAAAATATTGTCAAAATTGTGCTTACCTGTTGTGATTCAAGTCCTGTTGTTGTTCAGATCGATGTTGACAGTTATTCGGAACGGGACTGCCAGTCCATGGAGAGAGGGGTTCCCGTTGACGTCATGCGATTGACATTCCCGTCTCCCAATGAAAACGGCCAATGTAACACAAAGGGCGGGACCGTGGTCGGACGTCTGGTCTCGCGGTCCATATATGGAAGGACGAGGGCCCACAACCATTCTCCGTCGTCCGACGGTGCCGCGCGGGGGAAATGGCCGATCTGCAAACTCACAGCGCGTCGTGATGCGAAGCGCTGTGAGCTTGCAGGTCGGCTAATTTCGGCGCACGACACCGTCGCACGACGAAGTGTGACTGAACTTATTCAATGTTTTGCAGGCGTCGTGCAGGAGAAAGAAAGAAGGCGTGGTGCTGCGCACATGGGATGTGTGTCTGTGTGAATCCATGTACCTCAACATCAACAACATTATGGAAGGGAACTCGCATGTTCATGACCATGTCCTCCTGTAAGGCTTTATGTTACTTTACTTATTACTCCTCGCTTCTGTCATTTACTTTACCATGTTATAATATTATGAGAGGAGTCAGACTAGACGTTGTTTCATAGCAAAACACTAGGCATCCATCATGACCATGACATTTTGCCCCCTTGGAGTTTTATTGGAGTTATAATTCATGAGTTGTTGAATCAAAGACAAAAACATCTTTGGTTAAATGTAGAGTATAGACATACTGGTGATATATTGCATGGCAGGCTGGATGTGTGTATTTTTGTGTGGAATACACATATTTCTATTTATTTATGTATGTATTTAATTATTTATTGCATCAGTCATTCAAATTAAGGATACACATATATCTGGTTTTCTTGTTGTCAATGTTTAGACTTTTAGACTAAACTGCCAAATTAAAGGTGGATTTCATAGTATAGCTGGGTAGTATCTGTATAACAGTAATGTAATTTTCTGATCTGACTGTAACATCTAGCTGTTCTATTTGCACCTTTATTCTCTTATATTTATTTTATATGCATTACCATTGATTATCTATCACAAATCTTATTGTGTAGGCTAAATATTTTTGTGAAAGTACCAATAGTCATCCTTACATCATCACAATATCGATATTGAGGTATAGTTTATTAAAGAAATATTGTCCATTATTTCCCAGTCCTGTTTTATGGTCTCTACGGGAAAGAAAAGGGTAATACAAAAATGTTGTTGTTGATCTCTGTTCATCAACAACCTTAAGTTTCCTGTGATAAAAATCTAGTAAAGCCAAATGAATCATGAAGGCAACTTCATCTTTATAATCCATAGATTCCACAAAAAGATTACATCTTCTGATAGAATTATGAGGTCAGAGTGTTATAATATCCATGAGTAAACAGTTCAATTGTGAAACAATACTTTGCTGTCGGGTGGAAACATCTTATCTCCATATTTTAACTTTTTTTTCTTTTTCATAAATGAATGACCTACTTCGTCATTCTACGCAAATCTACGTTGTCACACACAAGCAACAAAAATAGCTGATCTATAAACTCAAACCGGTCTCATTGTGATGCTTTTTAAGCTTGTAGATCTGCTATTTTTTAATTCGAAACAGTTTTGGACATATGAGGTTTCCACACGATAGCAATGAATTCCAAAAATGTATGAAACTGGTCTCTGTGCTGTGATTTTTACTACAACACCTACATGACACAGACAGTAAGTTGTTCCACTTATTACTAAATAATGAGCAAAAAGACCAGCTCAATCAGCATGCATCTATTGTCCATCAAACAGCTTCTTCCTGCCGTCCATTCCTGACAAGGCATCCACATTTTTACGCCAGTCTGACACCTCTTCTTTCTGAGTGTGTGTGGGAGGGGGAGGGGAGAGTGGGGGTGACAACATAGAATCATAAATACATAAATACACACTAATAAGGACAGGTGTCTTGGTTGCCAGTCGACAATTACCAGTCGACAATTACATTTTCATGTCAGAGAAGGAAAAAAAAGTAATAATTTGAGTATGATTTTGGTCAGTCACGCACAGTCCTTAGTCCAATGTCATACTAACATATTTAAAAGTATGCTTGTCAACCTTGAAGGTAAATGTAAGTTGTAGCGCAGAAGAACACTGACCTTCTCCTCTTCCTTCTTAACGGTCTTCAGGTTGGCTTTGAAGTCGACAGACTCTTTGACCTTGGCGCCCAGCAGAGCGCTCATCATGGCGTCGGCAGAGACCCTCACCCTCTTCAGGTTTGGTCTCTTCATCTTGCCCTTCAGCTCATAGATCTTCTGATTCAGCTCGACAATCTGCACAGTACAATCAGAGTGTTTATTTAGAGTTAGACCAATTCTAAAAACACCTTCTAAATCCTAACAGTTTTACTAAAGAACCTATCTTGGTTCTAAACATCTAAAATGATACAGATGCTGTCCCTGGTTGAATTGGTCAAAATAAAAAAATACTATCTTTTAATAATTTAGATATTTTTGCAGATCTACAAACACATTATTATAGTGATCAGATATTTACAAAATGTGGTTAAGTTGTTGACTCAGAATTGTACAGTGTGTTGCGCAAGCACAAAACATGAGAAACATGAACATAGGAAATTAGGTATTAATGACTACCTCATTAATACATGAATGATTCATGATTAACTAATAAATCCACTTAAAACTAGAAGCAGTGCTCTTCCGAGCCCTGGTCTCCAAAATGCAGGGAAAGGGTTTTTTCCTTGGCCTCTAGGGAGTGCGCTTACAAAGTTTGAAACTGATCGGTGGAGTTATAGGTAAAACGACAAATCGGCCTGTTATAGTGCCACCATGAGGCTGATTTAAAAAAAAAAATTAAGTGGCATTTCTTCCTCGGCCTAGTGGGAATGTGTGTGTGCGATTTCATAAAAATTGCACTTTGCGTTTGTGATTTGAGGCATTTTGTTCAAAACGGCTCAATCCTACAAACTTTGGAAGCCAATCTTAGCCAATCAGGATGGAATATGCAAAATCGGACAGATCCATGTCGATCACATGACTGTCGAGATACTGCCTACCGATTTGTAGGATTTTTGGACAAAATCTGTAAGAGTAGTGTACAGAAATGGGTTTTGCGAACATCGGCCACTAGGTGGCGCTAGAACAGGCCCATTTGAAAAATGTGGGTCAGGTTCTGAATTGGCATCCAGGGAGTGTGTGTGCTCATTTTGGCAGCGACCGGCCCAATGGCGACTGAGATTAGGTGGTAACAAACTGCGAGGACGCACGCACGCACGGAGGACGGACGGACAAAGGGGAAAACATACTCTCCCCCATGCCTTCGGCTGGTGGAGACAATAAAAACAAACAGTGAACCAAAAGCCTTATGAACAGACAATTACTGTACCTCCTTCTCGTTTTTGGACACTTTGAAAGAGATGTCATAGCGTTCCTCATCAGCAACATCGGTTTTCTGTGAAAGCTCTTTGCAAATATTCTGTTGAGAGAGTTCTTGTATCAGAAGCTGCATTGCTGTATTATCACAAAATACAGAAATGAAGCTCAATTCTACTTTGTTTTACAACCATGTTGCTCACATACAACTGTGGTTGTACAATAAATAGAATGAGGATACATTTACTTTAGGTTTTGTGACATGACAGAAATTATATATACAAATTATTGCCAGCTTTCATAATGTTCTAGTACATTGTTAACTGGATTTTACATCCATTGCAAGGTAGGGACAAGTAATTTATACTTCACACGATGGTGTCGCTTGCAGAAAAGAACAGATCTTAGGTTAGTGGTTAGCTTGGCAGTTAGCTTGGTGATACGTTAGGCAGAGCTCAGGAGGTAGAAGGTCCAATCTGGTCTGTGCGATATTTTGGGGGAAAAGTAAAAGAATGTTAAAATACAAATTCAAATACAGGACCCGTCCATAAGAGATAGTCTAAAGTGGTCCGAGCTGTATACTTTTACCTGCAGCAAATCTGGCTAGCTATAGTCAAAGAAAAGGGAAAAACAGCACCCTCTCTGTTTTGTTCCTTTTCACTACATCTGTTCTTGAGAAATTATACTTGCAGAGACTGGCGAGACAGTGTGAGTAGGGTTGGGATCCTTTGATCTTGACAATTCCGGTTCCTTAACGATTCTCTCTTAACTGTCTAATTCATTAACTATTCCCCTTACACTTCTGTTGGAACTATCATTTGTACACTCTCGAGAGTTACCGTGGTCCTTGAAATTAACATTTTTGAGACCACCCCACGGTGGTCTAGTGTAATTATACAGCAGACGTGAAGTCCACATAACCAGCCCTGATAGTGTGATAAACTGGTTCCGGAAGGGAGCGTTTCGCTGTTACTACGTGTCATCTGTTCGACACCCAACTCTAACCCTTACCCTAAACCTAACCTCTGTGGGGTGAGTCGCTAACCCTCCCGACGCTCCTTTGTCGAAATGACGGTTGTTCGAAAGAGTGAGATTTCCCCGTTCCGGAAACGGTTCCAAATTTGATGGAACTGATTCGGGTTCCTCAATGTTGGATCCGGTTACCCCGAAGTGTGAGTGTGTACCGTTAGCTTCAGGCCTCGCAGAGACAGTCCAAACAGTGAGAGTGTGTGCTGTTACCCAGACAGAGTGAGTCAGTGTGTACAGTTACCTGCAGGTCTTGCAGAGACATGCCAGACAGTGAGAGTGGTGGAACCCGCTCTGCTAGGACCCTCTTTCTCTCTGCTCTCCTCTCCTCCTTATCGCTCTCCAGCATGGCCATAGACTTCTTTAGCAGTGCGATCTTGAACACCATATGTAATGACAGTTTTTATTATTATTATCATTATTATTATTGATAAACACAAAAAAGTAACACGTGCAATGTTTTTCTCAGTAATAGTACGTCAGTTAAAATAGTCAATTACAAATGATCTATTGCACACAAGAGCACACAAGAGCTCACACACACACACACACACACACACACGCGCGCGCGCGCAGACACGCACACACGTACACGCACACACGTACACACACACACACACACACACACACACACACACACACACACACACACACACACACACACACACACACACATACACACACACACACACACGTACACACACACACACACACACACACACACACACACACACACACACACACACACACACACACACACATGTACACACACACACACACACACACACACGCACACACACACACACACACACACACACACACACACACACACACACACACACACACACACACACACACACACACTATACTGTACCTTCAAGTACAGTCTGCGAGATGCAGAGATTTTTGGCTTTGGTTTCTGGAAAAGAGGAATTTGAGACCTTATCTCTGTCATTTTTCAAATAACTACATTCACATATAGAACAAATAGAGTGTTCTTGAGTTCATGTTCATTATTTTAGTATCAAATCATCTCCACAAATACTCCTGACTACAGAATGCAGCCACTCTTCATAATTCATCATTATTTGACAGGGACATAAACTTACCGCCCTAGTAAATGTACACGGCACCACGGGACATAGAGAGAGAAGAATACATTTAGTTACATTCATGTTTTCCACAGGAATGTACCATTTTGAATGGTTAAAATTGGATAAAATGACATTTATAACTACAAGTTACAGTTTATGCATTTAGCAGATGCTCTTAACCAGAGTGACTTAAGTTGCAATAAAGAATGAGAGAACTTACGCTTCAGACATGGTTGCAGTTTGGTGTATCTACTGTCAAAAAAGAAACATTTTTTATTGTATTGAAAATATGACCTTGGATTTAGTTTGGCTATAGCATGCAAACAGTCTTGGATAAAAACGTTTTCTTATTTGCTACTAAAATTGTATCAATCACTTCCTCACAACATATAAAACCATAGAGGAGTCTACAGTGGATGATGTTATCTTAATGTCAAACTTAATCTTGTAAATGGCACAGATAAGATGTTAATTAAGATACCACAATAGTGCTGACACATTTAATATTTTGTATGTAACTGGTCATAATTATACAGTGTGACCCATTAATATGTTTCTCTGTCGCATGTGAGCTTAACCCTTATACCAGACCGTTACACTTATAACAATGTTGGAACAACATCCAATGAACATACCATCCAGCTGATTTCTATAAAAATAGTTTTCAAAGCACAACCCATTAATCTACACAATGTATGCCCCATTTTATTTAACTTTGTATTGGAATTCTGTACAAAGCAACCAGCTGCTGTCAAGCACTCCTCAACAATCCCCTTTTAAGAGCTTCTTTCCAAAATCCAATATGTTTGATTCCCAGTCTTGCAAAAAATATTGTTTACATGAAAGTAAAGCACATTACGGGCTATTTTAAAAGCAATAACTCAGCATGAAACCTTTATGTGCTGAAACATTTATTTTTAAGTTTTAGTTTTAGGATCTTTGAAGGCTTTTCTTTTTCTTTTTCTTTTTTCTTTTAAAAAGATTCATTTAAGGCAGTAAAATCGGTCCATTATGGAATTTTACAATGAAACCCGTCTCTTTGTGTTCTTAATGCTCTGAATATTTGCCAAGAAACAACTTACCTTATAGCAGGTGCCAAATTGCTACTTGCTCTGTTTGTGGCACAAGAAGGACAGAAAGAGGGTAGATATATAGAATCTGGTGCTCATTGTGAGTGGCTCACTAAAATAGATCCTCTGCCCTTGCATTTCTTTTTCTGCTTTGCTCGCATCCCAAACGTCTGAGGTGTGACATTTCTGTCTCATACTTCAGACATTTCAGTCTGACTGTCCACCTGTGATAGAGAGTCTTAAAGTCTGTCCACAGCATAGCAGAGAAAATGTTTGCTAGTGACGTACTGCATATCAATTTCACTTGTCTGACATTGAACAAAACCATCCGGGACAGCAGCATTGATTCATTTTATTCAAGATATCACAAAAGACGTTGTCAATGTGCCAATATTATGCATTTCATGAACTACTTAAGAATATTATACAGGCGTGTTGCAGTAGCTTCAACAAACATACCAATACAAGCATTTCTCTGTGCAACGTTTTGCACACTAAACAGCTAGTCTCAAATGACTTGAGACAGTGTTACATTGTTTTCTTACTGGTGATGGGTTTGAATTGATTGTAAGCTACTGTTCTAGTTTAAATGTGCCTTTGTGGTCAGTTTGGAAGCTACTTCTGCCATCACATGGCCAGAAAGGGGAACTGTTCCTTACTGGAAATACTTCTACAACTTGTGTTTAAGGGCAATCAAGGGTATTGCACCCCCTTCCCTTAATGTTAGTTATACAAAGCAGATCTATGTTTGTTACTTGTTCACATGTGTTATTTATGTATGTTATTTAGATAACAATAACAATAATAGCATATTGTTTGTGTGAAAATTTACCCTATTGTTTGTTGACGAGGGTTCCTGTCATTTACTCTGACCTTGTACTTTTTTTTAAGTCTCCCACAATGAGAGTATCTGCTAAATGCCTAAGCTGTGAATTGTTGACTGTGTTCATTGGTCTGACAATGCTGACATCCCTTATGCAATAAATATTAGCGTTTGCAGAAAAATACCAATTTCAAAAAACTAAAACTAAAATCCAAATTAGGGTTTATTCTATATGTAACGTTTTACAAATGTGAACAGAGTATACAAAAAAATACAAATCACTTTAGTCAACTTTACTGCTTCTCCACATAATTGACTGATTCTGATTAACTCCTATTACTTCTACAAATCAGTGGACATGAAAGATTGAAAGACCATCCAAAATATTGATACTTAACCAATTACAATTTGATAAATATGACAATATTTTAGCTTTTCTTTTCTTCTTTTCATTTAGTTTTGATTTTAGTTTCCAGATGCATCAAACAGCTTCTTCCTGCCCTCCATACCAGACATGGCCTCCACATTCTTACGCCAGTCAGTCACCTCCTCTTTCTGGTGGGGAACAGAACATCATGTATCAGTCACATGTCTTTTGTCAAAACAAAAAATACTGAAAAGATATTGTCTTTTTCGGAATGTTATGATTTAACCACTGGCATCCCTATGTTGGGCATGTAAGTATAAAATAGGGCTTAAGTGTGTATAGAATATGGCTTAAGTGGTTGATTAGATAGGAGAGTGCTAAGAGAGTGAAATTGGAGAGCTGAGACATGCAAAACATAATGGGCGTCGGATTTGAACTTGAGTCCTTACAACTCACAAGGACGATTAAAGGAGCTATAGTCAACCTTTTCATTGTAGGGCCAACACTTTGTTTACATCCTAGTCTATAGACTAGAATGTAAACAAAGTGTCGGCCCGACAATGGCCAAAATGATTATTTTATCATTATTTTACGCTTTTTGTGGTCATTTTTGAATAGAAACACATATATGAAGCTTATTTTTTTATACAATATTTTCAAAACATTATTTTTATTTTAGCATCCATTTTTCAGAAAGAGTTGACTATAGCTCCTTTAAGACAGTAGTTCGTAAACCATTTAGCTCATGGCTCAAAAGTTTGCCCGGGACCCAAACTAGTGAAAACAATAACAAGCTATTTTCACTACTTCTTTAAATATTTGTTTTCAAATTTATGGAATTACTTTGATTTTAATTCGATTTTTTTCATGTATGAAATTATTTTGGAAAAAAAACATTACATTATATTTGTTTTTTGGAAAATGTTTTGAAATAATAATAATTGAAAACAAAATGTAAAGTTGGTCCTTGACTCACAGATGGGTCCCGACCCACTGTTTTGGAAACCCACTGGGCCACCAGGCAACACAAGAAATTCATAATTTGACCACAAATTAGACAAATTGTTTTTTTGTCTCAATAGTATCCTCTTTGCAAAGCAGAGCACACACACAGCATGTACAGTACCTTCTCCTCCTCTTTCTTCACTGTCTTGAGACTGGCCTTGAAGTCGATGGTTGAAGTGTGCTTGGAGCCCAACAGAACTGCCAGCATGGCTTCTGCAGAGATCTTCACTCTCTTCAGAGTTGGCTTCTTGAACTTACTCTGAAGCTCTATGATCTTAATCTTCTGATCATTGATCTGGCCAAGAGATGTAAAAATGATTAATGACTATTACATTAACCCCCCACTATGCTTCCATTCAGCATCCCTGTGCTCTATTTTGTGCTCACTGATTCCCACTGCAGCCACAATGAGGCAGTGTTTGGTAATTGTTAGAACTAGGAGAGTTAGAAATGTGAGCCTGACTTGGTTGTATTATTGGTTGAGCCACATGTGTGTAGAATAATATGTCCCTCTCACCACAATTGCACAACACGCCGCATCATCGTCAAATCACAACACAAGACTGTGAAACTTCTTAATCAGATAGCTGTCTAACTCAGTATACAGCAGGGGCCGTCAACCTTTTCAGGCCAAGGACTCCTTAGTTGAGAGAGAGATGAAGCAGGGACCCCCACAACATTTTTATAGATTCCATAGTTTATTTTGGATTCATTTCAATTTGTGTTTTCTGATATTTAACCACTTGAACCCCCAATACGTAATAAACTTGACCTTTCACTATGTACCTTGTGTGCTTTTTTCCCTCTCTTCACCAAAGTCTTTGCCGAAAATATACCTGCTGCGAGGCGTTGTGAGCTTGTAGATCTGCTATTTTTGACTAAAGGTCACAGAATTTAGACAGTATTGTTCAAGTGGTTAATATAAAAAACGACAGTGAGGTCATCTGGCAATGGATCATGCTGCTGAACTACTGTATGCAAACCTCTAGGTTGTCTTTGTTGTTGACCAAATAAGCCAAATTGACATAATTGACCTACATCTTCCCTCTAGTCCACAGCACACCAAGGGCCTTAATTTCGTCCATGCCTTACCCCTTATCACTGAACTCTTTTGCCATTTTTTACAATTTAGATTTTTTTAAAATATGTCATATAGCTGATCTACAGCGTGTCAATGTAGATTGCTATTTGAAAAAATCGAAATATAAAAAAAGGCAAAGAAGTTTAGGCATGGACGAAAATATAGCTACAAATCTCTTCACCTCAAATAGTCATTCTTCAAAGCTTACAACATATTTTGTGTTGTGAGCTTGTAGATCAGCCGTTTGGATTTAGACCTCTCTATTTCTTTGTCATTTGCATCCCATCATTGTCCACTATCTCACCTCCATGTCATTTTTGTAGACCTTGGATGCAATGTCATACCGCTCCTCATCTACAACGTCTGTCTTGTGATGCAGATCTTTGCATAGATCCTGTGAAGAGAGTAGAGGACACAGTCTCTTGCTAACAGACATTTGCCATCTGAGCAGTGGTGTAATGTAACTAAGTACATTTACTCAAGTACTGTACTTAACAACACTTTTGAGGTATTTGTACCAAACTTGAGTATTTCCAATTTCCTTTTACTTCTACTCCACTACATCTCAGAATCAAATATTGTACTTTCACTCAACCATAATTATAATAACTTTAGTAACTAGTTACTTTGTAGATTTTGATTATTATTACAAAACATACATTAACCACTTCAGCCCTATATACATTTTGGCCATTGGAAAATAGCTGATCTACAAGCTCACAAATGTGCGTCGCAATTCAACAGATTGTATGTAGATCAGCCATTTTCACAAGATCTTAACACATTTGAAAACTTGAAAGGGGACATTCTGCATAATGAGTACTTTTACTTTTGGTAAGTATATTTTGATGCCAATACTTTTGTGCTTACATTTTGAATTACGGACATTCACTTGTAAGGGCTCTTTTATTCTACCTACTGTATGAGGGCTGATTATGCCAATGCATTTCAATAGGAATGGAGTGTTTGCCGCAAATGGCAGCACTCCGCTCCATTCCCATTGAAATACATTGGCAGATTCCGCCCTCATAGGTAGAATAAAAGTGTGTTGTGACCGTGCCCTAACACAGGGGTTCTCAACCTTTTCAGACTGCGACCCCCAAAATAATCATACTTTAACTGGGGACCCCCCCTACCTTGACGAGCACTAAGAGTTGAGGCATTACATTTTGTATAACCAATTCTAGTGTGAAAATAGCAGATCTACATGCTCACAACGCCTCGTGTTGCGAGGTGTTGTGAGCATGTAGATCAGCTATTTTCACAATTTCTGCCTATAATATTTGACAAATGTTTAATTTGTCATTTTAGAGGTATTAAAAAGTCCTTCAACTGTCACTTTAGAAATGTGCAGATACCCTCTATACACTTAAACATTATGTTGGTTTGTTTACTTTTGAGTGAGAAAACAATGTTGGACATTGAGTTAATCATCTGGGGACTCCCCAAAATAATTTGGGGACCCCCCCTTGGGGTCCCGACCCACAGGTTGAGAACCACTGCCCTTACAGAGTATTTCTACAGAATACCAGATCGCTCGCCCCAATTCACACTCGCCTCAGGCGTCTGTCCGGAGGAATGGTAGAACGACTCTTCCTGGTATTCCTAAACGTAACCTCGGCAAAACAGTTAAACCTAACCCGGTTCCTAATCTTAAAGGAATAGTTCACCCCAAAATGACTTTTTTTCTATTGATTACTCACGCCATGGAGACTTGAATTCATGGATATTCTTTTGTATTTGATGCATTCCTAAGACAAAAATTGGATTATAGTACCTTTTTACCCCCATTGATTCCGGATTGGGGGTACATTTATTGTATTCCAATCTTTGTCTTCGGAATGCGACGAAACACTAAAAATATCATTGAACTCTAGTCTCCATGGAGTGAGTAATCATTTTGTAAGTCATTTTGGGGGTGAACTACTCCTTTAACCTTAGTAAAACTATGTCTAACCCTAAACTTATTTTCATCCTTATCTTCAGTCAAAACAAATACAAGAATACAAGAACCCGCTCCACCAAGATTAGGGCGAGTGATCTGGTTACCTTTATACATTGCAGTATTGATACTTTTACTTAACTAAAACACATGAGTATCTTTTCCACCACTGCATCCGAGTATGAGAAGATGCTCACCTGTAGCTCCTGCACTGATAGACCAGACAGTTTGAGAGGAGGAACTCTTTCTCCCAGAGTTTCTTCTCTATATTTCAAGGCTTCGTCAGTCTCATCTTGCAGCATTTGAGCAGCTACCGTCAGCAGCCTGATCTGGGCAAAGTGTCAAGTGTAGATGAAACTAGAAAGACTTTCTTTCTCAGTTCCTGACTAAGATAATTTTATATCAAAACAAATGATTTAACTCTCTGTCTTAATATCACAATGAGCATTGAACCAACCAAACTGTGGCAATTTGATGTATTATTTGATGTATTCTTAGACATCTGTGTGCACACACACGCACACACATAAAATAAAATAAAAACTATATATATATATATATATATATATATATATATATCCATCCATGAAATAACCCTAATATTGAGAAGATAGCAGACTAGCAGTTCATCTATTATATTGGCTAATGGTCTTTGTTAACTAACGTTGACGAAGGTTTTAAAGTATAGTCGTAGTATTGTACAGAAAGATGGCTGACAACGTTAAACAGTTATACCTACCTTCAACCCCAACTTCCGAGCAGAGGAGATCTTTGACACCTTTTTCTCATGCTTTGCCTGGAATTGTCACACAAGGAAAATGAAAACCTATAAATTATGATTTGTCAGACTTTACTTTACTTTATTTGTTAATTTTGACGGGACCCTGCATATTATTGAACAATACAAGTGTACATAATGTAAATACACTGGATTTAGCAAAGATACTAACTTACATCCGCAGTCCCCCCAAAAATCATAAAAACAAGCAGACAATAGAGCACATTACATACACTACACAGGGAAAACAAAGCATAAATCAAAACCAGAGGTACAAAACAGGTACAAGAGGTACAAAGTATCTATCTAAGGCTAAGATTAAAACTAATTTGTACTTGGCTCATATGTTATTGCTTTAAGAAAAACAGCTTTCAAGTATTATACAAATCATACAGTAACTTTGCTTGTCTAGAATGTAAAGATGTTATAGTAGTTGTAGATACTTACATGCGGATGCGGTCTGATGGAGCATGAACCACAGGGAAAATGTAATAAAATGTGTTACTGTATTTTATTGAAGTATTATTTTTCAGTGAATATACTGTATGAGGACAAACTTATAGATGTGACTATACTTACGCATCTGCCATGGTTGCTGTGATAATGCACCAACTGAAAATGGAAATGAAATAGAAGTGTTATACACTTTTCAGGCAAAGCACAAAAGCTCTGTGTGCGCTAGAATCATTGTTATGCATGTCAGTGGAAATAGAGCATAGTATTCCTTTATACTTATCACCTGTTCACATTGTCACATTAAAGCGTGTGTCACACAAGTTGATTGATAGTTGACTTCTGTCGTATCACGTGTGTAGCAGGAAAGGTTCAAACAAGGCCTTTGCTGCTGCATGAATAGGAACTCTGTTTTTCTTTTTGTGAAGTCCACTCACAAAACTATAAATGCAATATTTGCCAAATACGGTCTTTGTCTTGCTATTTTACATGAATTAAATACATTTCATATTTTCTCAGGAAATTGCATTTTTCTGACATTAATCAATTCGGCATACTGAAATAACGTGTAATGTCACAGTGCTGAGTGAGTCAATGAATTTCTCAACATAACCAACACGAGTCTCTGCCCAGGTGACAAAAGGATGAATGACCATCTAATTAACAGGCAAGTCAGGCAACTATTGATTCATTCTGTCATTAGAGGGTTCTTTTATATTGTTATATATTATTTTACAGTTGTATGTTGTTTAACAGTTATACAAAAATTCAAAATGAATTAAAGTTAATTGTTTTGTATTACCAACCCACAGTATAAGTTACACAATACTCCTTGTTTGCAGAACCTACAGTACAGCTCCACCCATCTCCACCCCCATCAGACCAAACACATCCAATATCCCGCAATTGCATTAAAAATATTAGCAACTCTGTTAATGAAGCCGAAATGCTCATCAACACGTACCTTAGCAGTGAGGGAAAGTGTGTGAGTGAGCGTCAACTAGCTGAGACAGCATGGGGAATAATCAATCAGATTTATAGTTTCTGTGCCTCATGTGAATGGTTCACTAAAATAGACCCCCCCACCACCACCCTAGCCCTGTCTGTGCTGTGCCACTGCCAATCCCCCCTCCCCTCAATATTAAAACAGGAATGGTATAATAAAAGCCTTTAAGGACATAGACGTTTGTGCACACACTCTTCTGTGCTTTGACGACACCTGTTCGGGGGAATCATTCGTCATACATTCAACATTGAGCCTACAATTGCAGACAAAACAAGTCTAAACTGGAATTTAGAGCAGGGTTTTCTTTGTGTGTGAGCCAAAACATATGGAATCTAAACATGTTAAATAAAGCAATAACTAAACAGGTGTGTGACGTGTGTCCACACAGCTATGTATTCATGTAAGATTATTTACATTTTGAAGAAGAAAAAAAGAGAAAGAAAAAGACACTAACATAAAGACACTATTATTTCATAGAAAATGAAATAAAACAATAGCTTGAAGTTGGTCCAACTTGAGACAAGCCATGACTGGAACAATCTAAGGGCATCTAATAATAGAGTGCAACCTATTAAACTATCTGGAGAAGGAACCAGAGTACAATGGCTGTCTGGGATTTAATTCAACACATTACAGTAGCTTTCATTACATTTGTTGGAAGCATAATTGTAACTTTTTAACCACACCTCTAAAAAGGTAGTGCAAATTTAACAGGCCACAGGTCGTGTCCATTTCCCAAATAAATCTATTTCAATACCTTTGTTGCCAGGTCAACACTAACAGTTAAAAGAAATTTGACAGACAGACAGCCAGACAAAAACAGGAGAGTAGGGAGATTACATTACACATGTTTTAAAGGTCAAAAGTATTGTGCCCCAGCAGTATATTCATTTTAAAATGCTTGTTGCTTTGTGCAACATTTTAAAGTGCTTGTGCATCATCATTCATGTATGGTACAGCCTTTTGTGCTGTTCCTGAGGCTAGATGTCCAACACCTAACAGTAAAGCTGTGGAATCTTCTCTCAGAAAGGAGGGGTTTGAATAAGGAGCGAGAGGGGTCGGGAAAATCGTGCTCTTTCGAACTACCATCATTTCGACCGGAGGGTTAGCAACTCACTCCACGGAGGTTAGGGATAGGGTGAGGGTTAGAGTCAGGTGTCGAAAAGATGACATGTAGTAACAGCGACACGCTCCCGTGGGGTCAGTTCGGGTGAGGAGTCAGCTTCTGCATCTTGTGTCTATATGCAAATGTGTGAATTTATTGAGATTTAAACATTATGTCTATTAGAAATAGTAAATCATTTGGTAGAATATTGACACTACATTTGACATTGCATTGTTAGCCCGATGCAGGTCAGTCTGGATGCTTTGTAAACTGAGAAAGATAGAGTTCATTTTGTGTCGCAGGTGGAAGAGGGTCACACTACATACTGTATAATGACTGATCCAGTCCCATGTGCACAGATTACAAACTCACGCAAAATCAAAACAGAAATAATGTATTTCTATGCAGATTTCTCTGCAGTTCTGAGAGGATAACTCTGCTAGTCGGGTTATATAAAGATTGTCATTGTCATGTATAAAATATTTTGTCTATGTATAGCGCTAGTGAGTTACAGTTGATATCAAAGTCGAACATCTGCTCTAGTAAAACCTTGAAATACTTCTCAACCACCACAACACATACTGTATTAGTAATATAATTTTACACAGCAGAGCCTTGGCGTGGGTCCAATGATGGAATGGCAGAGCCTTACTTGGTGCTCTGACTCTGCTTTGGGAACACATCAGCCTTGACCCCACGGCTTCTGTTATTTGTGGAAAGTTCACTGGGCTTAATTTAAGTTTTATGTCTTCCTTGATTTACAAACTTTGTTTATGATGATGTTCTTTATGTTTGTGCACAAGGCACTGAGCATGCTGTCAAGTCAAGGAATGATTGTGATCAGCTTGCAGTGGTGGACAAAGTACTCTCCTAGTCAAATGTTACTCTGCTCTGCAGTTACACTGCTGTATTGTTTTCACATGGCCTTTCTGGAACCTTTTTCTGTAACTCCCTGAAACAGCATAATGAATGCACCGACTTGCTTGTAGAACCAATTACTACACAATGCCTAGAAACACCTACACCTGAAATAGTTGTAGATGCTGTGGAATAACTGTAGATATTGATTCCTTCCTTTTAAAACACGATGTTTTCTTTTTGATATTTTGAGGTATCAGCTAATTTTTAAAGGCGAAAAGATGTACACTTCTGCAGTTAATGTAAACAACAACCTTCATAGAAATGTAGTGGAGTATAAAGTACAGTATTTGTGTTTGGAATTTAGTGGAGCAAAGGTTTCCACAGAAAACAAAAGTATGTAAAGGCCACCATTGAAAATAAGAATTTGTTCTTAGAGACTTGCCTGGTTACTAAAAGTTAAATCAAATACAAATTAAAAACAATACTGCTCAAGTAAATTTTTGCTGCCCATCAATGGTTGCTGGACGGGATAGAATCAGTGCGCTAGTCTAATTGAAAACACACACAAATACACTAAGTTAGCTTGTGTTTAATTCAGTGGAGTTTATTTTAAAGCCTTTCTTTTCCAATACAGTACACGCAACAAAGAAAATAACAATCAACCTCCAAGGATACTGTATAATATAGACCTTTTCTGTAGTATAAATGTAGATCAGAGTGCCTTCAACTACAGTACAAAGAACAAGATGACAGCAAAGCAGTGTCACAAGAAAAAATAAAAGATAGATATATGTATACTGTATCTATATACTGTGTATATACCGTACATATGTGTCAATGGCCTGGAATCGTACCTGGGTAATACTATTACAAGGTAACATGGGTCGATGTGTGTCCCTGAGTAAGACTCAAGGCTCTATTTTGATTGTCTTAAGTACCAGCTCTTATGCCTTAAAGGAGTAGTTCACCCCCAAATGACTTTTTTTCTATAAATTACTCACCCCATGGAGACTTGAGTTCAATAATATTTTTTGTTTTTTGTCACACCTCATCCACACTGCAGCGAGCGAGCGAGCGAGCGACACAACGCGAAATACCGTCCGCATTTGGAGCGTCGGTCATTGCGTTGCAACGTAGCCTGCCCTGAACCAATCAAATAAATAAATAATAACATAATGTGTTTGGTGGGCGGGACATGGCCATTGGGTCTCCATCTGGAATCAATGGGCCTACAATGAGTCTCAGTGAATTATTAGCTTAGGAATGCGACAAAAACTAAAAATATTATTGAACTCAAGTCTCCATTGTGTGAGTAATCAATAGAAAAAAAAGTAATTTTGGGGTGAACTACTCCTTTAACTTGAAGACCTGTCCATACTGTCTCCGACCACCGACCTTTTCGCCGTAAAGGTCCTGTTCAACTACAAAATGAATTAGAGTTCAGAAAACTGCACGCGGGAAGTCGGAACTCTCCAACAAAAGGTTTGGTGGTCGGAGACAGTATGGACAGGCCTTTAATGCATAAGAGCTGGTACTTAAGACAATCAAAATACAGCCCATATAACCTCTAATTGCTCCCCGAGCGCAGGCTCCTCGAGTGAGCAGCAGCTCACTGGTCCTAGTTGTTGTAGGATGGGTAAAGGCAGAGGACTAATTTCATGTACTGTATATGCATAATACAGTGACAAAAACACCCCAAGGAACTGTGGACTCTTGTATGCATGTGCTATATACACACACATTTGCACAAGCCACATTACCGTTTACATTACCGTTTACCATTAAATTATAAAGAATCAGGCAAGACAGCATATGAATAGGAACAAATAGAAAAAAATATGTTCTATCTAATAAGCAGATTCAAGGTTGGATGTAAATATGAGGTATGGTGTTCAATAAAACCGTACACTAATACACTACATACAGCAGGTTTGCTACTGTACCTGTGTAATGTCTGATGACCTTTTGTCCATTGTAATTGTTTATGCTCTTTTCTTGGAGAAACTGTCCATGAGGAAAATACTGTATGTTTGAGTCCGTAATGGGGTTGTTGTCCATGAACATGCATCTATTGTCCAGCATTAAACAGCTTCTTCCTGCCTTCCATACCAGACATGGCCTCCACATTCTTGCGCCAGTCAGTCACCTCCTCTTTCTGTTCATGGGAAGGAAATAATACATGTTCATATTTTCATAGTCCGTGTGGATTACATTCTATACAGTACCATAACCACAACAACTCTACATACTTCTTTGGGCTTTTTGGGTCCCTCAGGGGTCGATAATTGTTCCCTCCTTTTTTTCCCTCTACACCAAATCTCTTTATCGAATGTTTGCCTATATTTTCAGTTTTTCACACAATGTTTGACTATTATGACATGCCCCGAATAGGGATGCTAGGGACGGTCTTAGCGATGCTGTCTGGTAATCATAAGGTCACCAGTTCGCCTCCCGGCCCGCCCAGTATGCTGACGTGTCCCTCCCTAGGGCTGTCACAATTATGACATTTTACATGCCGATATATTGTCACTTAAATAATTGCGATTAATGATTTAATTGTGTTTTTGTCGTTGACAATTACATTTCTGTTTTGCTTTTAGACTTCGAAGTTGCACATGGCTATGACACATCCTACAAATGACTGACATATTTGACAACTTTACACTTAAAAAAGAACATTGATAGTGTAAATAGCCGATCTACTAGTCTAGCTCACAACGCGTCGCAATGTGATGCGTTGTGAGATTGTAGATCTGCTATTTCCACTATTTTTTTAAATGTTTGAAAATATATGAAAATCTTTCAACATGGAAACGATTATGACAAAATAATTGCGAGCGATTAGACGATTATCTAATAATTGTGACAGGCCTACGTGTCCCTGAACAAGACACTTAACCCCTGATCAGCTGGGTGAAGCTGAAACAGAATCTTCCACAGGATCAGTAAAGGTCTGCCTTCTAGGGTTCATGTGGTTTAGTAATCCTCACCTTCTCCTCTTCCTTCTTCACAGTCTTGAGGTTGGCCTTGAAGTCGACAGACTCTTTGACCTTGCTGCTCAGCAGAGCTCCCAGCATGGCGTCGGCTGACACCTTCACTCTCTTCAGAGCAGGTCGATTCATCGAGCCCTTCAGCTCACAGATCTTCCGAATCAAATTCTCGATCTTTTCGAAACAGAATAATTAGCATCATTAAAAAAAAAAGGATTTTCCTTGAATTTACAACATGCACACGATACATTAATAACCAAGAAAATATGACTTACTGTACCTCCTTGTCATTCTTGGTCACCTTGAGGTCAGTGTCATAGCGCTCCTCGTCCACCACATCGATCTTCCGGTGCAGTTCCTTACACAGAGCCTGGGAATAGAGCAGATCGAAGGACGCATTATTGCCTTTGAAAACAGCGTCCGATTTTCCGCACGGAAAAACTGACAATAAATGAACACATAGTGTCTCTATGACCTCATGCACACCGGGTCGGAATCTGTCCAGATTCTGACAATATCGTAATTTTTTTCTGCGCGGAAAGTCAGACCCATGTGTGCAAAGGCCTTAACGTTGTGCTTCATTGCGACCATCAGGTCGCAAGTTACTATAAAAACCTCCACCGGCTGTCTATCAGTCCCTCCGTCAGTCAGTCAGTCTGTCCGTCACGCCACGTCACGTCACGTCACGTCACACTTTTGGCCCTACTCTTATCTCCGGAACCGTTGCCCCTATCCGTGCCAAACTTTGAACACTCCTTGGCTGGCAAACCACAACCTCAGCCCCTGATTTATCACATGCCCCTTTTTAGCGCCACCATGAGGTTGCTTTTTGCAGATAACATATGCGACCTGACTGTCGCTTATCTCCCGATAAGGGAGTCTTACTGGTATTTACTGTACAATGTTAGATTGCTGTGGAGGTCAAGGACTCCAACATTACGGCTTGGGACTTCTTACTGACAGAGCTGCTTTATTTCAAAGATGTTCTGGAGGCAAACTAAAGTGCATGTCAAGCCAAACCAACCCAACAACAAATGTTTTTCCATACTCAACATATCTCACTTAACAAATACAGTATAGCTACCCATGGTTTCTATGGATATACAGCATATTGTAGCTGCTTATAAAGAAGGTAATTATAAAGAATAAGCTTCTGATGTCTTGTAGATTGCTATGGATAAGCGTGTCAGCTAAATATCTAAAGTGTAGAAGACAACAAATACTAGCTCTGATGCTTTTTATAGCTGTAAAGGTAAGCAATCCATTATCCAACCATACAGAGCATTTGAGAAGTTGTCCTCCATGCTAGTTTTGTAAAGTAACTAAGTACAGTTACTCAGGTACTGTAATAAGTACAGTTTTCAGTTTTATTTTTACTTTGCTGGTATTTCAAATTTTCAGTACTTTTTCTTCTATTCCACCACATCTCAGGGGCAAATATTACACTTTTACTCGTATTTGAAAACTTTCCTTGTTACTTTGTAGATTTTGATTATTACAAAACATATGGTAACCACTTCAGCCGAAATATACATTTTGGCCATTTGAAAATAGCCAAACTGCTATTTTCAAAAGTTATTATTATTTATTTATTTATATTTTTTGAAAACGTGAAAACTTGTGAAATGAGAAACTCTGCATAATGACTAATTTACTGTAACTTTTGGTACTGCAAGTATTTGAATACCAGACCTTTACTTTTAACTGATTTCTAGATAATGGTATTGATACTTTTACTTCAGTAAAACATTTCCGCCACTGCTCCATACACATACCTGAAGGTCTTGCAGAGTCAAACCAGACAGCTGGAGTGCAGGGAGTCTCTCACTCAGAGTGGTCTCTCTCTCTAAGCGCTTCTCTTCCTTCTCCTTCTCCCACATAGAAAATGCCTTTTTCAGCAGCTTTGTCTGAAAGGATTATCAAAAGCAGTCATAGTCTTTTAGATAAAATTACATTTAGTCACATTTTATCTGTCATAAATCTGTGAAATGTTTTAGTTTTAGTCTAGTTTTAGTCGACTAAATCTACAGTTGATTTAGTCGATTAAAATGTGTTTGGGTGGACGTTGATGGTGTCGTAATGGCTGATTTAACACTTGGTTACATGCTGAAAATAGACAATCTACAAGCTCACATCGTCTTTTAGTACTACTACATCTCTTTTCCACTTGTCCCACCCTAATATTTTAGTTTAGTTTTTATTTGTTGAAAGAATTGTCAATATATTTACTCTTAGTTTTAGTCATCATAGCTTAGTGTTTATATAGTTTTTGTCAGTGAAAAGAAATGCTGAACGTTTTTTTGTCATAGTTTTAGTGGATGGAATCAACACTGTTGTCTTGTCTTTTCGTTATGAAGCTGATGTAAGAGCTGCATGTTAGTCCATTAATAATGAAGGTGCAGCAGCAGAAGACAAAATACCTTCAGAGCTAGTCTGCGAGATGCAGAGATCTTAGACTTTCTCTTGAAAAAGGAACAGAGGACAAGGATTTAAGGAAAAAACAAAGCATGGTTTCCTGAAATAGCTCATGATCTTTCAACTTGCTTTCTAAATGAAGATTCTCCAGTTAAGCTTAGTTGCACTGCATTTATATAACTTACAGGTCTGTGTGGTTGAATGTCAGCATTAAAAAAAGATTGAAGGAGAAAGAAAACAACACAGAATTACAGTAGTAATGTTATGAGATAATGATAACCATATGAAGAATGAAAGGCAATTTCCTAAATGTTAATTTATAGTAGGCCTACTTTGTCAAACTCTTAACTTACCCCTCAGACATGCTTGAAAGTCTGTATTCTGAAATGAAGAAGAATAATTCACTTACACTTTTCTAAAAAGTGTTATAGCCTACATGGTGTCATAATCAAAATGTTTGCTTTATTTAAAACCATATTAAAAATGCCCTTCAAGTGCATACCGCACAGTCAAATTCATGGTCCCTGATTGAGTGAGGCAGTTAAGAGATTTGAGAAATCCGAGCCATGGTATGGTAACAAGCAGACACTAATCCTTGAAATAAACAGCAGTAATGTGCATCCATAAGTGACATGTTGGCTTGGGCAGTGCCATTTCATTATGTAGCAATGGAAAATGAAATGGGTTTTGGGAATATTTTGTATTAAGTAACTGACTGTAACTAATGTCATTGATAGAGTATAAAATAATATACAGTACTGTATGGGAAATAGTTCAAGGTCAAATGTCCCTTTCCATATTTAGTTGTTTTTGGGTATTATAATCCTAAATGTAAATTATCCAAAATAAGAGGACACTTAATTGTCTTATTAATGGTCTGGGAGATTTACACTTTCTAACATTAGGTGTTCATTCTGTACCATTGGCTGTAAAAACAAAGTACCTGTTAATGATCCAAAGCCATTATCCCTTAGATGCCACATTCCATCTCCAAGCCACAACCCTTAAACCCTATCATAACCATCATGACAGATAAATAAACATACCTTTTTTTTCTCTTCAGAAAAAGCTGGCAAGGTGTGCAGTCTGTGACAACACTGGATACACAAGGATACAGTATAAAGCCAAGGAAAGTTTTATGGCTCCAACTGTATAATGGCCTTCTGTGAGTGGCTCACTAAAATAGATCCCTCTTTTACTGACAGTCAATGTATAGCATCAAAGCACATTTGTATCATGGCATCTCCCCAATGCTGAGTTTTGCTCTGTGCAGTGTGCACCCATTACTCAATGCTTGAAGGGGGGGACATTAGGAAGAGTGTAGGCTTCTTTGCTGTGGCTGAGCAGCCATAAACATAGACATACCATAAGTTGTACAACAGTAAGGCATGACTGGACGTACAGGGTATTTACACTGACTACATCTGGGGCATTTAACTGTGGACATTATCCAGAGTGCAACAGTAGAACAAGCTTACATTTATATATTACTCAAATTAAAATAAAGTGTATGATGTAAGATTCTGCGGTGGTGCAATATAAGTATATGAAAACTCTCTAGATCATGTACTGTGATGTGCATATCGTCTCTGTTGGATGGAAACCTCATATGTCCTTTTCAAAAACATCAAAAGTTCAACAAGCTCAAAATGTGAAGAGAAGCGACACGTTTCCAGCTTGCAGATCAGCTACGTTTGTGTGACACTGTAGTATGATTAAGTTTGGCATTCATTTATGAAAAAAACAAAAAGTTAACATATGGAGATAAGCGGTTTCTGCCCGACAGCAACAATATCAGTATCAAAAGAAACACAAACAGTGACATTTTCCATTATTTTTTAATCTGGAACTGAGTATTGAATACATGATATAACTCTAAATTGTTTATTCAGAGAAACCATCATTTCCATAATACAGAGTCAGCATTTGTGTGGCCTAATACAGAAGAAATGTATTGAAAGCAAACTGTGTACATTACAAATGACAGGATTATCTGTGTAATATTTATATTGCACTTTCATGCAAAAAAACTAATCGCCGTCCTCTTAGAAACAAGTATATACAATATTTTGTTTACTGAACAATTATTAAAACAATGTGCTTATTAGTGGAATTCTTAGTCAAGCTCAACAAAAACGTAATAATAATTTGTCTTTTTGTAAATATATTTTTCCACCTACAATGCACCTATCTTGAATGTCTTTGCTTGTTTGTTTATTAATTCCTCCAGGAGACATTTTGTAAATTTGATCATGGCTGACTGGCTGATTTCAGCTCTATTGGAGACCTCCATCCGTGAGTTTGAAAAACAAATCTGAAATAAAGAGTAGAAAAATGTAAAAAAAAAAAAAAAAAAGTAAGATACTTCTGAAGAGGCTCAACTTTTCATTGTACTTATATCTACAGAGAATGTTGAGTTGAATATATGACACACAACACAATGCACATGAAAAGGAAAATACATTCATCTTTAAATACTGTAGCATAAATAGACCAATAGTCAATACAACAGTTAATCAGACTAATCCATCCCCCACATCCCCAAGAAAATAATGTACTGTATCCACCTGTTTCCGCGGGAGTTTACTGGAGATTATTTAACAGCAGACATACAAGCTCGCGTCGCAGATGCAACCCGTTGTGAGCTTGTAAATCACACTCGGCTGCGGCGCCGGAAGCTCGGTACAACGTCTGCGCAATGCACTATGGGGCGTTGGAAACCCGTGGATAGTCACAGCTCTAGAGTCATCCTAGTGAAGGTTCTACTGAACGTACGTATGTGCATACTGCAATGTAGAGCAATAAAGACATTTCTGGGGTACCTTGTGTAGCGTCATTATATTTCTAGTTTCCACCATCAAACAGCTTCTTCCTGCCATCCATACCAGACATGGCCTCCACATTTTTACGCCAATCAGTCACCTCCTCTTTCTGAAATTGAGACACAGTTTATCGATGTTGACCATTTTTAACCATCTCTCGTGGTCTAATAATCTGCATTTTACTGGTTGCTTACAGTGTTCCTCAAACTAGGTGGTCCATAGATGTTTTTCTTAATGTTCAACATTGTTTTCTCACTCAACAGTGAACATACCAACATATAGTATAAGTGTATCTGAACATTTCAGCTGTATAATATACTTTACGAAAAATACCGCTCTACAAACTCAAAACACATTGTGATACAACATGTTGTGGGCTAGAGTGCTATTCTTTTTTTATTATTATTTATTTTTTCAAATTTGCCCAAAATAATGGGTTAATGTAGTTACTTATTAATGTGGTTCGTTAATTTATAGGCCGTAATGCAACCTGCCGCTTGCTTAGAAGATCTATTTGCAAGCGACAGTGTTCTGCGATGGAGTAATTCATCTTTAGTTATCGGTCGTTTCTCAATGGTAACTAAGCCAGTAACTTTACACTACCTTGTCCTCGCCCTTCTTCACTGTCTTTAGGCTGCTCTTGAAGTCAGATTTTGAGGGCACTTCAGGGGTGCTGATGTCTACAGCAGCCCTCTTCACCCTCTTCAGGTTTGGTCTCTTTGCTCCCTTCAAGTCGTTGACTTTATAGCTGAGTGCCTGAATCTGTGCATCAAGCATCAAGGTAAATCCTAAAACATGTTTGGCCTCAGTTCCCCCTTTCCCTGAGTATTCCCATCACTTAGAAAACTGCAAGACAAAACCATAGCTAGCATAACTGGCTGATTGGGCGTGCAATAGTTGCAGTGGGCATAACTAAATGCAAAACAAACAATAAAGAACAAGACTATGACATGTCTATGCTAGTAAAGTGAACAGTAATTGGCAGTCATTTTCAATTTAGTTCAATTGAACTTACCTCCTTGTCATTTTTCGCAACCTTAACTTGCATGTCATATCTTACATCATCTGCTTCATCACTCTTATTTATCAGTTCTTTGCAGAGATGCTGGAAAGAAAGAACATAATTTTATGCCCCTTAAAAATAAAACATTATTTTATGAAAGTTTATTTTAAAAATGTATTAAATGTATAAGTTCCATGAACATAAGTTCCATGTAAAGTAACTAGATTTACTCAAGTACTACTGTACTCAATTTCTACAAATTGAGTTTTTCTTTTTTTTTTCTTTTTTTTTTACTTTACTCAAGTATTTTCAATATATCTCAGAGGTAGATCAAAAGGAGAGATTTCCATTGATGGTGGTCACTTTATGAATGCCTTTTTATAAGTACCTAGATGGCTTTCATTTCATACACATCTATTTACAATGCCTACTGACACTTGTATGCAAAAGACAAATCTGTACGAGAACTCAGCAAATAGCTTGATGAATCAATGAACAATTGGGGGAAAAACAGGAAAATAATCATGTAATTATTTGGATACAGAGTGCCAGCATTCACTGCGTTTTATTTTGAAGAGCCCCGGAAGCCACGAACGTATCCATGTTGTGGGAATTCACTAAATCCGGGATGTTTACTACGGAAATTCTAACTGCGGCTGCCGTCGCGGCCTAGTGTCACCGTGGAAAAAAAAACGGTTCTCTGCGATCGAAGCATTTTTGGAGAAAGATTCCGAGATAAAGCTGTTTCTTTGCAGCAGCAATGAATAGGAGTCTATGGAGATTACGCGCTTCCTGATGATGGCGGCCGAGATGCATCATGGAATATGACGTTTTTTTTCCCGCTCACCAGCCGCCGCAGCAGCACCTTTTTACATTTTTAAGTTTTTGGCATCGGAAGTGTTTATTAATAGATCAGAACTGGCCTGGCCAATCAGCACCCTCCCCTTGCCCCCCCTATAAAATCGCCTATGAGCAACGCTCAAATAGGGACAAGACAAGGACTGACAGATACAGAGATATTTGCAAGTGTGACTCGCGTCAGGGCAACCTCACTTGCATCTTTCTAGTTTTTATAAATGTTATATAGGCCTATGATAACTTGTGAAATGGGACATTCTGCATAATTGGTAGTACGGTACCTTTACTTTTGGTACTTAACAACCGTGAATTGTGAATACCGAACTTGTACTTGTAACAGACATACAGTATTTCTTCAATAGTTTTACTTATGTAAAAAGTTCTTCCATCACTGGTCACACCCTTAGTTTGTGTGATTACCTGGAGCTGTTCAAGAGTCATGCCAGTCAGCTTGAGTGGAGGCACTCTCTCACTCAGAGTAGTCTCTCTAGCTTTTTTCGTCTCGGCCGCCTCAACCACCAGCATAGCTCCAGCTTTCTTCAGCAGTTTAGTCTGAAAGTTGGACAGCCTCTTTGATGAACTAGCACCATCGTTTTTCAAAGACATCTTGGATATTATTGGTTGATTGAAAACTATTAGAATATAATTGCATAGGAAAAGGTACAGTTTCATGACAGTACATTTCACTGGACCTAGACACTGACTAGACCTTTACTAAAATGTGAGGCCTACCTTCAAATGCAGTCGGCGTGTGGCTGAATATACCGGCTTTTTCTGGGATAGACAGAGAAATGATATATTCTCAGGGTAATGATTATCACCACAACATTTTCGATAAATAAAATAATTAAAAGTAGAATCCAGATTATTGTGTGTCAATGTAAAATGTAGATCTTTTGTACATTGTAGTAGTAGTAATGCTGTTAGATCTGTTTTTACTCACCGGTCTTCATCGGCAACACAGGACACAAAAGGAAAAGTAATATTACTGTAGTTGACTTAATTCACACACATGCTATGCATGTTAATTGAACTTCACTCCCTTAAGGAGACGGTTAATGTTATACTCACCCCTCAGACATGGCTGTAGATTAAATCCCTGTAGACAAAAAGGGTAGCTTGTCAAAATGTAACAGTCACTTTGACTTTTCAGTCTATTTAGCGAGTCTGTAATCATCAACAACAACGTCATCATTTAGGCTCCTTAAGGACACAGTTCCTGTGTCATCAAAGGCCAAGGTGGACTGCCATGTTGCATGGCGACATTTGAGTACAGTAGCCTACATCGTTTCCATGCTTCACTATAGCCAAGATAACAGCTGTGGCTATTATGATGCCAGAGAAACATAATAGCTAGCTACTGAACTATCTATCTATCTATGGTAGAACTGATTATAATTGATTATGTTTTGGGCAAAATAAAGTTTTTAAGTCTTGAATCTAAATGTACTGAGAACTTGAAACTTGGTGTATCATCTATTAACTAATAGTACAGTATAAGTCACTGATACTGATTCTGAGTGAATCAGTTCATACATTGAAATTTGTAAAGTCAATGCATTTTATGCAGTATAGTCGGATAGATCTATTGACCTATATGTCTGACCTCTCTGTCTGTCTGTCTGTCTGTCTGTCTGTCTGTCTGTCTGTCTGTCTGTCTGTCTGTCTGTCTGTCTGTCTGTCTGTCTGTCTATCTATCTACAGTACACTACAGGTATATGCTGACACAGCCAAGTATAGTAGTATGTCCCTTTTAAACTAAGCTGCTATGACAAGGTGTCAATGTACTGTAAGTCGCTGTAATGCAGCAGACAATTTTAGTTAGTCACTCCGTAGCCTTGCTCCCCATGAAAGAGGTTGCCAGTACATGCAAGCAAGCCATCATCACCAATCATCCCAACATTTGAGCTAACCCAGTGGGTCAACTGGACAGCACTACAATACTGGCAGGGTCTAAGCTTCATCTTACATTTCCTTGCTTGGGGATAAAAGAGAGATCACCAAGGACCCAGAAGTGTCAGACCAGTGGAAGCCACAGAGCCTTATTCAAAAAGTCAATTTAAAACCCCAACACGCAGCAGGAGCATAGCAGGGATTGTCTTACGCATACAAGCAGCTGTAGCCGTGTCATGGCCATGGTGACACACAAGCGTAGTTAATCCCCTCAAATTAGCACGGCTCCATTTGTCCCAGTCAAACACACAGATGTACTGTAGAGGCAAGCACTCAAGAAACTGCACTGTTCCTGCACTTGTCCCAAGGTCTTGTAATATAAGAACTGTTAAACCTGCCCAAGTTCAATGCTCTATAAAACATTTGATTGACTGTTATATTCATATAATAAATAACTTCATCCATCATAATGTAAGGTTGGTTATTGTATTAAGAATTACCTTAAAGGTGAGAGAAATAGGAGATAGAGGAAGAGCAGTGTCACCTCAGGGAGTAAAGGAAAAGTCACTTTATCATTTTTAATGAACCATGAATTCATAGCTGCATATGATTGGCTTGCTAAAATAGCCTCCCATATCACGTCTGACGCCTCACTATTTTAATTGCCCTCGACTCGTGGTGCATGTTTTTCTCATGGGTCCACAGCCAACACTGCACTCACCAACACATACAGTACACAAAGTATCTAAGTACATTTACTCAAGTACTGTACTTAAGTACAATGTTGAGGTACTTTTACTTTACTGGAGTATTACTTTTACTCCACTACATCTGGGAGGCAGATGTTGTACTTTTTACTCCACTACAATTATTTGAAAGCTTTAGTAACCAGTTACTTTGTAGATTTTGATTATTATTATAAAACATACATTACCCACTTCAGCCCCTATATACATTAGAAAATAGCCAATCTACAAACTCACAATGCGCTTGTAGATCTGCTATTTTCAAAATATTTGAATATATTTTACATTCGACAACTTGTGAAATGGAACATTCTGCATAATGAGTACTTTCTACTTTTGGTACTTTAAGTACATTTTGATTACAATACATTTTGAATTCTGGACTTTTACTTTTAACAGAGTATTTCTGCATGTATTATTGATACTTTTACCCGAGTAAAATATTTTTTCCAACACTGCACGTATAGACATAAATGTTCTCAAACCCTTTGAGATGATTTATTTCTAATTGTGTACGATGACGCTGTTGTACGTATAGTTCTGCACAGTTGAATTCTACACATTACACAATAACTACAATATAGTTTAAAAGCTATTATCAGATATTCTGCCCTGTGTCATGTGGTGTTGATAAGCTATGGAACAATAGCAAGGGCTGACATGCCACAAAGATTAAAACTGTTGTGCACATGAGAGACTCAGCAATAGAGTTCAAAAGACATGAAAAAATACTTTAAAGAAAAAAGTGTTCAAGTATAAGTACTCCTGCGAAGGTCATGACAAAGTATGTGCACGCGCGCGCACACACACACACAAACACACACACACACACACACACACACACACACACACACACACACACACACACACACACACACACACACACCATGTAGGGGTGAGGTTTATCATCTGGTGATAGCTTTGCTTAGTAGTGCAATGGACTGTCTGCCCCACCACCTGTCTTATGTTTGTATCATTTTGACTTATCCAAACCCATAGCAACATTAAGCTTTTAACATTAAGAGTCTTTTCAGAGACGCTAGGCTCTATTGTCTATCTATGCAGCGACAACTGGTTCACCAAACAATATTGTATCTAGAAGTTCAAAATCTTACAGCACAGATCCTGTTGGCAGCATTTGAAATGCTGGACTTAACTTAAAAAGAGAACATAACTGTAGTTATTTTTACATTCATGATTTGGATCAAGGCCACATGGTATTTGAACTGGGACGTGTGTGGCCATAATGCTTAGTTGTTCAAAATGCACGCCATTTGACTGTCAGGTTACACCGATGTAGATACTGTATCAGTTTGCCTAAATGTCTTGATTTAAAGAGGTGGTGCCATAGTTTTGTACTTTTTCTGTTTTTCATGTGTCTAGGAGGTTGAAAGTACCTCATTAGACCCCCTGGTGTGGTTTTTATGAGCAATTATTTATTCACTTGGTATTTGTTTGTTTTCTCTTGGAGGCTGCCACCTCTGGTCAAAAGTGTCAGTTAAAAAACACAGATAAGATGACATCACAGAATCAACTCCCCTCCTAATTGCCATTCACCCAACATTGTGGGGTGTGGCTAACTCAGCTAGGTCACCACCCACCATGACATCCATGCATACTTAATGAACTGGGGGTGTGGCCACATAAAAACCCAATTTTAACTCTTTCTGTATACTTTTTTGGAAGAAATCTTCCTCCTAGTATAATCATAATACCTGATAATCATGTTTTAGAGGGGGGAAATATCATGGCACCACCTCTTTAAGTTTTAGTATTACATGTAGCAGCACAGATCATACGATACTCCATAGACGCTAAGCTTTGATGATCAAACAATGGATAGCTGATTGTCAGGCTTACTGTCATAAGCTTGTTCTTTGTCTTGGCTGGATTTGAGGCTCAACTCGACTCAACTCAAATGTTATTTATAAAGCACATATTACAACAACCGGAGGTCAACACTAAGTGCTGTACAGGATGAGAACAAAGAAACATCGCTGATAGGAAAACATGAAAACAAGACAAGAAAACAAAGAAAAAATAAGCATAACAAATAATGCACAGAGAAAATGAAAAAAAAGGGCTAAAAAACCCCAAAATATATATATATATATATATATATATATATATATATATATACACATATATATACATATACATACATACATACATACATACATACAATAGATGGGCTGGGCAGGTTATTCCAGAGTCCTTCTTGGAAGGCAGATGCTGTCATTGATGTTTGGCTGTAAGTTATATAGACTGATTTCCTGAGCAACACACTGGAGGGGCCGCGTGCCATTTCTGCGATGTAAACAGTAGTGTAAAGTAACGTGCAGGCTACATTTACTTAAGTACTGTACTTAAGTACAATTTTGAGTATTTGTACTTTACTTGAGTATTTCCCATTTTCAATAATTCTACTTCTACTCCGCCACTGGCTGCTGTTTGCACCACAGTTTGCATCTACAGGGAGGCGCTCAGGAAAACAGTCTATACTGTAACTTAAACTTAACCACATTAACCATTGGATCCCTATTTTGGACATGTCATTATATAGGCTAAATAAAAACAAATCAGACATTTATTCTACATTTCTTGTAAATAACAGATCTACAATCTTACAATGCATCACAATATGACACATTGTGAGCTTGGCTATTTTTAAAATAAACTAGACCAGGTCAACCTGGTTGTGCCAGACCCCCTGTCTGTCATCATCATTTATGACATCATGCCTTTTGTAGGCATGTCATCATCATGTCATCATCATATATACCCTTTATATAGAAAACCCGGACCGACATTTGCTTATGTAGGCCTACCCATTTCATGGGTCTGGCAAACAGGGCTTAACCACTTGAACTCCTGCATCCATATTCTTGAGGAACGATATGAAAGCTTATAGATCGGCTATTTTTGATGAAGAGATATGGTGTAGACAGGAAAAAGCGGTCCAAGTACAATTGTAACTCAAGTCCGTTTCACTATAAGACTTGAGGGTTTTAAGACTTCATTACATTTACGATGTAAAATTACAATGAATCAACCTTAGTATGGTTTGAATAACAACCCTGAAAATATTAAATCGATTCAGTTTTGGTATGTATTAGTTCAAAATGTTGCCCTAGACAGCATCCTGAATCCTTATTTCCAATCACCAAAGTGCATTTTACAATTTGTCTACTGCTGCCCTCCAGTGGTCATCAGACAATACGACACAGTGGTTTGACGTGGGCACTATAGTATATAGATGTAGGGCAGAGCCTGATATGACTGCTAGTGTTGTCTCTAGGCTCTGTGTGTGTGTGTGTGTGTGTGTGTGTGTGTGTGTGTGTGTGTGTGTGTGTGTGTGTGTGTGTGTCTCTGTCTGTCTGTCTGTCTGTCTGTCTGTCTGTCTGTCTGTCTGTCTGTCTGTCTGTCTGTCTAACTTGCTGAATTCTCATATATATATGAGAATTCAGCGAGTTATGATGATTTTAATTATGGATCAAATTCTGCTCTAATACATGTTACAGTGCAGTATCCTGTTAACAACCTCACTCATTCACAGGCGGCTTATACAGCTAATGCGGAGAAGAAGTTCCTATTCTGGATGAAACTATGAATCAAAGTATGTGTGTGCATTATGACTTCAAGATCTTCAATCACCTGAATTGTAACAGCAAGGTAAGACTGTACCATATACACAATATACTGTATATTTAAACAAAGAAGATATGATATCTACCAGCTTTGAACACTAAAAGTATTTGTCTTTTATATAAATTTGTTCACATTATGGTTGGATGGGATCGTGGTAGACCTCAGGCATACGTTTTCAGTGTCAATCTTTAACTTGAACCGGACAATGGACACTATAGGATATTTGATTTCTATTCCAGGTAAGTTTGACAACATATCACAAGGGGGGAAGAGTGGGACTGAGTTTCTAGGGCCGAAGGTGGAGGGGAGGGGCCTTAATAATTTTATACATAGCTATTTTTGAAAAGTTGTGAGAATGTATGCAAATCTTTGAATATATGTCTTTTTTAAGCGGAAATTTGCAACTCAAATTATGCCAAATTCATATCATTTTGGGGGTACTTCACATGAAACAGTTTGAGCACCACTGACATATAAAAACGTAGGTTTTTCAAAAACTCTTAGAAGGATTATAAGTATTCAAAGACTTGCACAAGCTTTCACGATTTTTCAAAAATAGCAGATCTACAAGCCAGTGCCGCGCTGTGAGCTTGTATATCTGCTATTTTTCAATAGTTAAAGTACCCAGCGCCCCTGCCTCCATAGGTTAAGACTGTGTAAACAAAAAGTTGCGGGACAAAGTTCAGTTTTCTGGGTAAAGAATCTAGCATTTTTGCCCTGCAGAAGGTAAGCGCTGATCTGCATTAGTGGAGACACTTTCTTTTCTAATTCACTGTACTAGGCATTTTATACAATAGGAGTTGTAGCATTTTTATGCCAGGGAATTAGTCAACAGGCCAATAATAGGTACTCCTATTGAAATGTTGTTTTGAGAAATGTGTTAGTGTTTTCATGTATGTAGCAAGACTGAAAGATTGTATGCCTTTATAATGATCTTAAAAATACCCCCCACTGAAATTGTTGGATTTCTTCTGCTTCTGACAATTAAAGTCATGGTCTTTAAGTCATGGCTATTGTAATCCATTCTTACAATTTAGTGCATAAATATCATGATACAGGAAAAGGGGTAAGGCAAAAATTGTTTAAAAAGAGACAGAAAACCCTCACCTCTCCTAGCAGTGTTTCACATGTTGTGAACAACTCTGGAATGTGGGAGTCAGGTTCCGTTGAGAGTTACTCAAAAGGGGGGATTTGCCCCCCAGAAAGGGGGGTGGGTGGTGCCCCAACTTAGTAGAGCAGAAAGAATCTTCACAATGGCCGAGTTGGATTTCTGCCTTGCAGTGACAGAAAACACACTACAGGGTTTCGTACAACTGAGGAGCCTTGGTAAACTACCCTATTTTGGTTTTCCAAAAGGAAATTGAGGTAACTTTCTCACCTTCAAATAGTGTTGTACCCTGTTCTAACTTTTAAATAACATATTCAGTTATTTTATGCATTTTTGTGCATTCAAAAACAGTCAATGGTTCTCAAACATTTTCATGTTTCATGAATTTAGCCGCAGACAACCGTTAAAATAGTTTGTGTCAGAGACCCCCAAACAAGATTTGTGCTGTTAGAATGTTTCAAAAATATTCTAAAATGTTCAACATTTGTCATGACAAACTCACAAGCTGAGCTTGTAGATCTACCATTTTCAAATAGCCAACGTTAAAGTTGTTGAACTGAGTTTGATGCTATATTAAGCAGATTTTCCTGGGGACCTCCTGGAACCCCCTCAAGGACCCCTACCCCCTGGTTCACTTTGAGAACCACTGGTCTAACTTAAAATGATATGGACTCTGTTAGGTATAAAGGTATAGGCCTATTGTAGATCTGCTAGAAGGCTTTATGCTAAGCCTGCTATGATGTGTTTCTACTGGTTGATTGGACAATAAGAAGCAGCTGGCCATGTTTGTCAGGGCATATGTTTAACATGTTGGTTCAACGTTCGTCTCTATGCAGTGTCTCCCTTGTAGGGTTAGAACCAAGGATGCTGAAAGGAGTCTCTACGTATCTTCTGCGACGTGGAATTTCAACATTTCAAGGCAGATTGTTCAAACATGGTAAAGGTTTTCACTCAAAGGCAGACTGTAAACCATTCTGTTTATTATATTGTCATTGTCAAACAAATTTTTCATGAATATGTCCCAACTCACGTCTCTCATTATTTGCCATAATATTATTTCTTAGATGGACTGGTCAAAGTTCATCCATCTGTGTCACAGGCAGTGGCAGAGAACAGGCCAGTGGTGGCACTAGAGAGCACTATCATCACCCATGGCATGCCCTATCCACATAATCTGAGGTACCTAAACAATGCCACTGTAGGAACTGAAAACAGCAGCTGCTGATTCACTGATTTAAAGCTACAACACATGTTTTATTTCTGTTGTTTCCCTCCATTGTACTTCAGGGATTCACAATCCAGAGGCATAAAACTGCCCCAGGATTGCAGTTTAGCAGATATCCTTGTTCAATTTAAAGTTAATTTGTCATAATGTAAAAAGGACACTCTTGATTAAGGTCGATAGGGACCTTAATCAAAATGTCAATTTGAATAAAACTGATGATGCTGAGCAAGTGCAGATTGGGCGCATGCACATGCGTGCTTTGGCATACAGTATATACCCTTCTGCTGAGCTGGTCGAGTCATCACTGTGATGTCAGAACAGGTCAGCTATATCCATATTTGGAGTCACTGAGGCCAGATGTAGAGGTATTGACCAGCTCCATATTTGGAGATCTAGTTGATGATCCAGTCGTCTCCATGTATGGATATCCAGGGTTTGATGAGGTCAGTGTCGTGATCTTCATATATCGAGATCAAGGTGATGATAGTCAGCAGTCTTTTTGTGGGAACGGAAAGATAAATGACTCCTCTCTCTCTGTCTTGCTCTCACCCCATTTGATTTGAGCTGCTGCCTACAGAATGTAAATTGCGCTGCCTTTTCTGGCAATAACGAATTTGTGTTTTTTTCCTCATCCAGATAGGGCCACACACAGGTTCTCTTATAATCTCGTTTTGGATTGTTGTTTGAATTGCACGAAAAGGAAAATTACCATTGTCTTCTTCATCTTCATGGTTTCATCACTATGGCCTACGCTCCTTTCAGCACAGCGAAGGAGGTGGAGGCCATAGTGCGGGCGGAGGGAGCCATTCCAGCCACAGTGGGGGTGATTCAGGGACGGCTCCATGTGGGTCTTTCATCAGAGGAGCTGGACCACCTGGCCCGAAACAAGACATCCCTCAAAATATCCCGTCGTGATCTTCCGTATGCTATTAGCAAGGTTACCCTGAATCCCATTAAGCTTTGTGTCATTTTAATCACTTGAACCCTAGCGTCGGGGGCATATTCGGGGCATGTCCTAATAGACACACATTTGGCAGAAATAGTCCTCATTCTGTGAAAATAGCACATCTGCAAGCTCACAATGGACGCTCACGTTGCGACACCCTGTGAGCTTGTAGATCTGCTATTTTCTATGAAGATATTTGGTATAACAGAAAAAAAGAAGGGGGCCTATATAGAACACTGGGAGTCACTGTTTATTGGTTAATGAAGTACATAGAGTCCACAATCAATTTATGCTGGTGTTTGTGTGCCGCTTTCCAGTGCATGTATCCTTTGTGCTGTTTTGGTTTTATACTGTGTGCGTTTTATTTCAGGGTCTGTCGGGAGGCACTACAGTGTCAGGCACCATGATCGCAGCACACAAAGCTGGTATACATGTTTTTGTAACGGGAGGCGTTGGAGGAGTGCACAGGGACGGGGAGAACAGTAAGCTGACCAAGAACATCACATCTATATTCATGAGGTTGAATTTGCTAATGATTGTACAGAGGCATTTTAGGTTACAGTATGTCTTTATCTAGTAAATTATCATTCCTCCAGGTCTGGATATCAGTGCAGATCTGACTGAACTGGGCAGGACTCCAATTGCAGTGGTCTCCGCTGGGGTGAAGTCCATTCTGGACATTGGCCGCACTCTGGAGTTCCTCGTAAGATTAAAAACAACTAAAAACAACAATGTAGTTGAATGGGCCTTTATTGATTGATTAAAGGGGAAGACCACCCATTTTCAATATTGAACTATGTCATTAATATACCTTAGAGGAGTTGTGTGGGAAAAAAAAAAAAAGTTCCCCCTCTTCTGTGTTGCCTAGAACTGGAGGATTGATTTTGGGGTTTGTATTGTAAAGTACAACTTGATGACATCACACATTGTACTTTACAATACAAACCCCAAAATCAATCCTCAAGTTCTAGGCAACACAGAAGAGGGAGAACTTTTTTTTGTATTTCCACACAACTCCTCTAAGGTATATTAATGACATAGTTCAATATTGAAAATGGGTGGTCTTCCCCTTTAAGGGAAATTCTGCTATGACAACCGAATTTCCCTTGGGGTTGTCCATCCGAGCATCTGTCCGTACATCTGTCCAGTCCATCTACTTTTGGCTGCAAATTATTAATGATTGGTTGTCCATTTTTGCCTGCTATCATTATCATCATTATACTGTATGACATTTATTAGACGGTGGAATAACTGATAAGGTTTCCTGTCATGTATGTTTTATCAGGAGACCCAGGGTGTGTGTGTAGCCACTTATGGACCGTCAAAGAATTTCCCAGCATTCTTCTCCCCACAAAGTGGATTCACTTCCCCATACCACGTCTGCAATGCTGAGGAAGCAGCAGAACTCATTGGTAGATAAACCTCCTTGTGACTTTTGACGGGCGCGTGGTGATTTTCCGATGGCCTTAAAGTCCGAGAGACTAAAGCCTCTATCAGAGTCGGTACCGCGGTGAAGAGCTATCCACCGTGGTGTAGTCTTTTTGAGTCATAAAACTACAACGTATGTCATTCCTCGCGGTGAAGCGCTTTCCACCGCGAGTCCCGACACATCTCTCTGTTATTACTTTCAGACAGAAAGGCTCTTCACCCCGTTCACTGATCTAGACCAGTCAGTCACGGTGAATAGGACTTCACCGTGACTGACTATGATGGCCTTCACTTATTTTCTGACTTGAGGTGGAAAGCTTTCCACCTAAAATTTGCGGTGGATAGCTCTTCACCCTGGACTCTGATAGAGGCTTTAAAGTCCGACTTTTGACACCCATGTGAAGAAACAGAACTTAAAGCTATACTGTGTAAGTTGCTCACCTAGAGGTCTGTAGCTCTATAGCAAACCGCGGTCGCGTCCGCGTCTTTCGGACGTTTTTCGCCGCGGACCACCCCCGCGTCTGCCTCCACCTCGCCGAGATCTATCTTTAGAGGGGTCCCTGGTTCCTGTGCGTTCAGGCATTCCGGAGAAACGGACTCCTTTGCCGAGTAAATGCTTTTGTTATGTTGAGGCAAGCTACACGGGCGCCTACAAATATGGCCGCCGTATTGTGATAGCGACCCCACTTCAAGATGCGCTGTGATTAGCCGGCAGTGTATAACCCTCGCTGTGATTGGCCGGTAGTGTATGATGACGCAATTTTGCCGCGAAATTCTCCCCCCCTCACGGCTCATAGAAAACATTTAAAGAGAAGGCTTCAGAAGCTGAAAATAACGGAGTGGGTGTTCTAAAACTTTAGCGATTTAACAGTTAGGACAATTTTAAGATTTGTTTTATAAAAAAAGTTACATGGTATAACTTTAACTATACGAGTATAATGAAACAGACATACCTTGGTTGATCGATTCATTTTCACCTTGACCTTGCCGATTGTATAATATATATATAATAATCATCTCTTTGGGCAGAATACAGATCATTGGTTTCCTCTGAATTGAAATGTATTCAAAACACATTTTGCGCAAGGTCCTTGCAACTGAAACTTTAATGTTTATAATACATTTCAATGCAGAGTTAACCAGTGTGCAAGGGATTTCATTTCTTCTTTCAAGTTTGCATTATTATTTTTATTCCCTGCACCACAGGACCACAGGAGAGAAAAAAATCTATTTGGTGTGCATGTTGCTTCCATTTATCTAGACTACAGATCATTCCTACCAAGTCTCATGAAAATCCAGCGATTGAGTTCACAGACAAATACAAAGACGGGACAGGAGCTATTGCTATTCATAGAATTCTGCCTCAGACATCTCGGTTGCAAACAGCTGGTGTTTGTAATACAATGCCTTACTTTACTTTACTTTACTTTACTTTACTTTACTTTACTTTACCCACCTTAAAGCAGATGTGATGTTGGGCATGTCATTATAGGCGAATATCCAACTTTGCACACTCCTTGGCTGGCAAACCACAACCTCCAGCCCCGATTTCTCACATGCCCCTCTTCTAGCGCTACCATGAGGCCGATTTTAGCAAAACACGTTTTTGGACACTTCTCCTACAGATTTTGCCCAGAAACACGCAAAGCGCTACACAGTATCTCTAAAGTTATGTCATCAACATGGATCTATCTCATTTTCCATATTCCCTCCTGATTGGCTACGATTGCCTTTTAAAGTTTGTGTTGACCTGGCGGTCGCTTATCTCCCGATTAGGGAGTCTTACTGGTTAAACTGTTTTGTCCTAGGAGGAAATTATCTTGGGACACTTATACATCAGCAGGTGATTATCATTAAACGACAACTATCATGTCCAATGAGCTGTGGCATTGAGCAATACTGTGGGGTAAAAAAAACCTTCACGAGAATACTATGATTACCCTGCTGCCACACATTGCTGAAGGCAGGGTGAATCATTTTGTTTACCTAAAAATGAAACCAGAGGGCTGCTTCTGGTTCTCATTGCATAGACTTAAATAATTAAACGTGTCCTCTCTGTGAAGCTACTTTATTCAATGATGTCTCTGTGTTGTGTTGTTCAGCTGGCTCTCTGTCTCTGGGTCTCCAGAGTGGTCTCTTGCTTGCGGTGCCCATCCCCGTGCAGCATGCAGCCTCTGGCCAGCAGATAGAGGAAGCCATACAAACTGCTGTTGCTGAGGCTAGGTGAGGCCAATCAGGGAAGTTCCTCTGAAGTTATCTACTATTTATGGCCAGCGACACCATTACATTTTCATTTCATATTACCCCCTGCAGGGTTTTTAGGCATTCCCCTTCACATTTTTTACTGATTTGTGTATCATTTTAAAATTCCATTGTAAGTTAAAGCTACCGTATACTGTGTAAGTTGCTCAACTAGTGGTCAGAGCTGTATAGCAAACCGCGGTCGCGTCCGCGTCTTTCGGCCGTTTTTCGCCACGGACCGGGCCTTTCACCACAGCGTCCGCCTACAGCTCGCCGAGATCTATCTTTAGAGGGGTCCCTGGTTCCTGTGCGTTCAGGCATTCCGGAGAAACGGACAACTTCACCCGAGTATAATGTTGAGCTAATCTTGAGGCAAGCTACTTCCTGAGAAGTCAGCAAGATGCGCCTGTGATTGGCCGGTAGTGTACCATGTGTTTATGATCAGCGATATGATTGGCCAACGTATACACATGATGCAGATGACGTCATTTTGCCGCGAAATTCTCCCCCCCTCACGGCTCATAGAAAACATATAAAGAGAAGGCTTTAGAATTAACGGAGTGGGGGTTCTAAAACTTTAGCGATTTAACAGTTAGGACAATTTTAAGATTTGTTTTATAAAAAAAGTTACATGGTATAACTTTAAAATAAACAAAAAAACACATTTTAATCAACCATATGAACCCTAGCATCCCTAGTTTGTGCATGTCATAATAGCAAAAAATAGCAGATCTCAATCTCAATAAGGTCACAATGTGTTGCGATGTGATGTGTAGATACTACTTTCAGCAAAGAGGTTTTGTGTAGAGGGAGACTACACTAAAGATTCTTGTGATTCTAGAGATAGTCTATTGCTCAACACTTTTGAGGTGCTGCAACAAAATATAAATTAGGCTTATGGTAGGAAATAGATGCTAGGGATTTATTAACAAAAGGGGATTTAAATGTTTTTCAAACATCTGGCACTCACAGCCATTTCCTGAGATAACAGCTTGAAAAGAGATCATGCGGTCACAATGAAATTAACCAAGCACTGTAGATCATTTGGACTGTTCTTCTCAAAATCTCATTCATTTCCTGTAGTGTTAAAGGCATCACAGGAAGAGATGTGACGCCGTTCATTCTTCAAAAGGTCAATGAGCTTACTGAAGGAAAGTCCCTCCATGCCAGTATCCTTCTTACATCTTGATCAGAGAAGATTATTATCTATTATTCAGAGGTATATACAGCATTTGTTTTGAGGTAACAGCAGGTAGCTGAGTAGACAGTGTGTCGACCACATAATCACACAATCCCTGGTATTATATTGATGAGGACCTGTGTTGCATGTTCTTCTCAGTCTCTATTTCCTGTGTCACTACTATCCTATCTGAGTAAATCTTTCCCAAACTTAATAACAAAACAGCAGTTTGTGTGTAACACATATTGTGAGAGGAGGGCTGACAATATTGCAACTGATGGATTTAACCTTAACCTGTCATGTTCAAAGACATAGCACTTATCCACAACAACGCAAAGGTGGGCAGCCAGATAGCATGTGCGCTATCAAAACGAATTAATGGCGAAAAGCTAAGGAACCCTGCGCCCACCTGTCAAAGGCAAGCTTCAGACTCTCATTCAGATATTGTAAGTATGAATAATCCACATGAACAATCAATGCTTTGTTGCATGGGTTCACAATCAAAAGATGTGTACATCTATATTTTGCCTACTGTATTGCACAAGACACCACCTGTTGTGAATTTTCCCAGGTTGTCATAGGAGGAGTAAATGTGGATTTCATTGCCAAAGGAAAAACAGAGAAGCTTGTGGTAGGTGTACATATCATCGCTCTCGGGCAGAAACCTTGTATGTCCAAAAAAATTATATATTTTCAGGAAACAAGAGTTACCTTTGTTCCAATGGATCCATTGTAGTTATTATTTTGTCACACACCTTCATTGGTTAAATATTTATGAAACCCACAGACACAGTTTCAATCTGCCATCCCTGTTTCGGGCATGCCATTGTGAAACGTATCAAACATTTCTAAAAAATAGCAAAAATAGAAACTGTAACATCATCGCATTGCATGTGAGCTTGTAGATCACTAAGATCAGCTTCACTTACTTAAGCGTGACACTGGCATAAAAAAGCATAAAATATGGCATGAGTTTATGGAGAAAAAAAAACATCTAAAGATGAAATTTAGAGATACAAGGTTCCTGCCTGTTAGTAGCACAACATGAAATTATCCTTTAGACCAAGCTGAACCAAATTATTTGTTTGCAGTTTGGGCAGACTAATCCAGGAAGTGTCTGTCAGTCATTTGGTGGCGTAGGACGTAACATTGCTGGTAAGACCATATCTGATTATATCTGTGGCATTTTTCCCATTAATAAGGTGATATAGATCATTTCATGTTCATTCCCATGGTATTGTTTTACTCCAAGACTCTCTGAGCCGACTAGGCCACAAACCCCTGTTCATCTCTGCCATTGGGACTGACTCTCATAGTGATGCTGTTCTGAACCACTGTAAACACATGGTATGTGAGCGGAATCCGATGTTTATTTTAACCAAGAAACCTCATCAATCCCTTTTACTTTTTAACTGGTGTTAAACTGTATTAATTGTTATTTGTGTAAGAACACTAATGGCGTGGCCAGACTTCAGGAGCAACGGACTGCCACTTACTGCGCTGTAATCACTGAGAGTGGTGAGCTGAGTCTCGGCCTGGGTGACATGGACATTCATCAAAGTATCACAGAGCAGTATGTGAGTATAGTGATGAGGAAAAGGCAACCTATATTTGTATTTCACCAGCTCTCAATCTCTGAACTGTACAATCTATTTCTTTAATGTGTAACATGTCTTCCTCCAGGTGTCTCAGTTTGAGACGCAGCTTTTGTCAGCCTTTCTAGTGTGTCTGGACGGGAACATCCCCGTCACCACTATTGACTATGTTTGCTCCATTGCCAAGAAGCATGGAATCAATGGTAATCACAAAAAGCAGAACGCTGAATGCTGAACAGTAGCTTTCACTGATAGTGTTGTGATTTGATGTCATGTGTGTGTGTTTCACAGTCTGGTATGAGCCTACCGATAGTGATAAGGCCTGCAAGCCTTTCCTGTCGGAGGCCTGGAAGTCTCTGTCATACACATCCCCTAACCTCGCAGAGTTGTGTACAATGAACAATACCCTGGGGCTCCCAACTCCTGAAGGTAAACAATACTCAAAATGTAATCAGAAAGCATGATCATTGATCACCTACAGTCTCATACAGTACACTCATCACTAGTCTCATACACGCACGCATGCCATGCACACACCCACACATATCGTCACCTTCTTAAACTAATGGCCTTAAGTCTAAACTAAAGTCATTCTTTGAGGAAAAGTATCCACATCCCATCGTGCATTGCGCAGAATGTGAAGGCAGCTTCCGGCGCCGCAGCCGAGAGTGATCTACAAGCTCTGCTGTTAACCGGAAGTGTCCCGCAAATAATGCTTCAGTAAATTCTCGCGGAAACAGGTGGATATGTTTGCCTAAGTCAGCTCCTCCTCAGTTTTGTGACTTAGGTAAAAAAAATGCCTAAAGTCTGGAGTAAGTCTGGAAAATAATTTGGCCTAAATCAGGTTTAATCCTATTTAATCCTTTATGTCACATAACTGACTGTTTTATTTTAATAGTCATAAATTGTTATAAACTTTTTGGGAGAAATTATTAAGAAATATCATAGTTTTGGATCACTTTTTTATTTATTTTTCCTGAAGAATGACTAAAGTTTAAGAAGGTGACGGCTTGCTATTTATTCACTGTGGTTATAAATGTTACTTTATAGTTAGATACTCTGTATGAGGATGTGTTCTTGCTTTGGGGGTGGCAGTGTTGCCAAGCTCCTTGAAGGAAGTGCTGAGCTGTGCTCTGGCTCTCTCCCGCCCCCTGCTGGAGCATCTACATTGTGTGGTGGTCACCCTGGGGGCAGAGGGCGTTTTGGTGTGTGGGGAGCATGACGCTGGATCTGTCAACCTACAGCCAAGGAAACACAACAAGGTAAGTGTTAAAGTACCTTCATGAATGATAATAATATTGTCAATGTTGATATACTGTGTGTGTGTGTGTGTGTGTGTGTGTGTGTGTGTGTGTGTGTGTGTGTGTGTGTGTGTGTGTGTGTGTGTGTGTGTGTGTGTGCGCGTGTGCGTGCGTGCGTGCGTGTTATACTGTATCTATATATAAATATAACAATATAACACAGTATCTCGTCGCTGTCTGTCCAAAACCTCTTAACTCCATTTTTGAGGTTTTTGATTTTTTTTTACATAAATCAGGGCTATTGAACACCCTTTACATCTGAGTGTTGGTTAAAACAACATTGAACCAATGCAAAGTAGTAAGAAGTAATTGGGACAAAACCTCCTAACTCCACACTTTCTGCCAAACCAGCTAACTCCACCCGATTGGCACTCTCTTTTTTTCATAAATATGTGCTATTGAACACACGTGTGTTGGTTTTTTCGTAAAAAGCCCTTTGGTCAAAACCTCCTAACTCCACTTGAGCTCATTTTCGCGAAAATGAACATTATGGAGTTAGGAGGTTTCGGACCGACAGCAGAGAGTGGGTCATGAGGTGAATTAGATATTATTATATTTTCATGATTGCTATGTGCTGCATGACACTGAGACACAGCTGCATAGGGATGAGGGAGGATAGGTAAGGAGGTCATAGTTAAGTTGCCACATAGTGGCCTCCCTTGTTTTATGGCTGTGTGAAAGAGATGAGGTTCGTGGCTTTTAATGAGCTCTGCAGAGAAAAATGTGTGATGTTTTATTTTAGCCAATTAAGAATGAAATGTTAGAGGAGGGCAAGGCAGTCAGTCCATCTTTTTGCCTTGCTGAAGCAACATGTCTGATATCTATATCATTTTATATTGCTTCTGAGTCAAAGTGAACTGATCTTTTGAGAGTCTTCAATTCCACTGGGCTTGGAGTCCATAAATTAAGTATGATTTCCACGTCAGTCATAGATAATTAATTATATAGTTTCTCAGTTACATGTTGTTTCATATTCATCCATTTATTTTACCTCACGCTGATGAGGAGGTGTGATCTGTGTTTCCAGAGGGGTCGACTGTGTGCTGTGCATTTCCCATCGTTACATGTGAACACAGAAGAAACCGTCAACGTCTCGGGAGCCGGTGACAGGTGCTGTCATTTGCCTCACCGCCATCTTCCTTTCTCCACATCAATTTAAGCTCTCTTTAACCATTTAAACCCCATTATGCTTCATCGAGGTAGGGTTGCCAGCCGTCCCTAATTGAAATAAGGCATCTTCCCTCTATTAAAAACGAAAAGACATGTTCGTTGTTGAACTGATAAGTTGAGTCAGGAAATTTAGTTTTACTTGGTTCCACAAATAAAAGCGCGAGGCGTTGTGAGCTTATAGATAGGCTATTTTCACAATTTCTGCCTCTTTATTATATCATTTGACAATTTGGCCAAGTTTCAAGTTTATTGGTGACTTTTGATGCAGGAATAGTATTTTTTCATTTATTTTCTTTCTTTCTTTCTATTTTTCTCTTTTTAAGGTGTTAAAAAGTATTAAAAGCCCTTACAATTGTCACTTCTGGGGACCCCCACCCCCAAAGAAAATCATGTGAGGACCCACCTGGGGGTCCCGACCCACAGGTTGAGAATTACTGTGATAAGGGACACACTTTGTTCCTTATTTTTGGGAATCAATCAATGATTCACATATTACAAATTCAAACAATGCCTTGTCACTATCAGTAGGCTCACACCAGACACATCACAACACTATCAGTGAAAGCTACTCTTCAGCATTCAGCGTTCTGCTTTTCCCGATTACCATTGTTTCCATGCTTCTTGGCAATGGAGCAAACATAGTCAATAGTGATGTTCCCGTCCAGACACACTAGAAAGTTTGACTCAATCAATGACTCACATCTTACAAATTCAAACAACTCATACTATATATACCTATATGGTTATACAGGTTGTAACCACTTGAAACCCTATACTCTAAACCTGGGTTGTCTCTGTAGACTACTTGGATGGCTTTTTCCACACCAAATCTCTGCCAAAATTAGCAGATCTACAGTACAAGCTCACAAGTTGTGAGCTATTTTTGTCTAATGTTTCCCCCCAAAATATGGATGCTGGTGTTCAAGTATATTCCTTATTTCTTTTTTAAATGAGGGATGCACGGCCGGCGGCCGGGTGTCACTTATTTGAATTTCAGGTAGTTGGCAACCTCACTCTACATAACACCAAATCTCACTCCCACATGCCACTACGCGGTGTGAACTTTTAGATCCTCTATTTTGCCGATGCGGTGTGAGCTTTTAGATCTACTTTTTGCCAAATGTCTGCCTTTTTTTGCAGAATATCCAGCTATTATTATTATGGCATACAAAGCGGTTACATATGCTCTACGTCAGTTAATTTCCTGTAAAGTAAGACAGTCTGCCATTCCTCTGTGTCCTCAGTCTTGCCGGTGGTATGATGGCTGGGATTCTACAGGGACGAGATACTAACAGCTGTGTTGGAATGGGGCTCCTGGCTGCACGACTGTCCCTAGCATCGCCACATCCAATTTCCCCCGTTCTTACCTTTGACTCTGTGGATCCCAGTAAGGCCCATAATCGGCCTGAGCCCAGCTTCATGTGGATGGATTAATAATAGAACTTAAAGCCTCACTATGTAACTTTCTTTTTTTAATGAATACATTTACATTTTGTCCAATCTGTATGGTAGAGTATGTTTATACAATTATAACTTTTACAATTGGGGTGGTTATATTTTGTCTCCCTGCTCTTCTACTAAGACATTTAGATTGTGTCAAAGGTCATGTCTCACCTAGACACAGGATCTGACACAAATTTGGACCTGAAGGCACCACGCAGGAAACCGGGTTGAAATCTGGGGTCGAAGATGAAAGTTGCATAGTGCTGCTTTAATGTATGTAATGAAACTTTCTTGAATGGAAAATACTTTTTGACAAATACTTTGTAATTAATTTGTTGGAATATATTTTTAAATATCAGCCATCAAATTTGTCACCAGGATGGCAAGTGATTGAGTGAATGAATATAGGATAAAACATTTTTCAGAACCATATAACAACCTAAACAAGTTTTATCAAGATGTTTTGAATCTATAATAATATGTAATAACTATGAGAAATAAAATGCAGCGTGAAGCTGTCTTGACTCTTGAGCCATATTGTTATATGGTGTAGGCCTATAAGTGATTTTTTGTTGTTGTTAGAATGTGTTTTAAATATCTCTATGTTTTAATATAATTGTGGCTACCTGTCAGTAACATGGGTCTACCTATCTCTCCAGCTAGTAAACAGAAGGGGGGGAGAGGTTTACATCCCAGTTATTTGGAAAGAACTGATTTGAAAGTTGGTGGAATGATTCCGTAGAAGTCTACATTCTGATAAAGATGTCGGATCCAGTTTCCAATCTGGTACACCATCTGTTTCAAATAACTTTATTTACATTGTCGATCAGTCAGTGGTCCTAGTCAGTTGACTCCTCTTAGTCTTGACACCAGGTGCCAGCCAGGGTCTAGAATTTTCTCAATGGAAGAGAAGAGAGAGCACCTTTCGCAACCTCTGCATGTGCCATGTACCCGTATTTTCCGGACTATAAGGCGCACTTAAAAGCCTTTAATTTTCCTCAAAAAACTACAGAGCGCCTTATAGTCCAGTGCGCCTTATATATGGATCATTCATTGACATTCCCTTTAGCATAGCTCCATCTGTTGGATGCATAACGCAACGGTAGAGTCTATAGTCCGGTGCGCCTTATATATGAAAACAGTTCGAAAATAGACCATTCATTGACAGTGCGCCTTATAGTCCGGTGCGCCTTATAGTCCGGAAAATACGGTACTAGTAATTTTAATGTAATAACATGTGCAATAACAATATCATAAATAAATAAAATACAAATGTATTCATTAAAATAAATCGCAGATTATCGCTTTAAGTGGAAAGGTGGGTATGTTTCCAACTTTCTTGGTAATGTAGGCCTAACTGTAATGATAACCCTCACATTTATATTTAATCACAAACTACATTTCCCACAAACCACCGGTCCTTTGGCGCAGCCTCAGTTGCATGATTGAATAGTTGCCCCATTCCCTCCTCCCTACTTTAAAGCTAGCTAAGATGGTGGTTTGAGCGTCAACTGTCTCCTCAATACCAAGACAAGAAAGGGGCAAAACAATCCCTGGAGCTTTTACAATCACATCATAATAACATATAACTTCATCTTAAGGGACTACTCATATAATCTTTGGACATTTCAGATACGTTTGGCTTTAGCAGTCCCCGCCCAGTTTGGTGTGACTCCCTTGGTGTGGAATCCTTAAGCTAAATTCGGACAGGGTAAGTAACGTTAATGTTAGCCCAGATTGCTACATGGGCTCTTATCTACGTAGCGTTTAACTACCCACAATAAATGGAGAAAGTGATCGGTGTTCCTGTGACCATGTACACCACCAACACAGTTGTGGCAGTAGCAAAATGTCAGGCGTTTACTGTGAACCCCCTCCCCGGTAGCTAACATGCTAACTACTCTACTATGGTGTAGGTTAGCTTGTGTACTAGGCCGCAGCAGCGTTAAGCTTGGCTCCCAGAATGCTAACCGCCTAGCACAATCAAGCTGTCACTTGTTATTATTCAAACGAGAACGGCTGTCACGTGAAGTGCGCGTTTCTGATTGACACAGTAACATCCCCCCCGGTAAATATGTGTGCGTTTTTAATGCTGGATGTGCGCTTTTGTTTTGGGCGCTCGAGCCGGCTTCTATCACTAGCTAAAAGCCACAGCTTCACTGACATCTGTCATGATCTGCCGTCAGACAGTGTAGAGCAGCTACTAGCATGTACTGTACAACCACCTACACCTTTACAATATCTACATCGTGTTAATCAAATTCAACTCCGATGTCCATTTTGCTGAGGCTCAAAGCCATCTTTCATGGCTGCTGTTAGTTTATTAGCTCCTGTTGACAGCTGTTTGGGGCTATTGACAGTTCCTTGTTGTCAAACAGTAGTTGGTGTTGTTGTGTGGCTACTGGCTAATACTGTCATGGAGTTTGCTGCCATCACATAAAAATCAGTCTGTCACCAGCCTAGTAGTTCACCTCACAGCAGCTCATAATTTTTTTGTGTGTTGCATCGACACGGCTCGCATTGTTGTCCGTGCCAGCTTATCCTCGGATAACCCCATGGATTCTGTTACTCAGAGCATTCATGGTGATAACTCCTGCCTGCCTCAGCATCGTTATTGGCCTCCCCTTTATTATGTCTAATTGAGGCCGAGGGTTGCATCACTGATATGTCTGGAATTTAGGTACAGCGCATGAAATAATTCCATTTGTCTCTGTTGACAGTTGATTGTTACATTGTTGACCGTGATAGTCTAATGTATTTTATCCCCAAAGGCTTTAAATATCACCCAGCTAATCAACCACTTAAACACTTTGTTAGTTGCTATTTTGCCAAATGTTCGCCTATTTCTATTCGGTTACAGCGAAATTGGTTTCATGTGGATAAAGAAACAAAATGAAGGGGATTTTATTCAACCCAAGAGAGCAGATGTATTTGTTCTGATCTGTGCTAGGGCTTTGTTACTCGGCGTCAGTGTTGCCTGTGCTTTTGTTCCCAGCCCGAAACTCTGTCATCGGCTTCAGAATCCACACTTGGCCGTGCCATAGGATGTCCAACAGCCCTGAGATGAAGGATGACCCCATGGAGTGCCCCTTGTGCATGGAGCCGCTGGAGATAGACGACGTCAACTTCTTTCCCTGCACCTGTGGCTACCAGATCTGCCGCTTCTGCTGGCACCGCATCCGCACAGACGAGAACGGCCTCTGCCCTGCATGCAGAAAGGTGAGGAGCGGATATGTTCATGTGTCTGGATGGACCACCAGCAGTCTTGTTTTTGGCAAGCATTTTAGATTTAGTCTTGGTCTTTTTGATGAAATGCTTATAAGTTTTAGTAATTTATATCCTTGATAGTCTAGTTTTAGTTGACTAGAACTCAAAAGGTTTTAGTCAACGAACCCACACAAAGGTTTTAGTCCAGTTTTAGTCGATAGGTTTGGTCAAAAAGAAAAATCTATCTTTAAATACATTTATTATTAGACATTGGAATCAAAGTTGACCGGTGCAATTGAATTCATAAAGCAATAGATGTATAGGCTTATAACAAGTGTATATTACACCTGCCCCATCCTATTTATATGCACAGTTCACATAGGAGGCAATTGTAATATAATATATAAGAATATAAGAATATAAGAATACAGTATGCATGTCTTTTTTGGTATGGCATCACTAAACTCACTTGTCACACTACAGACAGCACACACACACACATACGGTACTGTTGAGTTCCAAGGATTTACACGTGGCGTCACAGTCATACGCAACGTCGGCCGCCGCTGACCGAAAACAAACAACCAGTCTACGTCACTAACGTACGTAGCCTTTGGGAATAGTACCGTTCTCTGCATCCAGCGACCTCCACATCCATGATCCAGCAAAAAAAAAGTTTAAATCAACAGTTTGCAACAAATAATCCAATTAATTTACGCTTGCTTAAAAGCCAACATTAGCCTGAAGCTTGGTGCCAGATGTTATAGAAAATGTTGAGGTAGGATTAGTAGGAAAGTGACAACAGAAGGGTCCAGTTGTCAACTGTCAATAAGCAAATCAACTTCTCAGCAAAGCAAAGGACTATCACTTTGTTAAAAGGACTGTGCCGTCAGCTTACCGGATTGGAATAGCAGCCGTCGTAAGTAAGCCTGCATTATTTCCTGGATTGTAAAATAAATCCATATCTTTGCTTCTTTTCCGACGACTGAATCTATTAATTGATGTTGACGCTGCTGCATGAGGCAGATACAGTAGGTCTTTCCTCAATCAGATGATTAGCTTTCTGATTGAGGAACTTCTAACAACAACAAACAACACATGTATAGGCATGCAGACACCCCAGCCAATCACAGAGCCTGTTGCTATATGCGTCCTAGAACGTTCCATATGATTGGCCACTACTCCTCCATTGACTACAATAATATTGTACAGCTTTTCATGCATGTTTATTTAACATCCAGATGTTCGTCTCGTCTTCGTTACGTCAACGAAAACACACGTTCGTCTCGTCATATTTTAGTCACTAGAGATTTATGTTTAGATCAGTAAGGTCACGTCTTTGTTGTGAAAAAAAGGGCCGTTAACGAAATGATATTCGTCAACGTTTCGTCAACAAAAACAACACTGACCACCAGCTATAGTAAAGTTCAAACAAGCTTTATTGGCATGAGAAAACATATGTTTACTTTGCCAAAACAAGTGTCATAATATAATTAAAACGATTGAAAAGGGGAACATACTCAAGGTGCAAGGCCAGGAGTAATATTGTACTCCGCTACATTTATTTTAAAACTTTAGTTACTTTGCAGATATACATTTTATTATAAAACATACATTAATCCACTTTAGCCCTATTTTATAATTAAGCTATTTGAAAATAGCCGATCTACACGCTCGCAACACGGCACATCACAACGCATTGTGAGCTTGTGGATCTGCCATTTTCCCATCCTTGATTCCCATGGTGTTTTGTACCCTGTCCAGCCGTACCCGGAGGACCCTGCTGTGTACAAGCCCCTGACACAGGAGGAGATCCAGAGGATAAAGAACGAGAAAAAGCAGAAGCAGAACGAGAAGAAGCAGAAGGTGACGGAGAACCGCAAGCACCTGGCCAGTGTCAGGGTGGTCCAGAAGAACCTGGTGTTTGTCGTGGGGCTCTCGCAGCGGCTCGCAGACCCCGAGGTGAGTCCTGTACAGCTTTTAAGAGTCTTGTAGGCTTTGAAGTTGGACATGGCAAATTAGAGGTGCACCGATACCGATATTGGATCGGTATCGGCCGCCGATATGAAGGTAATTAATGTTAATTAATTATATCGGATATCGACACAACGTCGCCGATCCAAGCCCCGATATAAATAATAATAAGAATAATAAATATACAACATAATCACGCAATTGTAAGCCCATGAGGCCATGACCAAATGTTTTTAGCATATAATTATTAAATAAACATCCCAAAATCTTCTTATGGATCAAACTTCTTTTTTTGTCGCTCCTCCACCCTTGTCTTAACGAGACACGGCTTCGCTGCAGGCTGCACAGCAGGCACGTGCACAGACTGCACACAGACATCAAAGGGGGCTTGAGCCCCTGCCCTTTTATCCGTCTGTAAAAATTGCCCTCTTCAGACCATGAATGCATTTTTTTTACTATGGTAAAAGAAATGCAAATGTCCCCTTTCCATACCATAACTCCATTCAAGAGAATTGTCCACCAAAATGCCTTTTTAGAAATGTCAGCCCCTGCCTCTCTTTACATTCTCTGCACTCCCTGCTGCAGCCTGCACAGCAAGATGCTCTGGTCCTACTTATTATAACTCTATGCCTGACACTCAGTAAACATTAGCAGCCTACCGAATACAGATGGTGCTGATTACCTTTACATACAAGGATATATTCCATAATCCTGTGTCATTGTCGTCTCAAAAAAAGATGAAGGAGAAAGAAAAAAAGCATCGCGTGTCACCAGGCTTTCCTGCGTCCAGACGGTCAGAAGGAGTTTTACTTTCACTTTCATAGATAGAATGCAACAGCATTGCTGCTGTTGCAAGCTATACAGAAAAAGCCATCCTATGAATGTCTCTTTATTTTAGCCAGTTTCAAAGGAGAATCACCTCCCGTTTCTCTGTTGTTGAAAGTCAGTTCACTTTGCTTGATGTCGTCGTGTGTCTCCACACGCTGGATTAATTAATGCATGTCCAGGTGAAGCTCGTTAAAAGTCGTTATAGTCTCCTCCGATAGTTTCACAAAGTACATTAAGCAACAGAAATGTATTAAGTCCCTATACAGAGGTTTTACCCATGGGTTTTACAAGCCATAACAACCGGAGCAGGGGCATGAGGTAATAATTTTGCCCTTAAATATTTGAAAGGACCAGACTAGAGTCAGACTAGGGGTAAATGTCTCACCTTGGAAATGCAACCTTATTTATTTGAGCTTTTAAGACAATCCTTTTGCATTAAGATACGATTTTGCTTGTTAAAACAATATTTATTCAATAATAATATTATTAACAATAATATTTGAAATAAATCATCTGAAATGTAGCCTACACATAATTTAAAAATAAAGGTTTTGCTATAATCATGCAGCTCTAACAGTGACACAGACATAGCAGCAATGGCACAACATTATGGAAACATATATATACAGTAGTATATTACTTAAAGTGAATGATCAGCTGGCATCAATATTATATCCATAATTAGACTGGGTTATTTGAAGAATTTATATATAAAAAGAGTTGCCATTGCATTTTGCACTCAGTTGCACTGAATGCACTCTGTTATTTGAACTGAAGCTATCCTACAATTAATAAATGGCTTAAAGGTGAAGCTTTTTTTGCTATGTAGCATACTGTAAATATCGGGTATCGTATCGGTTATCGGGAAATAGCCAAATTAATATATCGGATCGGATCGGCACAGAAAAAAACGGATCGGTGCACCTCTATGGCAAATATGACGCATAACTTAAACATACAAAGAAATCGCTGACATAATTTGACAACTTTATACTTAAAAATTATCATTGATAGTGGAAATGGCCGATCTACAAGCTCACAGCTTGTGGATTGGTGATTATGTACAATTATGTAATAATCGTGGCCTAGACATAAGCACACAAGGATTTGACAACCGACTGACAGTAGCATGAGAGAATCTGTTGCCGGTTTGAATAGACATTTGGACACCTATTATCTCTTGTCATGTCGTTGCTAGTGTGCGTGATTGGGACATTGGCAAGCTTTTTGTTGTTGGTACCATCATCTGACAGCCACAGATGATGTAAAAGCATTTAGCACTTCAATAGTAAATGACTTGCAATGCATGTGTAACAATCTTTTAGCGTCAACATTTTACTGGAGCCTTCAGTAAGCCTCAAGCATTACTTTGTTATACATGTCCACATCTATCTGTTTTTCCTACATTACACAGGTTCTAAAAAGGCCAGAGTACTTTGGGAAGTTTGGGAAAATCCATAAAGTGGTCATTAACAACAGCACATCATATGCTGGTTCACAGGTAAGACACAGTCTTCCTTTTCGCACCTACTGTACACAGTGTATGATTAGAATTGACAATTTAGGCATTTATGCAGATCATGCACTTATCCAGAGTCACTGACAAAGTAATCCGAGTAAATGGCAGGAGTCAACAAATTAATGACAGGCTAAATGGTCATGTAAGTAGAGTGCAAAGAAAAACATGCTACAAAGTAGCTAGGATAGGAGGCAGACACCAGACCTTGCATCTGTCTAAACCACTGGTTCCCAAACAGTGGGTCGGGACCCATTTATGGGTTGCAGACACATTTTTATGGGTTCGTTTTGAATTATTATTATTTCAGATTTTCGCGAAGTAGAAAAAGAAATTAAATGATTTTCCTAAGGAATTTCATTAATAAACAAAAGAAAAATCTACGAAATTCCCCAAATTAGAAAACAAGTGTAAATAGCTGATCTACAAGCTCACAACGCAGTTTCTCTTTTGGGTCAGGAGCTAAAAAGTTTGGGAACCACTGTCTAAACAACATGCTGTCTAAATGTCAGCATTTGTGATCAAGCAAACGGTATACGTGTAGGTTTATCTAAATGTCATAACGTGAACAAGTAAACAATATATAAATCTGCTGCATAATACTAGTAAGACGCACTAAGGGCGAGGAGCAACCTCGCCCTAAAGGGGGTGAGGTGGAGTCTGAAGAGATGTGGTGGGAAATGGGGAGTGAATTTGCGGCCCTGACTTGGGGGAGGTCATATGGCTCTGGATCCAGAAGGGAAGAGAGTCCAGGACACTTAGGACGTTGGCCAGGGTGTTGTGGGGAATAGAATGGATGGACAGACGTCCTGTGTTGGCTGAGGGTCTAAAGTCATATTGGCTGCTGGTTACACTTTGGATGAATAATCTTTCTTCTCTCGTTCATAGGGGCCTAGTGCTAGTGCTTATGTTACTTACATCCGCTCTGAAGATGCCCTACGTGCAATACAGTGTGTGAACAATGTGGTGGTTGATGGTAGAACACTCAAGGTGAGTTTTAACATAACTACTTTAGCTTCAGATTGTCTATCTTTGCATATACTTGATGTGGTTCTTTGTATGTTGTCAGCAGCAGTAAAGGTTATTGGTACTGTAACTTGGCCTTGCTTGTTCCCTGAGTATTGTTACTTGAGCTGTGAAGTGACCGTAAAACTATTGTGATGTGTGCGTGTGCGTGTGTGCGTGCGTGCGTGCGTGCGTGCGCGTGTGTGTGTGTGTGTGTGTGTGTGTGTGTATCACTTTCCACACGGTAACAATGTACTGTATCATCATCAAATCACAATAGAAGGCCATGAAACTTCATATACCGTATTACAGCTCTAACTCAAGAACTGACATGTGGCAAACCGTACAATTTATAATACAATTTGGTGGCTCAAGAAGGTAAATTATTGATTAAAATGTTGTCATACATCATTTTGGATGTATTCATGGTAGAATCAGACTGATTGCATTTGAAAGCTGCTGCTGCTGCTTTCAAATGCTTAATACTTGATTTACATATACTTGTTTGCGTGTTGTTTCGCACACCGGAGATGGCAGATCTATAAGCTCACACTTTGTTGCGCTGTGACACGTTGTCAGCTTGTAGATTGTCAGTTTCAGTTTCAGTTTTCAGATTTCAGATACGTGCATCAAGCCCTTAACCCTGTACAACTCTAGGTTGCCCTTGTTTGTTAAACAAAGCAAAATCATTGAATATACTGCAATGGCAGAATCGTAGCATTTTCACGTACCCATTATCTCTGCATTATGTCTTACAGGCTTCTTTAGGGACAACAAAATACTGCAGTTACTTTCTCAAAAGTATGCAGTGTCCCAAACCAGATTGTATGTATCTACACGAGTTGGGGGACGAGGCGGCTAGTTTTACTAAAGAGGAAATGCAGGTAATACATTTAGGCCCTCTTCTTCACTGTTGGTTGTTCCTTCTCTATGTTTTATAGAGGGGGGAATCACCAGGGAGCTCACAATTCGGTTTGATCCCCATTTTGTTGCGATTCATTGTGAGATTTCTAGAACTTAAATATACCGAAGTTCAGGTAGCTTTGGCCAGACTGTCAAAAGAATTGTAATTCTTGAATCGATAAGATTGTCATCCTAAAGAGATCTTTCCTCTATTAATTGAAAACCAATGAACAATCAAAACTGACATTTGAATTGATCACCAATCTTAACCCATTTAGGCCTAGAATTATTGAATGCTTTAACCAGTGAAAAATAGCAGATATACAAGCTCACAGCGCGGCACCGAGTGCCGCGCTGCGAGCTTGTAGATCTGCTATTTTTGAAAAAAGTCGTGAAAATGTGTGCAAATCTTTGAATATATGTATTTTCAAAGCGAACATTTGTAACTCAAATTTTGCTTCTGGGTGGTCCCTGGAACTAAATATTTTGAGATGGGGGTCCGTGGCCAAATAAATATCATTTTGGGAGTCCTTCACATGAAAAGGTTTGAGAACCACTGACATAGTAGTCTCTCAAGAACAGACTAACTGAGCTCCAGTTAAGTGAAAATGACCTTTTCTTTGACGATGGCTGGCCAGATTGCTGACATAGAAACATAGGTTTTTTTTCCAAATATCTTAGAAGGATTCAAAAGACACTTATAGAATCGGGTCAAAATTCCAATTTTCACAATTTTTCAAAAATAGCAGATCTACAAGCTCGCAGCGCGGCACTCGGTGCCGCGCTGTGAGCTTGTATATCTGCTATTTTTCAATAGTTAAAGCATAAAATATTGCGTCATAATGTGTTCAGGCCTAAATGGGTTAATAAACTTTGGGAATGGGGTTTCCAACCATTCAAGTATGACATGGGAACAATTTGGACACCATGTGAATATGGTCAGTGATCATGTACCGTTGGACTGTTTAGGCGGGGAAGCACCAAGAGTACGAACAGAAGCTTCTCCAAGACCTCTATAAGATGAACCCTAGCTTTCTACAACCCCCAACATGTGCGACAGAGAAGTCAAAGAGTAAATCCAACGCCACGCAGAGGTATGTTAGTCTTCTTCGTTACCTACACACGTTACTAATTAAATGCACGTTATTGAAGAAATCCTGGCCAATAACTATTATTTCTATGGTCTTATGACATTTCACATGACGATTAATTGTCATTCAAATAATTGTGATTAACGATTTAATTGTGTTTTTGTTGTTGACAATACATTTCTGCGTGGCTTGTAGGCTTTGAAGTTGCACATCGCAGATATGACATACCCTAAATATACTGTACAAAGAAATTACTGACATTTCTGACAACTTTATACTTTAAAAAAAGAACATTGATAGTGGAAATAGCTGATCTACTGTGAGCTTGTAGATCGGCTATCTCCACTATTTTTTTAAATGTTTGAAAATATATGAACATTCTTCAACACGGAAACGATTGACGATTATGACAAAATAATTGCGGTTATGTTGAATGATTGCTATTTGACAATTATGTAATAATTGTGGCGGGCCTAATAGACACTCACAGATATCGATACTGATATATTTTTAAATTAATATTGTTTCAATGTTTTTGTCATGATGCAAATTATGAACGACACTTGGCTTGTGCTACAGAACCAACAATGGCAACAGTAAAGACGGGTGGCCGACACTGTCGGGGCATGGTAAACTGTCCAACGGGCTTTCAGAGGACCGCAAGTCCCCTCTGCTGCTAGACTGTTATCTAGACCAAGAAGGCATTACTTCAGATGGCCTGGATACAGAGCTGGGGACTGGACAGAGTACTGCCTTGTCCCCCTTCTCCTCCAACTGTGACAGTAACAGGTACTGCAAACCGCAACTGTGCACGAAGCATTCTGACGGTATAATTTCTCATAGCGTTTTTCTCACTTTATACTTAACTGTGTGTGCATGTGTGTTTTGTTTCTTTGTCTCTCCAGTCCCAGCGATAAACCTCCAGAATCAAACAGTATGGTGAATGGAGAGACTTTACAACAGGTAACAGTAATAATGTCTAAAACTACTAACATGTCTTTTTGATTGAATCTGTCTGAGTGGTGATCGTGGGCGGGTTTGTTAAATGGTGTACAAGCAGAACGGAATGGAAAAAAGCTCCCATAAAAGCTTTGCTGAAGGAATTTAGTAGCATCTCAGAATCTTCAGAGGATAACAGAAAATGGACAGAAATAATTGATTCAAGATAAGAGTTAACAAGGACAGTCGACCTCTTCTCAGACAATGGCATCTCGCCATTGCACAAGTCCGTCAGTGGAGTAGAAGACTGCCTCAAATGGCCTTTTATTTTCTTCCCTTAATGTTTTGTCATGTTTTTAATTCAGATTTGATGTAAAGCGTATGTAAAGTAGGGATTAATTCAGATTTTATGCAAAGCATAAGTAAAGCATACGTCTTAAAGTAGGGATTAAGTGGTCAAGAGAGATTCTCACAAAGGTTCCTTGCTCTCTCTCCCCTCCTGTCAATCCCTCCATGTAGATGTCGAACAGTGACTCCCCATCCCCTCCTCCGGGCTTGACCAAGCCCAGCCTGGTGGTCCCCATCAGCATGTCAGACCTCACAGCCCGCTCGCCCTTTGAGGGCGCGGCGGCTGAGTCCCAGTCACTCTTCTCCGACAACAGCAACTTCAGACACCCCAACCCGCTGCCCGCCGGCCTGCCCCCCTTCCCCAGCTCCCCCCGCGGCGGCTCAGACTGGCCCATGACCCCCGAACCACAGAGCCTCTTCACGTCAGGTGCGTCCGAGCTGTTGGTGTTTGTTAATGCACAGGGGAGGGGGGTTTTGTTGTAAATCTCTTTGTGTTACAATCAGTGTTGGGAAATTTTACTTACAAGCATGCAAACTTGTAGCTTTTTGGCGAAAATCGCAGTTTTTAATCCAAAAAGGTAATTTGTGTGAATCGTGCAGATTCGATGAGAAAATGTTTAATGGGGTGGGGGGGTGTCGCATCGTCTGAAAAGGCTGTGGTCAAGGAGCGTACAATGGCTTTTATTTTGAAGGTTCACTCTGAAGCCTGTATGTTTCTGAACCAATTCGAAGTTAGATTTAGTAGCCTGTCCCTTCAGGTGATGGGAAACAACATCCCTTCAGGCGATGGCAAATGAATGCACGCTAAATCACACTCACGTGGTGGCAGTGTTATTGTTTGTAGGCTACAGCTTGTAGCCTACAGGCGTAGCTGTCAAAAGAGGAGAGACGGCGTTACTGTGCAGAATCTTTGTTCCCAAGTTGCTAAACTCCACTAAACCTTTTAACAGCGTGAAAACCATGCACTGTTGACCAGTACCGAAACCGAATTTTTGATAATCTGTTTCTGTGGCGAGCTGGTAGCGCTCGGAAATGCGCTGTGTGTGTGCTTGTGCGTTTGCACGCGCAGAGCTGTATTCTTTGATTTTCAAATCGTGTAGATCAGTGGTTCTCAAAGTGGGGTCTGGGACCCCCAGGGGTCCTTGAGGGAGTTCCAGGCCAGGGGCCTAATGCATGTCAAACGGGGGGTCATTGAAAATTAAAATGGTTGAGAATCACTCTTTTTAGCAGTAAAACATCTTCTCTTATGGGGGGTCCCTGGCTTATCTTTTCAAATGGTGGTTAAATGTCAATTTGGGGGTCCTTGACATGAAAAAGTTTGAGAACCACTGGTGTAGATTTAAGGTTAATGTTGACAATGTTAATGTTAACTTAATAATGATGTTAATGTTTAACAAACCAAGTATTTTCAGCAGTGCTGAACATACTTTTCTGCTTCATGGTAGATAATGTTGAGCCGGTCATTTTAAAAGTTACATTTAGGAATAAATTAGCATCAGATTTTGTATGATCTCATCAGGGAATAAATGTTAATATCTTGACTGATCCTAGTGTAGTATGACACTCTGCAAAATGTTTTTGGTACAGTTAAATCCAATCTGCATTTAACCGAGTTAGAACGCGCAAAGACCCAACCTGACCCGGAAAATGATGTTGCGCTCGCGCAAAATCCCCCCTGGAATGTTGTCACCTTCTTTAGGGGCTGTTTGCATGCCTGTACTTAGGAATGTTACTTATGACTTATCACTCCTTTAAACATTATTATATTATATTATATTACATAGTATATTACATGTAACATGTAATATTTTGACAGTTTTCCTGCATATTCCACATTGGAGCAATACTGAATATCCTTACCGGAGGAGTCAAAAATCAATCAAACTGGAGAACTGTTTATTATTATTTTCTTTTTTTTTTCCTTTTTTCCTTTTTTTCCAATGCAACAAAATAACTCCACATCTAAGCAGCTGTGATGTTAGGCTTTCAATGTAGGGCGAAAAAGTACAACTGCTAACTCTGATTTAGCAGTTGGTTTTAAACTCTACAGGGATCTAACATGTTATGCTTACAAGTGTTATCCCTATCTACTACTTTGTTTGGACTCTATACAACAAAGTAATCCATACTGACTGGCTATGATTGACTTCCAAAGTTAACACCTACAAGTTATGTAGTGAAGTGGTTATTTGGCATTAGCAAATGAAAATGAAGAAAATGTAATGTATGAGTGTTATATGAGATTTGGTGTATCTTTGGGACATAAAGTTTTGAAACCACTGCTCTGGTGTCAAGCAGGCTAAAATGTGATATTACAGTATGTTCATTCTGGGGTCAGTGGTATTTTTGTTACCATCATCCCAGGGCGGTTGCTTGTGATGGGCTGTGTGGGCTCTGCATTTATACTGACTGAGAATGCTTACGCTGTTGTTGGACTTGTTGTACGTTTGACTTTATAGATCAGGGGAAAACATGCTTATAGCCTCCTCTCTCCTCTCAGACACAATACCAGTGGCATCGTCCACAGACTGGCAGGCCGCCTTTGGGTTCGGCTCCTCCACCAAACAGCAGGATGACGACCTGGGTTTCGACCCCTTCGACGTCACCCGCAAGGCGCTGGCCGATCTGATCGAGAAGGAGCTGTCGGTGCAGGACCAGAGCCCTCTGTCTCCCGGGTTCCACCACCACGGCCCCAGCCTGCTGCCCCCCAACATGAACCCCAACGGCGCCTTCAGTATGCGTGGCCCCCCACGCCTGCCACTTCACCACAGAGTCTATAGCTCCTTCAGCTTCCCCGGCAGTCACAACAGCCATGGCAGTCATCATCATCAGCAGCAGCAGCAACAGCAGCAGCAGCAACAGCCGGGGTCCAGACACCCCTGGATGGCGATCCCCACATGCAATAACCTCACGCACTTGAACCACTCGTCCAGCGCCGCCTCGCACAGTAATTTCCTGGACCTAAATCTGCCCCCTCAGCACAGCACAGGACTGGGAGGCATCCCCATCTCAGGTACCGGCACCGTTGGGCGGCACTTAACTGTGTTAATCAATTAACAACCTTTTATACAGAGAACACACAGGCTAATCCATCATGGCACAGCAGAGTATTGAATGTCAAAACACACATGTGGCATCCAAGTAAAGGCCCAGCTGGCTTGTTTTGATGTGCTTTGATTGCCCTTACGCTCGCAGGGGAATGAAACACAACCTGAATGCAGATTCAGTTCCCTGCCTGGCCACAAGTTGGCGAACAAACCAACTTGGGAGACTGATCCATAACTACTTAAAGGTGGAGAAACCCTAGGCTGATTTTGTAGTTTGTTTTCCAGTTCCGCAGTTTGAAAACTGGCACATTGACCTAAATCTAACACACTCTTTATTAAAAGCAACACTCTATAACATTCCTGTTCTGCACTGGATTTGAGCTGTGCCAGTGCAAGACCCGGCCTTCTTGCTCAGGGGAGAAATAGAATGTTGACCTTCAAGAAGTACCACTCAAACCAGACTAGGGATGTCAGCGGTTAACCGGTTAGCTGATCGTTAAATAATTACCGGTTTTGCGTAGCGGCTTCACGGTTCATTTTCATATTAATTTCTCATTGTCCTGGACCTCCTAGACAGTGCTATTTTGCTATGAAGAGGTGTAATTTTGTTAAACAGGCCCGGTGAGGCGCAAGAGAGTAAGTAGTCTTCAATAAAACACTAGAATGAGAGACAGCTCAGCTGTTCCTCTGTTACGCACCGAGTGCTTCAAAACAGTGAGGTGGACGGACACAGAACGTAGCCTCCTATGTATTTGGGTCTGGGAGCATATCAAAAGGAAAGGAGTGGAGACGTCGAGGCGAAGTTATTTGCAGTTTTGTGAAACGGCTCAAACACAGCCATACAATTTGGGGTTGAAAAAAAAACGTTAATTAACCGGTTATTGCTGACGCCTAACCGGTTGGTAGATTAACCGTTACTGACATCCCTAAACCAGACAGGATCTAAATATCTCAATAGAAGAACAGGGAGACCAAATACAACCACCCCAATTGTGCAAGTGATATGGTATTAACATACTCATATTGGACAAAATAAAGTTGTAATCACTATAACAAACTTAAATAGTAGAGCTTTACTTTGCTAGATGCCTCAATTGTAAATTGTACAGCTAATCAGACACTCTAGAGCAATTTTACAATAAACAAGGACAACACACAGGTAATGCATAAAATACATAGAAATGGTAATCTGTGATCATGGGTAAACCAAGAACCTATCATCAGTCTAACACAGCGCTATTCAACCTGCGGCCCCTGCGGCATGTCATGGTCATACATTACCAATAAAAATATGTTTTGTCTACTTTTCAGTTTCTCTCCAAAACCATTGCTATTTTGTTTGTTCCAAAAGAAGAAACGTAATAATTCCATCAATAATCTTTCCATGACAATCTTTTTGTCCAATGAGGCCGTATAGATGTATATGTGTCTGTTTTCTGTGTGTTTCCTTAATATTTAGACTACCGGTACTCATCTACTGTAATTTTTAGCTTGCGGCCCTTGGACTTTCTGAATTTTGCAGAGGGGCCCCTGAGCCATCTTGAGTTGAGTAGCCCTGGTCTAACAGTAGAATAACCAAAAAAATGATAATCTGTACATTGAAACTATACACACTATAGGATGCCAGCCAGGTCAATAATGACCATGGCATATGCTATCTAATTTTAGCCTTTGCATAAGCCTGCAAGGTTGACAAGGGCAAGAGCTACGGGCCTTGAATAATGAACCTGAACTGGAAAATTCAAAACTACTAAATCAGCCTAGGGTTCAATCTTCCTTTAAGCCCCCCCTGCTAATAGCTCACAATACATCACATTCCTTGTGAGCTTGTGGATCTACTATAAGTAGTAAGTGAGATTCTTAATGTTCAAATAAGTGTTAACTAGAACTGCACTCTGTCGAGGTGCCAACTTGCGTCTTGTGCACAAGTAGGCCATTGTGTGACAGCAGAGCGTGCGATGAGGTCCGCTCACCACTGGTGATGGACAACCACCACTCGATTCTGGACAACCGCCTATCTGACCGACTTGACGCTGCAGTGCTCTCCCTTGGGTCCTCGACCACGCGCATGCCGAGTTTGAAGTCGGTCTGTGAGTCGAGGGATGTGATTTTGAATCCTAGTAGGATGATGGAACGTTTATCCTGTAATGACGGTTTACCCTTCTCCTTTCCTTTCTGTGCAGAAAACAGTTCCTCTATAGACGGCTTAAATGTGAAAGAATGGCAGGACGGCCTGAGAGCTCTGCTTCCTAACATCAACATCAACTTTGGGGGCCTTCCGAACTCATCCTCCTCCTCATCGTCCTCATCCTCCAACAGTGTTAACCACATCGGCGGGCCAGGAGGACCGGCAGGCATCTCGCACAGCCTCAGCTGGGACGGCACAGCCAGCTGGATGGATCCAGCTATCATCACAGGTAGAGTGATCACACGCATGATTTAGACCCCCAAATTGACCATTATTAGCCTGCGGAGACCCATTTGAAAAGATATTCCAGAGATTTTCACAGCTCTAGCTGTGAATTCCAACCATTTTAATTTCAGGGACCCCGGGTTTGACATGCATTATAGGTTATCTCTGGAACCCCAATTTATAATGTAAAATCAATGTTAATTGATGTAAAATCAATGTTAAATGGACCTGTTACTGTTAGGGTCAATTTGGTTCCATTTGTACACTCTTTAGTTACATACCCATAAGGGTCCATTTGGTTCCTAACGATCATTTAGCTGGGGACCCCCTGGAACTCCCTCAAGGACCCCTGGGGGTTTAAGAACCAATGATTGAAATATCGACTTTTACCGACTATTCTTGAAATGATTGATTGAATAGTTTATTAGACGAAAATGAAGAACAGTACAAGTATTTTATACAGTCAAAACAAAAAATGTAGTAAGTATAGTTTGCCTTAAAGGAACACCCCAAATAAGCCCTTTGTGGTCTTGTTGACGTTGGAGGTCTTCAGTCCGCTTCTTGTGTTAAATAATGACAACGAGGTTAAAAGTCAATACCACCCATTTTCAACATTGAACAATATCATTTATATATATATATATATACCTTAGGCCTGATGTGTGGGAAAAATAGGTTCCCCACCTTCTGTTCAGCCTAGAACCGGAGAATCGTATTGAGTTTTGAGTCATGGGAGTAAAGGCGGACGGAAAAAGTAGTCTACTCTACACCATCATTCTGGAAAGCACGTGCCACACCTGCCTCTGATTGACTTTCTGTCATGAAGGGGACGGGGGGCAGGGCCAGGTTAACTCATTGAGTGCCTATCCCGAATTAGTTCGGGATATATTATCGCATACCAGAGTGCCTATCCCGAACATGTTCGGGATATAAAAAAAAAAAAAAAAAAAAGAATTTTTTGAAAAAAAAATTTTTGATTTTTTTTTTTTGGACCCCATCAAATCTAGTGAACATGATTTCAATCGCGATTTTGCATGTTCCACCCCCATACAACCCCATCTAACATACAGGGCAGCCATGTTTGTTTACATAACATGTAAAACATAATGGCGATTATCTCAAGAATGCCTGAACGGATTTCCAATCGGATTTTTTTGTTTGAAAGCTGTGAACAAACTGCACAAATCCACTCCAATGCAATCCAGGATTGCATTGGATTTTTTAGAGCTCATTCTTCTCTGTTTTTTTCCCATGCATGAGGTGTGCAAGGTTTAATCATGGCTAAGTTGACGAAAATAAGGCTTCTAAAATGCTTGGTAGCCAATAGCTAACTTCAAGCTAACTTCATCCTCTTCCTGTACATGCACAAAGGAAAGTGTTCAGGCAAGTCATGGCTGCAGGGCTTCTGCATATACCAGCATATCTCTATGGGATTTTCTATGGCCACTGGGCGCCCTCTAGTGGTGAAAGGGGTGGCACTCAAAGAGTTAACATAACATCCAAAACCATGGTGAAGCAGGGATGTTGATGGCGCAGTGTGTTAATACACCAGTTCCACGTTCCTATGCTCACAGGCCGATTTTTTCAAACACATTTTTGGACACTGCTCCTACACATTTTGCCCTAAAATCACGCTGCGACCTGATGGTCGCTTATCTCCCGATTAGGGAGTCTTACTGGTATCCTTATTCTAGCCTTTTGCCTACCAGCCTCGGGCATTAATACATCCATGCCTGAGCTTGCCATCACTACAAGTTGTATCTCTGACGCTCACGCATTGGCGGGATTAATACAGTCTTGTAGGTTACATCAGAAAAGACCAAGACAATGATTGCATAAAAAGTAATCAACAAACTAATGAAACTATACTATAAAAACTGGTCAAACATTGGCCAAATTGTCAAATAATATAAGATGGAGGCGAACAGTTTGAAAATAGACGATATACATCTTGTAGATCAGCTATTTTCACAATATTATCTGTGGAACCGAGTCAAACAATTGAATGCCTCTACAACTCCTACATTCCCGGTCTCCTGTTCAAATAGGATTATTTTGGGGGTCACAGCCTAAAAAGGTTGAGAACCACTGGGCTACAGCCATTATTTAATGTCTGATAATATTCAAGTCGAACTGTCAGATGGTGTAACCCAGGTAAGATATTGGGTCACTCTGCAGTAGTTTATATTTGAGCACCTGTCCAAAGTCAGTTAAACTGAAAATGCCAGATAACATCCCCATCCCCTTTTCTAGGCATGTTCTTGACAATCGGTGATAACACATTTCTGAGCTCAGTTGACAGCTCTAATCCCCGATGGCGTGTATCTGTGTCTGTCTGACTTACAGTACATACAGTACAGTAGGCTTGCCTAGTCTTGTTTAAAATGTATTTATATCTAGGCGATTGGATTTGGATTAGTCGGCAACATGATCTTCTGTTTATACAGTACTTAATGTCTTGTGAGATGGGTTTGCAGTGAAAAACTAGTATTTTCTAACATCCACAACCGTTTTTGTGAATGATTTCTGCAAGCGCAAAAATGTTTTGATTTCGCACGAAATAGCATAGCCGACTGTGACCTTACATCATCCTCCCAGTACTGTTTTGTTAGCTGCTCGCTCAGCCAGACAGACAGTTTCTCCTCTCTCCCTCTCTCTCTCTCTCTCACCACCATCTTGAACCTCTCCAGGTATCCCCGCCTCGGCAGGCAACAGTTTAGACTGTCTCCAGGACGACAACCCGCCACACTGGCTCAAGTCACTGCAGGCCCTCACAGAGATGGACGGTCCCGTGAGCACAGCGGCCGCTCCCCCTCAGCCCCTCCACGCCAGTCTACTCGACGCCCACCTCCCCCTCTCCCACCACAGAGCCGCGGGCGGCTGGGCCCCCTACCTGCCCCCACCCATGGCCAACCCCGCCAGTCAGTTCCACACGCCCCCACCGGGCTTCCAGACGGCCTTCAGACCTGCTGGCCAGCCCCCCACAGAGCTCCTACAGAGCGCCGCCGTGGACCGCCACTAGGGAACGACGCACACATAACACACACACAGACTTACAGCAGACACCCAGTCCTCTTTAACCCTCCACCACCACTGTATACCCTGAAACCACGCTAATACCCCCGTCTCTGCTCTCCTCTCCCCATGACGCAATATGCACCAATCTGCAGATTATAAAACATTATTAACAAAATAACAAAGAAGCTTTCTCCCCCAAACTCCGCCCCCTCCCCCCCTTTCCTCCTTCCTTTTTTTGTCGACTCTGAAGGCCTGTTCGTTTTCTGGGTTTTGTTCGTTCGTGGCACAGTACCCTTTTTTGTCTGCTACCATCACCAGTCCTTAGACCATCATCACCAAATTCTGGGTGTGAGGTTGAAATGTTTGGAAACATGTTGAGATGTTTGGAATCATGTAGCTAACTGGAGTGCAAAAATAAAACCGTCTAATCAGGAGGAGTATGAAACTGCAAGGAAACAGAATTAGCTAAAGTGAGGTCTTTTTAAGTAACTAATGATTCAGATGATTAAGCATGAACAAAATATATGGTTTGAAGTCGTTGAAGTCACAATTACCTTGTTTGAGCTAGAATGAAGCAAGCTGTGAATCTGCTCTTGAAGCTTTGTCCCAAAGACCCTCATCCTCCCCACTGTAACAGGAGACTGTGAAACGGTTAACCCTCGCAGCAAAGTTCCCCACGATGGTTACAAATAGAGCGAGGTGAGCATGTGTGTGCAGAGAGCCGTTGTGAAAAAAGGCTTTTTTTCTCAAAGAAGCTAACTTTGCAAATTGGCCAGCGAGAGAAACTAGACGATGCAAGGGGAGTTGAGGGCACAGGCTATGCATGGGTTCCCTCTTAGGTAGAGACTAAAGGCTCGCCTGAGACGCCACTTGGCCCAACTTCCCTTAGTGGAGAGGGCTCCCTGCGGCCCATCCCTCTAGAGGGAAGATTTCCTTATCCGTGTTTTTTTTTTTCTTTCTCGCTGAACCTCTGTATCAGAGGATGGAGCGTTGCCTAACCGCAGGGAGCCAGGGCTTTGGGAGTTTGTGGCACATCCTGAGCACTAGGGCTATACAAAATACTAAAAGTGCCACTGTGTGGCACCTACAGTAGGTAGCCCTGACTTGGACAGCCAGCAGCATGGTTGTGGAATGACTAGATACAGCGAATAGACTGGAGATCATGTTAACTGAGGGTGGCAATAGGGTTTAACGTTCAACCCACGAGGGCTTAAACGAGGCCTTAACGTGAAGAGACGAGAGAAAGGAACCAGAGTGATTGGAAGGGGAATAATGTCATGATGGCTTGGGGGGGGGGGGGTGCACCTAAATATCTGAATAATGTAACATCGGAAGTTGTATGTGAGTGAGTGCGCGACGTAAAGCAAGGTGCTACAAGACATTACAAAGTACTGTAGAAGTGATTCAAGGAGTCATGAGAACCACCTATCACAGCCTTTTTCTTTGGTGAAGTCTTAACTCTGATCCGTGTTCTCTCTCTCTCTCTCTCCCCCTGTCTCTATCTCTCTCTCCTCTCACCCCCTGCTGTAACCCCTTATTAAACAGTATTCACCAGATGAACAAGCTCATCTTGGAGAAACAAACGGAACACATTGGGTCCTGCATTGGGTTTTAACACCATTTTGAGAGAAACAAATCAAGGCGCTTACAAGGAAATGAACTGTCCTCTGCAGGTCTGGAAAAACAAATCTTAATTAAAAGTTAAAACTCTTCGTTTGGTTGTTGACTCTTTTTGTCCCTTCATATACCCGTATTGGTATTATTTTAACCCTTGGCCTAAATGACACAAATGTAGTACCTATTTAGTAAGTGGTAACTTGTATATCGTTGTTGTCGGGTGGAAACCTTGTACATCCAAAACCATTCGATTTGTATTAATCATTTAAAAAATGATTTAAACTAGTGAAAACAGCCGATCTACAAGCACAGGCGTTGTGTGCTTGTAGATCTGCTGTTTTCACTACTTTTGTGCAACGACCTTGGATGATGAATCTAGGCCTGGGGCGGTATGGACATTTTGTTACCGCGATTACCGTCTTCCCATTTACCGCCGGTACTGCGGTAATTACCGCACCCCCGTATCTATTAATTAAGGTTCGGCGATAAGCCAAAATATTGCAATCATCTTCCCAAAAGTCGCCTCTCCACAGTGGAGAGGCGACACAGCCTGACTGCCCGAGATATACTTCTCCGTACAGCACAGCGGGTCTGGCTTTCAAAGGAGCAGATCTACAAGCTCACACCACATCGCATCCGCGATGCGTTCTGAGCTTTTAGATCTGCACTGTCGGGTTACCATAGTAACGTAGGCTAGCTACTTGGGCTTTTCAGACACAAACAGCTATGTGAACAAACCAGAAGAGGAAGGGTAGTCAGATCGTGTACAGTGATTCTGCAAACTCACGTCACGTCTCAACTCTCAAATCACAGTGATTGAGTGCTGCTATATACAGGTTTTAGTTACAAGACTTGACAGAAAAGGTTATAAAATCGCCGACGCGCCGCTGGACGGAGCACAACGTGCGACGCGGTGGAGCTGGAGAAAGTAAAATAGTTTCATTTTCGGTTTTGTCCACGCGGCCCGCGCTCCGCCAGTAATCCGTATGAATAAAAAAAGATATGCCACAACACAAGGTATGTATTAACATCCTTGTGTCGAGTGGATTACAGAGAAAGTATATGCTGCATTGCTGCTCCGTCATAGAGTTGTGCTCCGTACTCTACTGCCCTGCGTGCACTGTGTGTGTGTGAGTGACGTATGTGGGCGGCTTCCAACGTGTGGTACACGGCCCAGAGCAGAGCGGCATGGAGCGCATGCGGTCCTCGCTTCTCCCCCGTTTTAAAACTCGCTCGTTCTCAATAAAAATAGCCTATTTTTTTTGTCTTTTTTGACCGCGGTAAGGACCCTGACACCGCGGTAGGCCGCGGTATACCGCGATACGGCGGTACGGCGGTTACCGAACCCAGCCCTAGATGAATCAGGGCTTTACTTTATGAAAAAACAAACAAATTTGACACTTGAAGAAACAACGTTTCTGCCCGACAGTGACGATATACAAATCATACCTACTTTGAAATGTCACTATTGCTAAGCTACTAAAGTCTGTTTTGATCAGCTTGTTTGGATTTCTTCCACTAGGGGGCAGATGACTTCCCTGTCAGTGATCAAGCTCTGCAGTCAAACTCCCATCTAGTACACATGAGCTTGCAGAGAATATCAAAATGAGCCCTTCATATATGCAGCGTCAGCTTCCCTGCTAAGATTCCATATGATTTTCAAAGGCAAGTGCATTAGTTGATGGTGTCGAATCTAGGCCTGGAAATGTATCCCGAGATCTTAAAATGCACATTTCTTAATTGGATATGTGTTGCAAATCATACTGTCAGCGTTGTGCTGCTGTGTGTGTGTGTGTGTGTGTGTGTGTGTGTAGAAGAGTACATTTCATGCAGTCCCTCTCTAGCTCCGTGTTCCAGGCCAATGCAGCAGTAGCTACTGTACCTGCAGCAGGGGAGAGCTTTATGTCCTCCATGACCTCTGACAAGAAGGGAAGCAGGAGAGAGATCATTTTGCGACACACAAATCTGAACATATGCTAAAAATCTTTATTAGACATTAAACCACCTTCCATGCTGTCGCAGTGCGGCGTGTTGTTGTTGTGAGCTTGTAGATCTGCTGTTTTCTGGGTGCGACGCGGCAGTATAAATCAGCCATTCTTTCCCTTTTAGCTGTGTGATCTCGCACGAGGAAGACTATACTAGCGCCAAGGCAGACCTAGAAACCTGCAGACACGTCGGGTACCAGAGGGCCTACAGTCGTGTTCACACTTCATTTGGAATATAGCGTTTCTCGTGTGTGCAATAAATAACCCAGGATGTGAAAGCAACCTTGTCGTCCAAATGTTACCTCAGGGCACGCTGCTCATCTGGGTGTAACATACACCCCCGTCCTCCCCCAGGGCACTAGGGGGAGGTGTCCGGCACATATGGCCAGAGGTCGGGGGCTGGAGCCACCCGCTGCCTCTGGGCTGCGAGGGCCATGGCATGCCCAGGTGCTGAGGTGGCACCAGCAGAGGGAAGGTGAGTATGTGAATTATGCAGACTGGCAGCACATTCTGGGGCACTGACAATGAGTCAGCAACAACACAACACAATGGGAGGGGGGAGGGAGTGAGGTGTGTGTGTGTGTGTGTGTGTGTGTGTGCTGAGAGTGTATCTGGACCGACAGACACCACACATGGGTGTTTATATATAGTCTACATATATATTTATGTGTACATATGTTAGTGCAGTCTTACATCTGGAGATCAGCGTTTTTCCTATGAGTCGATAATGAACCATGAATGACAGCCAGCCTTCCTACAGACACTGTACTGTAAGTCTATACACACATAGAGGTACTATATGAGTGTATATATACATACTGTATATACATATGTTTGTATATATATACACACAGTACGTGTGTGTGTATATATATATGTATATATGTGTATATATAAATATAATGCACAAGCCATATTCTAAAATTAAATAATCGCAGCTCTGCTCTGGGAGAAAAATATTTTATCTTAACTGGAACACTTGATCGGAAAGACTGACTGGTGAACATATTGCCTAAAAGCATGCTAGAACTAATTGTTAAGTGCTCTGTGACAAACAGTGTTGGCTCAAACGAATGATTAAGTTATTGATCCGCTTGCAATGCTGAGGCTGCATATTCATGCTCATTACCATAATATGGCCTCTTTGGGGCGTGAGGGAGCAGGGATGATATAGTGGAGGTAATGTGCATGGCAGTAATGCATGGATCGGTTTATACTTGAATAACAGGTATTTTTCTTTAATATAAATCAGCCATTTCATATCTACATGTATCGATGTTATGCTTCTTGGGCTATATGTTGTAATTATTATAGCCTAATTTGTCTTTGTTTTTCAAATTTGTCTTCCTTGTGACTCTGGAACTCTTTTGTTTCCTTTGTGAAGTAGGGTCATCCATCCGATCACCCGTGTTTGCAAATAATATTTGATGTAGTTACATGAGGACATCTATCTATCTATTAATCTAATCTGTGACACAGCTGTACGATGAAATATAGCTTAGCTTTTTAAAATGCTGAAATCCAGCTTTCCTCCAGGACCGCAGCCAGTGTGCAGGACAGAGAGAGAAGGGGGGGGGGAGCGAGGGCACAGTGAGGCTGCAGTGGCTGACTGTCCTTCACGGTCCTTTACTGACTCATTACAGGCCTACTCCATAGTATGACGGTGTTGCTTGCCCAAAAGCACTGAGCTCCAAGATCAGCAGATCAGTTCCTAAACGGAAAATGTAAGTCTCCACTCCATCCAAAGCACCTTAAGCTTTGTCATAATGACTTTATCTGAAAATCTTTCCTTTTTTGTTGTTGTTGAGCATAGGCTATGACTAAGCATAAATTAGGTTTCAGAAAGTGTGTGTGTGTGTGTGTGTGTGTGTGTGTGTGTGTGTGTGTGTGTGTGTGTGTGTGTGTGTGTGTGTGTGTGTGTGTGTGTGTGTGTGTGTGTGTGTGTGTGTGTGTGTGTGTGTGTGTGTGTGTGTGTGTGTGTGTGTGTGTGTGTGTGTGCACGCTCTGTATTGTCTTCAGACATCTTGAGCAAGGTTAATGATCTCTTATAGGTACTTTAAAGACGCTAATAAATATAAAAAGATTACACAGGCATTAGTTAAATGTCTTTATTCTTCCCCTTTAAAAAAGAACATTGCAGATAACAACATACAGTTTTCTCCTGCTACAACAGTGCTATGCTGCATGTATATGATTACCTGACCCATAGCCTACTAGCTGCCTGTTGGGACGTCTCTCAGCAAAAAGCACTCTGTCCATTTGTCATCCTCTGACAGGCTCTATGGCTGCAGGAGAGAGACGCTGGTTCTCTTCTGTGCAGAACTGCCTGCACAACTCTCCTCTGACCCACGCTAAAGCCTTTACAGTAAATCCCTCCAGCAGTGCAGAGGTAACCACTAAAAAACCCCTGTAGTTGTGGATAACTGGGCCTGAGTTACAACTGTACTTACTTTATTTGTTTTTTTGGATGGGATACTGCACATTAATGAACATCACATAACAATGCAACGTAAACACCTTTTATGTCTACACCAAATCTCTTCGCCAAAAATAGCTGATCTACAAGCTCACGAGGCAATGCATCGTGAGCTTGTAGATCTGCTATTATGAGTGCTGGAGTGTGCCCCAAAAAAAAAGAGAAAAAAAGTACCATGCCCCTTCCTCATCTGACACTAGTCATGGTAGTATGTATCTGTCTGAGTATAGTGCACCATGTACACTTGTTCACAGGCATTATAGTCATCTGAAACGTTTTTGTTTTGGTCTAGTTTAGTAGTTTTAGTTGACTAAATATCATCTAAATGTTAGGTCTTTATTCGATGCCCTTATTATTCAGAGTAATTGAAAACAAGTGCAAGAGCGTAAGCTTCACTTCCCACATAAAGGCAATCAATAGTAAGGAGAGCAAGGGTCAGAGCCGTGGTAATGACACAATCTTCTTATGATCCCGTCTTGGATCTTTTCAACATGGCAGGAAAAGATACAATGAGCTAGAGTATGTTTTTAAAGAAAGAAATAAAAGGGACATGGGGATATTACACCATTATGTGATCTGATTCAGGGAACAGCAGGGAGAATGGGTGGTACTTTGAATATATATAATACTGTATATCTATTTATTTATTACAGAAAAGAAACAAAGAATGGCTACAGCTGCTGGTCATATCATTCATCCGCAGCAGTTTCTACTTGTGTGTCTTACTTCATCCACAGTTTCACCAAGTCATACTGAGTCACACTATCCTCCTGAATCATCAATATTTTACCTGAACATCACTGTGGAGCCAAAACACTTACAGCAGACACACGCGGCTTACCTTTCCGCACCACAACAAGAGGTATTCTTGGTAAGGTCAGGACCAATTTGTCTGTCCAAAAAGCACCCGAAATGCGGAGGTTTTCCTACTGAAGTATGAGAAGTGATACCAAATCAATAGAGGGGGCAGAGTGGAGGAGAGACCTTAGATGAATGACTTTGACGCTGGGTAGCGAAGACAGCGAGCTTAGCCGTTGAGACTGAGCTATGGGATGGGGGGGGGGGGGAGGAGTAGGGGGATTGGTCCAGTGACAGGATCTATAACATTTAAAGGATTATTGCCTTTCCCACCCAAGAGTTGTTGTCTATAGCAGTGGTTCCCCACTCCCATCCTCAGGACCACAGGTTTTCTATACTACTAGATCTAAAATGCAATTAAAGTCCTGGTAGAATGGAAAACCAGCAGCACCAGCATGTAAAGCCTGGTAAGAAGTAACAGGCACTACACAAGATCACACAGGCCTCGCCTAAGCCCTACAGTACATATGCTTTTGAGTCGCCTTTTCAGCAGAGGTGTGGATTCCTCACTGTTTATGAGGATTCTCAAGTTGTGTACATCTCAGCACCGCTCACATGGTGTTAACCTTTGTGGTTTTTTGCATCAGCCAAACCTGCTGGAGTGCAGCACGGTGATGTAATCGAAACGGGAAGGTCACAGTGCTCGGTGCAATGATGTTAGCTTTTTGATTTCCCCCTCCCAGACAAGTGAGCTGACACTGCAGGCTGGACAGGAGGGGAGTGTAAGCCGAGATTCACATCCCAGATACCACAAGGACACATCTAGACTGGGGCACAGAATCAGATCTCACAACATAGAGGGACGGACGGATGGATGACTGGGCGGAGGGGATGGACAGACGGACGGCTGGTTGGACAGCCCTGTAGATTTGCGTCTATACGCAGTGAGACTTTCTTTTTTACATACTTCTGCACACTGAATGTGTGCCATTGTAGGCCCCGATTTATACTTAAATGCCTGTGTCACCCATCGAAAATAGACGTCATGCAAGCTCACAATGCATCGTGCTGAGACACGCTGTGAGTTTATATATTTTTGGTGTGCGACACTCACAACCAAGTATAAATCAGGAATAACAGCATTTATAGGCTCTCAATAGATACTCTGCCCCACAGATGGACGAATAACTCCCTCGTAATGAAAGTCCACTTCCTCCTTGCAATCAGGACCACATCTTACTCTTCCGTCCCTCCATCACCCCCACCCACCCTCCTTCCCAGGCGTGTCGCACCAAATTCTTGGCCCTGGGTACAAGGATTCACATTCAAGGGCCCCCCACGAATGTTCTTCATAGGGGAAGGGGGTTTAACCCATTTAGACTGGGAACGCATTATTTTGTGCTTTAACTATTGAAAAATAGATATACAAGCTCACAGTGCGGCACTGAGTGCCGCTGCGAGCTTGTAGATCTGCTATTTTTGAAAAATCGTGTTTCTATGTCAGTGGTGCTCAAACCTTTTCATGTGAAGGACCCCCAAAATTATATGTACCTGTATTTGATTTGTTAGCTTAAAAAATACATATATTCAAAGATTTGAACACGACTTTTAAAAAATAGCAGATCTACAAGCTCGCAGCGCGGCACTCGGTGCCGCGCTGTGAGCTTGTATATCTGCTATTTTTCAATAGCTAAAGTATAAAATAATTAAGGCCCCTCCACCTTGGGCCCTAGTAACTCAGTCCCACTCCCCCCCCCCCCTTGTGACACCCCTGCTCCTTCCAGCACTAGCTCATAATATTGTCTTTGCTGTATCACTGCAGTGATGTAGGGCTGTCAGTGGCCAAACGATAAAGAGGTACATTTAACTGGCCTGAGTTTCACAAAGACCATTTGTGGACTTCCACAAGGACGAGGGAATTATGGACGTGCCCCTTAATTATTAAACAAGTGTGTCAGCAGCCTGGTCTGATGGAGGTAATGCAGAGAGGAAGTGGGCCAGAGAGAGGGCCTTGGGGGGGGGGGGGGATTCAGTGGGGGCTCGGGCCTGGGGAATGGATGGGTGGGGTGAGACCCAGGGGCAGTAGTACAGTATGGCCCAAGCATAACAGATGCAATATTGCTGCCGCAGCATATTTGCACATTGTTAACATATCTATATGAGTCTCTATATGAGTCTGTTGGAGGTGGACTGTATGCAGGCATTAAAGCAAGAGTCTCGCTGATTGGAGGCATAGCAACAAAGCTGTATAAAAGAAGAACAAAAACATCAGGTTTATCAGAATTGCCTTTTATTATAAAATATCCGTGATTTGATTTGTTGTAACACATCATACTTTGCATGCTTAGCTATAATATCAGATATCATGCTTTTGGATGACATCAACAGGACTGGCATGGTATTCCCTTTTGATCTAATAGGGATAAGAATGTCTTCAGTGAGTCAGAGACCTGACTCAGGACAGGAGAATCAGATCATCCCTTCTGCGCGCGTGCGTGCGTGCGTGCGTGCGTTCCTGAGTCCTGACATATTGTAGGCCACATTTTGGGACAAATTCTGAATATCAAACCAATTGATCGAATTGGATTTTACTGAAGGTAAAGGTAAGGGGATATGGAATGAATATAAGTCAATGCAATGTTCCCAAAGTTAGCGAAACCAATGCGCATATGTTTTTGATTGATTGATTGAATACTTTATTGACACGATTATTAACAGTACAGGTAGTACAGTCAATTGTTACACTAATAGGATAACACAAAAAGCCTGTGGGGCATGTGTGGTTTGTCGTTTGTGTGATTGTGTGTGAAAGCATAATTGAGAGGGAGAGACAAAGAATCCAGGGTATTACCAGCCAACCGGTCGCAAACCAGCCAAATGGACATCAGCACAAATACAAAACCAAAAACATTTGCACAACAAATTACTATCCAAGGCTAGCCTGGCATGGCCAGACTAATTGCGACCGAGGGTCGCAGTATATCATGAGAAATGTCGCAGCTTGTCAGTCTGTCAGTACACATTTTTACAGTCTATGGTTCTATGGGTTTGAGTATGGTTCTATGGGTTTGTCGCTCTGACATCATGCTCTGATGTCACTGTGATGTCAGGGGAACCACTCTTAACAGAATGGGTTTGCCGCTCTGACATCACGCTCTGGCCTGATGTCCCTTTTATGCCCATATATTTTATGCCCCAAATTAGTCGACAATGTGATGTCAGAATATGCCCATATATGGGCATTCCCAGATCACACTTGCAAATTAATTACGCCCTTGTCCGTTTTATGCCCATATATGGAGATCCCTGTCCCGATGTCATCAATATCAAGGGCATATCTGGGAATAGACATGGCCCATATCTGTGTGGCTGGTTCAGATAGGGATCTCCATGTATGGGCATAAAATATATTGTATGCTTATGGATACATATTATTATTAATAAAGGATAAAATAAAATAAAAAGTCCATAAATGGGCATTCCCAGAAACACAATCCCTTTTATGCCCATATATGGAGATTTCTGATGTCATCAATCCCAGGGCAGTGTTAGTTTCACAGCAAACTAGCAAACAGCAGATTTTGATTTAGATTTAGTCATAGTTTAGTCATTGGAAATGTTTTAGTTTTAGTCTAGTTTTAGTTAATTATCATAAGATTTTAGTTGTCTAAATCTACATTTGATTTAGTAAAATGTCATGGCAGGCCTGACGTCGTTATGCTTAATTTGTAATCCGGCTACCGAAACACTGTCGATCTAAGCTCACAATGTGTCTAGTCTAGCTTGTAGCTTGCAGATTTCCAGAGTGCAACATCCGCACACAACCAAGCATAAGATACCTTGTCTCAGTTCTACAGGATCTCTTCTCCACTCCCACTCCCACTCCAACATTTTAGTCTAGTTTTTATTTGTTGACAAAATTGTCAATGTATTTAGTCATAGTATTGGTCATCATCTAGAGGGCACCGGAGAGGGACATGAATGAGTAAGAGGAGGATGAGGTGATAAACTCGTCGGCATCTTGCTGGACCACTGACCGACAGTCCTTCAATTAGTCCAGCAGACCGATAGGGGATTACCAAGACTGCAGTGGATTGCAGGACAGTGTCAAGTAACTCAGAGATGGTGCACATCATGGAACCCATTCAACCAAATGGGTCTGCAAGGGTCTGTTTGTTTTCATTTGTAGGCTATTGTAGTTAAATGAACCCTGAGGAGTTTATTGCGCAGATGCCCCCCATCCCCAGTGAAGATAGATGGCTGGGTGAATGTTTTGGGACGGCCCTCACTGACTGTACTCCTCACATGTTAAATGGAGCGGTGCATGAAGGCGAAAGGGCAGCACACGGTGTGACCGGGGGTTAACCACTGAAGCCCCTCTAGACCAATGGGTCTTCAACAGGGTGTCCAGGACCCCTAGGCGGTCCTCAGAGTTACTTACAAGGGGGGCTGCCAAATCTTATGTGTCATAGGGTTATTAGAGGTTTGGTGTAGACTCTGTAGAGGGGGAAAGGAGCAGACAAAGGACAGAGTGAGGTCAGTCGACTCTATTTCTCAGTTTTCCACGTATGCAGAGACTTTCAATAGCCTTGGAAAGGAAACGAGAACTGTACCATCAGTTTGGTTTAGTTTCGTTTAGGTTTTGCCATTTCAATACACACCGCGTGGCTTCGGCGTGAACGAAGGGCCGCTTAGGCATCCAGTCCCCATGACAACGGGTTAAAACAGAAAACTGATGTAGGCTATACTCTATACTCTATACAGTAGTTGTCTCAGCATCAGCAGTGGGTAGCAAACAGCAGGTAATGCAGTATTCAGAGAGATAAAACATTGTAACTGCTGATTCTTTGGACACCCGTGTGTGTGTGTGTGTGTGTGTGTGTGTGTGTGTGTGTGTGTGTGTGTGTGTGTGTGTGTGTGTGTGTGTGTGTGTGTGTGTGTGTGTGTGTGTGTGTGTGTGTGTGTGTGTGTGTGTGTGTGTGTGTGTGTGTGTGTGTGTGTGTGTGTGTGTGTGTGTGTGCGCGCGCGCGCGTGTTTTTGTATGTGTGTGTGTGCACAGGCTATATACAGGAGTCCATGTGTGTTCAGGTGAATGACAGCTACAGAGAGAGAGAGAGAGATATGTTGGGATATTAGGACAGACTGAATGCTGCTGAAAGCAACCGGAGGCAGAGATGGCATGAGGTGATATTGGATGCTGTGTGCTACCACAGGACACTGGGCAGGGGGAGGCTCTGGAACCGATCACAATGTTTCACAGAGGACGGGGTGAAGGAATGCAAGAGCAAGCATTGTGATGGAGTGGAGAGATAGCGAGGAGGGGGAGGAAGATGTTTGAGGGAGGGGAGGAAGAGGAAAGAGAGAGAGGACTACGAGGGCGGAGAGAGAGAAAGGAGAGGCAGAGAGAAGCAGCGGGCCCAGCGCCAGCCCACCCCACCCTTGCTGCTGCCTGCAGAGTGAGGAGTGCTGCATTTCCTGAGGGCAATGCAGAAGAGGAGGAAGAGGAGGCTCGTCTCTGTGGGTCACCGAAGCCCAAACGTAGGGCAGGGAGAGAGAGAGAGTCAAGGACAGCCCATGGCCAATGGAAAAACCTGCTTTATACTCCATAGTACCACAGCGCAAGGGAGTCCAAATTAAGCTAAATGCACCAAGAGACAGACATAATGGATAGATAGATAGACAGACAGACAGACTGACAGAGAGAGACTGACAGATATGAAGATGCAGAGACAGACAGACAGTCGGTCAGACAAACGGACAGATGCAGAGACAGACAGACAGTCGGTCAGGCAAGCGGACAGATGGAGAGACAGACAGACAGTCGGTCATACAAACGGACAGATGTAGAAACTGACAGACAGACAAACAGACAGTGGGTCAGACAAACGGACATACTGTATGTAGAAACACAGACAGGTGAGCTGCAGCATTCACTGTAGTACCCATGTTGTCCAGTGTTCTCTCCAGCCCTCAGAGGACACGGTGTGGGAATGAATCATTTCCACTGCAGGGTCTTACATCACTTTGATTTTCCCAGAGACACTTCTAAGATTAGATTTCTGTGTTTGAATCAGACTGTGTTGTCTGTCCATTGTCCTCACGCCACACAGCCGAGGCATTCCGAGAATGTGTAGGACACGTCTTCATCGAACATGCTGGTCAAATATTAGCTTGATTGTTGTTGTTTTTTCAAAAGTTAATGTGGGTGTGTGAAAGAATGCAAATGGTTGTCATGGTTATATGCAAGTCACCTAAAGTTAGCGATGAATAAATAAAAGGCCTGACAGGCTCGATAGTTAAGGGACCTTAGAATTCTGACTCCATGGTTGCATAACACCTTGGAATCACCTTAGTGTAATGACCCCCCTTCCATGTTATAAATGATGGAATAAGTTGGAGGAAGTGGGGAGGACTGTTTCTATTCGGGCCTAAGACTGCGGTGGGTAGTAACTCCAAGAGAATGACAGAGATAAGAGGTCCCCTCCTGGGAGAGGAGATTAGTGTGGACCCATTACCTTAGCGCCATGAGACACCATTAATGGTTTCAGAGAGTACAACCCAGTGGAAAGAAAGACCGATTTACATTGAGAATCTGTCTCCATGTGACACCATGTATTTTGGTTACTAGTGGCCCTTAACCCTTGGGCATATAGGCATATACAGATGTATTCAAATGTATTACTTTAAGCATTGAATAGCATTAATGTATTACATTGTTTATACCTTGCTTACTGTAAATCGCTCTGGATTAAGATGCCTAAATTTTAAATAGCAGATCTACAATTCCCTACGATGTGACTAAGCCTATTTTTGAATAGCCAAAGTGTAAAATAGGGCTTAAGTGGTTTATCAGAGGCAGTCTAACCTTACTGTGCAAAATGTTTTCATTCATGCATGCTCCCCACTCCTCCACTTTTATGCACGTCTGCTTTCAATTCATAAAGCAATCATCAGTGGTGGAAAACGTACTCACTTTTTTTACTTAAGTAAAAGTATCAATCCTGCAATGTGGAAATACTCTGTTAAGTAAAATGTACCTGAGTAAAAGTACAAATGTAGGCCTACATAAAGTATCAAAAGTAGAAAGTACTCATTGTGCAGAATGTCCCATTCCACAAGTTTTCAAATAAAATGTATAAAAGTCTTTTGAAAATAGCAGATCTACGGGGGTGTCCGCAGGCCGAGCGGTCCAGGCGCATACCACATTCTCATTCTCTACTATATCGATAAAGGCAGAAAAGTACAAATAAAATGGCAGATCTACTAGCTCACAATGCGTGGCAAGCTTATAGATCTTTTAAAAGATCTTATAAATGTACTGTATGGCTGAAGTGGGTAATGTATGTTTTGTAATAATAATCTAAATCTACAAAGTTAACTTGTCAAATAATTCTAGTGGAGTAAGAAAAAGTACAATGTTTGCCTCTGAGATATAATGGAGTAAAAGTACAGAACATTTGAATAAAATAAAACAATACCTCAAAATTGTAATTGTACATTAGAAGCATTCCTGCATTAGAAGGACATTCTAATTTTTGTAATATAGTTTTTAAACGTTGATTTTATTTGGAAGTGAAATATCCCTTTAAGTACAGTACTTGAGTTAATGTACTTAGTTACTTTACACCACTGGTTTACCTGTACATTTCAGAACAGATAACAGCTTACAAAGAGAAAGCTGTTTTTGGCTCAGTGAGAATCTGAGCTTGCGCAAGGACAGCTTGTTCAACATAATAGCCCTTGATTGGGTAAGCATTGCAGTCGTGGCTGTTGCAATATTGAACTGCTATGCCATTCCGTTACTGTAACTGTTCATGCTAGTTTGCAACACAATATGTGCAACGTGTGACAACATTTATCAACTTCTGAGAAACCAAATAAATGATATTCCTTAATTAATTATAATTGTCGTTATTGTTCTTATCTTATCTTATATCAGAAAACGCCCACAAAACTGTGAAAAGTGATGACTCATCACTTTTCATCACTAAACCATCGTTTTCTGGGGCCATTTATAGCCCAAGGAATGTTTTTTGTGCAAAACAAATGCTTGCAGTGGATTCAGAATCATGACAAACCACTTGTTAGACCCCGCACATCCTTCTTAAAGCAGATTCTTTTCTGGGTATTTTCCTCCTGTATTCATGGGTTGCATTTGTAGTCCTACACCAGCCATTTTGAGGACCAACACAGGTGTTTTGATTAATGTAGAACATTGGTTCTATGCCAATCAGACAAATTGAGCACCTGTGTTTGTCCTCAATATGGCCCGTTTAGGACTACAAATGCAACCCATGAATAGAAAGTCGATGGGAGCCCAACTTGATTTGGCCGCTGTGGCGACCCCGAAGGTCACCGACTCGGGCACCCTAGCTAAATCATTAGAGCATGCCCTGGGCTACATCTGTGCAAAATATGGCGCTTTTTGACTAATTAGCACAAAATGACCATGTTATCTCCTTAACGCCCCCGACTAAAATAAAAAATTAAATCTAAACATTCAAAGAATTTCAAAACATTAAATGAAACAAAAAATGATGAAACAAAATTCATATTTAATTGAATGTTTCCATAGCCAAAATAGTAGATCTACAAGCTACAATGCATCATCACAATGTGATGCATTGTGAGCTTGTGAGTATATAGGCCTTAAGTTGTTAATACTGACAAATAGATAGATACTGTAGATAGATACCTTTATTATCCCAAGGGGGAAATTCAGTCGCCCAGAGGCAGCACAGCAGTTTAATGTTTACAAAGTTACAGATAAATATGAAAAGAAAGAAGTACTGTTGTGTACAGTACAGATCTGTAATATAGGTCATAGGATTACTAAATGACTGTATCATTGAAAGGTCACTGCTGGACAGTAGCCCAGTCTGTAACTTGAACCCTATAAATGTTAACTAGGCACCATGTTCAGACACCCCTCCCACACCCGAGCACAAATGAGCACAGACTCACCAGATCCTTAAAAATTTATTGAAGTCAATGTAAGATGAACTCATAGGTGATATAAGAAACAAAAAGATTACCCTTGCATAGATCACAGACCATGCCTTTGTCATCATCTGACAAACTGAACACACTGTAAGCATAATCCTTTGAAAACACAACATGGACATGATATCAAAGTAAGGCTTGACTTGAACTTTGTCGCACGTCGATGTCGCGCGCAGAAAACAGCTGATCTACAAGCTCACAACACGCAGATCTGCTATTTCCGGTGCGCGGCACCCGGCACGTGACAAAGTGTACATCAAGATCAACACATGGGAGAGTTTGGTACATATACTGTATAGGCATATGGATGAAAACAAAAGCAGGAGTTCAACAGTCCTTTGTGTCTCTGAGCTGCTCCCAAACGGGCCAGCGTCCCTTAATAGTGCACTTAAGTCACATTCTTATGTGCATGCTTGACAGGAAGACAAACTCACATCAGTCACACTTCTGTCACATTACCGCCACAAACATGATCTTCTCACTTCTGGTTACCATTTTGTCACTAGGCTTAGTGCAGTGAGGCTTGAGGTGAGCGAGGTACAATTTACTACACAACAATCCCAAATTCCCAACAATTACGCAGACTCTTGTCAAGACCATTTACAGCAAACTAGAATGTCTCAAAGGAAATACTGTGTAAAGTAGGGTCTGTGACAAAAGGCCCTGTTTAGTCTCCCAGATTGAATACAGATTGAGCCTGAACCAAGACTAGATTAGGGCCTATGTCTATGAATGGATCTTGCCCTTTTAAGACACCTCAATCCTAGAATAGGCATAACCTGCGTCAAACTAATTTACTGTCCATCACACGACCGTGTTGCTCATAGAAAATAACACATGTCTAATCTATACTGATGCATTGTAGGCTTAGAAATCTGTCATTTTGGATGAGCTACACACCATTGTGTGAAGAATTATAAATGTGACTTTAATGATCTTGCTCACAGTCTGGCGATCATAAGCTGTACATTTACAACCAGACATTTGAAATCAAGTTCTGAACAGGGCCATGTGGACGCCTGGGTGCAGATGAAAGCAAGGGTTTTTTAAATGATGCAACCATATTATAGTTGATCCACAGTTTGAAAGGCAAAGCTCATGCAGTCTTCCATTGATCATGCAAGTTTTTGCGATCAGTAGGTTGCTGTAGAGATATGTATCTACAGTATGCATTAGCTGTAGATTTTGGTGACTGAATTGTTAGTATGGTGTCAGAATGTTTATTTTTTTCTTTTTTTTTCCTTTTCTTAAAGCGACAAAGAGAGAGACCATTATGTATTAATGTTAATACACGTTTTGTCCATTTGGCCACAAATCATTTAGCGTACAGCGTACAATTGATCATAATAGTTTCATCATCATGGCTTGCCTTAGGAACGTAATGAGTCTTTGATATTTCAGTATATGGCATGTTCTTCCTAAAATAATCAGTCATATAGTACAGTGCCACAAGAACAAAATAGGACACACAAGGAAACACATTAAAAGTCATCATTGGTTTTCATAATTGCAATATATATAGTAGTTGCTATTTTCTATTTTTCTGTAGCTAAAATGGCATTGTGTTCTTAATACGTTGATAGAATAGTTTTCCCTTATAGTTTAATTAGGTGAATATCTTGATATCTTTTTTTGGTGACCTTCTCACTCATAATTTCTTTTAGAGGAGCATCATTTCTGAAACATTAGGCTAAACATTGCAAAAACAAACTAAGTATATACGTGAAACAATATAGGCACCTTCTCCGACTCTCCCCCACAACTCACACAGCACACATCCATTCAGTCCAATGGGTTGATGCTAGCATCCTCTAAGTGCATTACGAGCTGTTCCTTTGGGACTGTGCTATGTGTTCAACTATAGCCGCCTTCAGCAACCTTGGATATGACTGGAAAACCACTCCAGTTAGTCCAGTCAGGAGGATAATGCCTAATTCATGCTCCGTTGTATGACGGTGTATAAACCTGGCTTGACAAGGACTGCCAGTAATTGCAGTACCTATTATATATTTGGTTTCTTTGTTAAGATGGGGTTAGATGTTCTCCTCTATCATTGAGCCTCTGCTGACTTTAGCAGAATCATAGAGCAGAAAGTAAGGGTACCTAAAACAGCCATATTGTCAGCAGCTGTCAAGTGATCCGCAGTGTCTGTCCAAAAACAGACCTCCGCCACTTTACAAAAAAGCATCTAAGAAATGGGTATCTGCTAATACTATTGCTGTTACAATGCACGCTCTGTTGGGTCATAGAATGCATAGCACCGCCACCATACATAGATTTCCCTCGTAACAATATTAGACACTACACTTACTGTGAGGGGTAATCATACTGTATGTATTCTCTTAACTTCACGTTGAACTGTGGGGTGTACAGTAAGTAGGACATGTTACACAAATCAGCACTTGTCCAACACATGAGCCTCAGTCATTGGAGAAACTCATGACAAAAGCCAAGATATCAATTACCTGAATTAATAGTTAGTTGTATAGTATGTATGATATACTATAGGTTTGCTATAATTATGTTCTGGTCTTTCTCAATGTAGAGTAATAATGTGGCATTCGGGTGAGATTTTGATGCCCTTCTTAATGAGTATCCATTGTTGAGAATCCCTGACATGGAGGTTTATCTTTTTTGCACTCATAATAATAAGTCACTGACATCTAGAATGGCTCTTGAGTAAAGCCTAATTCATACTTTCTTGCACAATGGTATCACATGCTGAAAACAGCTGATTTTCGGCGAGCGACACTGTCATAAAACCAAGTGTGAATTAGGCTTAATTGCCCAGCCTGAGGCAAATTCTCTTCTTCAGCAATACAGTACAATGATTAGTACCAATTATGAAAAGCACACACAGTGCCCTATGCTAACCATGACCAGCTAGCAATAACAAATCATCTGAACTAGATTCACAGAATCAAAATGATCTTGTCCCAACAAACTGTCCTGTAAGCTTGCTTCCCCGGGTAATGCATGATGGTACAATAAATGGGTCCTATAGCGCTCGCAAAGAGTAGCCTTTGCGGCCAACAGAAATGACATTCAGGAAACACTGCCTTGGTGGGTTTTTACAGGGCTTTGTGATTCTTTAAATCAGCAAAAGAAGATAAAGTACTTATATGTCATGACTGTAATGAATATATTTGACAGAAGTGATTTCAGTACTAAGCGTAAAGTGGTGTTGATGAAGTATTTTCAAGTAGTGTCATTATGCTTTGTCACCTTGTGGTCAGCCTATCTACCTGTACATTTAAATGTTAGTAACAATATATGAATTTAAACTACTACTTGTATATACTATATACTATACTATACTATACTATATGATAATGTCTAACAAGCAGGTTTAGTGGATCAACTGAACAAAAATGATTGTGCAAAATAGAGAGACTGCACGTGATGTGCATTGTAATGCCCAAGGATTGCAATGTGACAGTTTTATGTCAAACATTTCCAACTGTCTTTACCAGACAGCTGTATTAACACATTCAAGCTAATGTTTCTAGGGCACAATGGTATAGGCCATCATTTCCTAGCAAATGACACACAAAACAGTCAATCCCATCTAGTTTGGAGAGTCAGGCAATCTATAAATGATGCTCTACAAATGCATGTTTTTGATTGTGCGTAGCTAGAGGGGAAAGAGGAAAGGAGCAGGGGTGGTATATACTATTTGTCTTAAGTGCTCGTGTAAAGGTGATGTTTTGGGACTATACTCTCGAGCTCAGTATATTGCATGACTGCAGTTTACACCTATAGGATCCATTTTACATTATGGCAAAGGAAAGGACTGCACTGAAGCTTGCAGCTCTGCAGTTAGTTTAGCAATGACCTCACTGAGGTAGAAAGACTGAAAAGGTTCATGGCACATAAACAATTAGGAACAGAACACAGGCAGAACATGTTAAAAGCAACAGATATTCCCTTCTTATCTGGACTGTTGAAATGTGACAATATAGCTGATGCTTAAGGGCATTTATAAGTGCATGACAGCATGGGAACGGGGTTGTGCATGACAGCCGTGGATCATTTTTGTCTACCAAACATTCTCTTGCCGTTTCAGACCTTGATCAGCTTTGTTCATCATCATTCATGTTATCAACAACAGCATAAAATAGTGGGAAAAACAGGAACTGCACCTAGATCTGCTCAACTTCATGAAATCCATTGTACAGAGGCACTTTCACCCTGTTGGTGAGAGGGGGTAAAGGCACTAGCAACTAATGTCAAAACAATTCTTTGCAATATGAAGAGAATTTTGGTATAGTGTCTTTTCTGCGGTTTCAAAACCAACATGTTCTAGAATTTGGTGTTAAAATGGAAGCATGACTCATAATATGTTTAACGTTTCTTGTTCAAAGAAGGTCCATGCACTGCACTATTGAAGTAATACTGTTATTGGTGCTTATTATGATTATATGCATTTTTGATAATATTTCTTCAGCTTCTTCGACTACTCTTTAAATTAGGAAATTCTGCATCCCCGAGTTGGGTTTGGATATATTTTGTCACGTTTCAGAAAACACCCAGGGTTAAATTCCTTCGTTTCCCTGACAATATGGCACAAAGTGCCTGAATTGCAACAAGCTGTATACTGATGTCATGCATTAAATATACAGTACCAGGATACAAATGTACCTTAGTCAATAGGCCATAATGCAGATTACTTTTTCATGCTATGATCTCATTTATGTACTGTTCCCTTAAGAATTAACATTCAATTCTTATACTTCTAAATGATTTGCAATTCAAATTAAAAATAACTATCTCCAGTGCACTCGTTGTGAAAATGGATGAGAAGGTTGGAATGGTGGCGGGGATCCAAAAGAACATCTTTACCATTATGAGGTATGTCTCATGCATGCCAATATCAAAATGTTAAAGTCTCTAAACATGCTCACGTGAAGCTCTTTTCTTTTATCATTGTGCTGTGTTGCATCTAAAGGGCATGGCATTGAATCACTTGGTGATATCATATCATAATTACAGCATCTGCTGGAAAATAGCAGCATTGCGGATGTCCGTGAAGCGAGTAGATCACCATTTTCTTTACATCCAAAACGGGACAGATCAGTCTGTTTCCTATAAGGTGCTTTGCTGAATAAGTAGATCCTTTGAGGGTGTTGCCTAACCTCCAGGTGCCGACCACCGGTCTGTAGATGCCTGCGTTGGTCTCTGCAGACTTTTCTGATGCGATGTGCAACTTGCGGAAATGTTATCTGTAAATCCATGCATAACGTTGTAGTTATCACGCTTGTCCTCTGATAAGTCATCGTGAATGGCTCTGCGTCTTCCGGTTGCGCCGCGTCATGTGCGTAATAGTAGATTTTTTGTATTTATTTTTTGTATTATTTTTTATTTTTTCAGAATATTTATATAGGCCTATTTGTAGGATCATACGGATTAATTACTCTATTTACCTGTCATATAACTTTAACAGCTTTGTTTTTTCGATTTCCTTTTCTATATAGCTGAGCATGGTTGTTGGCCTAAAGCCATGGAGCGCTTTTGGGGAGGTATTAATGAAAGCATTCCTAACTGATAGCCTACTCCTCATAATATGACAGTCTCATAGAGATCCCATGTATGGTGCCTAAACTGGGGGTGGGGGGTCTACACATCTGTAAGCAGCTTGCTTTTATTTACACAGTTCTGGTTGGCTATAGTGCAGTTGCCAGTTCTGAGGTTTGCTTCTCTAAAATTGTCGATGCTATTGTTTATGTCTCCGTCAATCTCCATGTACTCTGATTTGCTGACGCTCGATGAACTACGGCGGCTAGAATTGGTTTCAGAGGGAATATTTGGGTCAACGTTGAGCAGCTGGGCCTGCTCCTCTCCCTCCGTCTCCCGGTGGTAGAAGTAGTTGAAGTTGGACACAATGACAGGCACCGGGAGCGCGATCGTCAGCACGCCGGCGATGGCGCACAGCGAGCCTACAATCTTGCCTCCTATAGAGACCGGGACCATGTCCCCATAGCCCACAGTTGTCATGGACACAACAGCCCACCAGAAAGCGTCTGGGATGCTGTGGAAATAGGTTCCTGCCTCCTCGGCCTCGGCAAAGTACACGGCGCTGGAGAACAGGATGACACCGATGAACAGAAAGAAGATCAGCAATCCGAGCTCGCGCATGCTGGCTTTGAGGGTCTGCCCCAAAATCTGCAATCCTTTGGAGTGTCGTGACAGCTTGAAAATCCTGAAGACTCTGACCAGACGGATGACCCTGAGGATGGCCAGAGACGTTGCCTGCTCCCCCACCCCCTCTTTCTCCGGATCTTCAGCCAACTCTGTGCCCAGTGTGATGAAGTAAGGGATGATGGCCACTATGTCGATAGTGTTCATCATATTCTTGAAGAAGGCCGGTTTACTAGGGCATGCAAAAAAGCGCACTATCAACTCAAAGGAGAACCAGATTATACAGAGGGTCTCGATGATGAAGAATGGGTCTGTGAGGATGTTTGGCTTGTAATAAACTGTTCTGTTCCCAATTGTCAGCATCCGACCGGCTGGGTCCTCTTTCAACTCTGGTAAAGTCTCTAAACAAAATATTACTATGGAGATCAGGATGACCATCACAGAAACGATGGCAATCCCTCTCGCAGGGCCTGAGCTCTCTGGGTGCTCGAAGAGGAGCCAGATTTGACGCTGGAACTCCTTCTCGGGTAGCGGTCGCTCTTCCTCTCGGATGAAGCCCTCATCCTCGCGAAACTTCTCCATCGCGTCCACTCCCAGCTCATAAAACTTAATCTCTTCCGAAAACATATCCAGCGGGACGTTGACGGGTCTCCTCAGGCGGCCCCCGGACTGGTAGTAGTACAGGATAGCATCAAAGCTAGGGCGGTTTCTGTCAAAGAAATATTCATTTCGGAGGGGGTCAAAGTAGCGCATCCTCTTTTTCGGGTTGCCCAGCAGAGTCTCTGGGAACTGGGAGAGCGTTTTGAGCTGCGTCTCGAACCGGAGACCGGCGATGTTGATGACCACCCGCTCGCAGCATTCGTGGTCGTCATGGTCCGGGGGATAAGTGTCCTGCGGGTGTCCCGGCACGGCCGAGGTCTCGTCCATGTTATCTCCTGCTACTACAGTCATTCTGATGTATGGCTCCGGTTGGTCTGATCAAGCAGGCATTCAGTTTTGATCAAATTTCCACTGTAGTGCTTCCCACTCCCCCTAATTTGTTGTTGTGGTCCCCAGATAGGGGGTTGCTTGCTCTGCCTCAGTGCGGCTCCACTGCGGTTCTCGCTGACTCGACCATTGCTGTTCCCCGCTGCATCTGCTACTGCTGCTGCCTCTGTCACCCAGTCAGGGAGGGGAAAAAAGAAAGAAAGAAAAAAAGAAAAGGAATGGATCGAACAGCCGAGATATTTGCTAGCTCAGCGATTTCTGCCATATATTTATTTATTTATTTGTGTATCTTTGTATTTGCCTTTTCTTAGCCCCACTACAAGTGGAAACAATCAGTGCTATAGGAACATGTAATCCATTACCTGCCACCATGCCAGTGCTAATGACACTGGGCAGTTATTGATACTCTCATCAGTGTCAATTAGCCCATGTTGTGACGCATAAGATTTGGATCTGCTCAGCCAGTTATGTACACACGCATTTAAGCATATTGAAAACAATGACATTCTTATAGACAGACATGTCTCCTCCTAACAAAGGTTTATGAGATTAAACCTCCTCTAATGCTATAAGGTTATGGGGCTTACCTTGGGTTGACGTGGAAGGGTTCCGAGTGCGTCTTGTTCCCGTGTAAAGTCATCCAACGACAGGGTCACCCGTGGTTGTCATATGGCATTAACACTTTACATTACACCCACCAGAAAACAGCTGGAGTCTCTCTGTGCAGATCACATCCTATTCATGTCCGCCACAATCAAATAAAACCGTTAACTATATTACTCCTAAGTTCTCTGCATCGAAATATCATTTGGCATAGTCAAGCCACAGATAAAATTGACAATAAAGAGAACAAAAGCTAAAACGAAAGGAAAGCGTGCATCAGAGAGCCGCAGTGTATGTCTTGTCGGTGCGGCGGCACCTCATGTGAATGGCTATAGCGTCCTACCGCAGGAGAAATTCTTATGCTGCAATTCAGAGGGGAGATACATTAAGGGGCAATAAGCAGCCCTTGACATTTCCAGACATTACTGCATCAGCACAAATCCGCGGTTACGAGTAGACAAGATGACGGGCAGAATGTGTTTCACTTCAGCTGAGAGCATCACAAACCTAATAGAGACCCTGCGTGTCTAAACATGAGAGAAACAATTCATATATGGAGGATCAAATACATTTATTTTTTTCCCCTTTGTCATCATGTTGTTGTGTATTTTACATGGAAGTAACGCTACAGCGGTGGAGGTGATGGAGAGGAGGAAAGGAGTGGAGGATGAAGGGAGGCGGGTGCAGAGGGGGGGTTCGACGCAATGCAGACCGGCTGTACTAAAGCACGCTGCCAGAAGTTCTCTACACCACAAAAACAAGAGCACTTGTGTGCCAGCATTAGCGCAATATCTGATCTGAGGAGGGAGAGCTCGGGATAAACTTTACGGCGACCATCCTGTCACGGCGTCATTTAATATCTCTACACGTTCAGCTGGTGAAAGTCAACCACTGGATGTCATCATGATTCGCAAATGATCTCACACTGGCTACTAGGTGGGAGAGTTGTTATAACAACGATTATGCTTCACTGTCTGTCCCTGCTGCTCTGCTCGACACTGCAAACAAGCCGATAGCCGCGCGGTGACTGAGGGGTGGTTTCAGCACCATGGACAGAGCACGTGATTGCGATTGTCCCTGATTGACTCGCCTCGAAGCGCGGGTTTAAATGCCAGGGATACATTAGAACGCAAACACCCAGGTTACAGCTCATATACAGTAGCTGTAGGCTGTTTGTCATGAGCACTATTTTAAAAGGATACGTGTTTAGCTTTTGTTAAACAGTTGAGTTTGAGTTACATTGTTGTCAGCGGCGTCAGTTCAGAAAAAGCTAAGGTATGGCAACATGACTGGTGTCTTGCACGCGCGCGTGCAAGACACCAGTCATGTTGCCATACCTTAGCAACAGGCACGATTACAGTACATTTTATTATTTCCCCCTGTAGCCAAGGTATGGCAGCTGCCATAGCTTGCCATACCCAACTGACGTCTCTGATTGTTGTTGTTGTTGTTGTTGTTGTTGTTGTTGTGGGCTGACTTGAACCCTCCCTTGCTTTCGAAATCTACACAAATCAACCCATGTATAGCCTAATATAAAAGCCTATAAAAATATATAGGCCTATTCATCAGACCTTTTACTTAGTTAATGGAATTTGTGGCAAGACCATGTGTAGGCTAGTTCTCTCGTTTCCCGATTCAGCACCAAAGGTTTGTAACCCAATTGCACAATTAAAACATAACATAAACAAAGGCTATATGGAACTAATTAAAAGGCATTTCAGACTATTTTAGGCAAAATAGTTGTATAGATTCGTGTGGGTCTAATCTGACTGATATAAAGAGGGGGAATGATAAGTTCAATATTTTCTGAAAATAATTTATTTATAAAAAAAGAATATGGACTAAAAGTTCACATACATCTTCATATTAGAAAAATATATATCTTTCCTTACATTTGTGACAATTGGTTTGTTTCATGCACATGTCATAACAAAAAGGTCTTCTGGGCAAACTAGTGCTAGAACAACAAGTTATTTAAAACACAATCTAAACCACTTGACGTGATCAAAAAAAGCTCAATGCGGAAAATAATATATATCATAATTCATACAAAAAGCACCATATGTACATAAGGCCAGGCCACTTATAGAAAGAAAGCATGGTCATCTATAGGGCCTAAGAAAAAGAATGTTGTTTTGATGGCGCTGTCCATGATATACAATGTCCACTTCCATTTCTTAAAGGCAGATACATTGGGGGGGGGGGGGGGGTGTTGCTACCTGACGTTATTTTACACTGTGCCTCCTGCAAGTATAAGGAGAAAACAAAGCTCACTATTGTACAATAACATCTCATCAAGTGCAACTAACGCAGGCAGGCAACTATTACGCACGGTTACGCACAGCCAACAGCAACACTCCTCGGCGCCAATGTGCATTAAGCAAAAAGCACGCAGTCACCGCTATGCCTACACAACAAATCATGAAGGTAGTACGAACATAATATTAATATGTGTTAACTTTCCACAGTGTTACCCTACCAACTACTGTATATATCTCGAATATACAGTAGTTGGTAGGGTCTCACCGTCTGCACCATCTTTAATCAGCCACGCCGTGGCGCTGGAAGCTCACATATATGTTCTGGCGTACACAAACCATTGGTCCAACAACAAGAAATACCGAGAGAAGTTGTTGTCATATAGGCAATGATTTAAAAAAATAAAAACGTGCATTAGGCCTATAATGTTCGCAGCATACAGTAGCCTACAACTCTACAGTAAAGTGAGTAAACTAAATCATCCCACAATAGAGACTTTCAGCAGCTTCTATGCCCTCCAAAACACCACCACTCACCAATACACTGTGCTTATGTGATTCTATACATCTGTCAGTTTTCCTGTGTACTCCTCACATGGACTGAAGTTAACATATTTCAATTTCAAACTGTCACATTCGTCGTTGTCGTCGAGTGACAGCTTAGCGACAGTCGAGTCAGAGTGACTGCCGTTAGAGTTTGAGTTGAATTCACTAAAAGTAGTCTGCTCCTGTCCACACGTCACGTGTATGTATTCATGGCTTTCTTCCTGCTCATTTCCTCTGTGGTAGAAATAATTGAAGTTTGACACAATTACGGGGACAGGTAATGCTATGGTCAGTACGCCGGCGATGGCGCACAGAGATCCAACGAATTTGCCCCCAATAGAGGAGGGACACATGTCCCCGTATCCCACTGTGGTCATAGTCACCACGGCCCACCAGAACGCATCAGGTATACTGGAGAACTCCGACTCAGGGTCATCAGCCTCTGCGAAATACACGGAACTAGAGAATAAAACTACTCCTATTAGCAAGAAGAATATGAGCAGGCCCAGTTCTCTCAGGCTGGCGTTGAGCGTCTGGCCGAGGATTTGGAGACCCTTGGAGTGTCTGGAGAGTTTGAAGATCCGGAAGACTCGAACGAGACGGATCACCCTCAGGATGGCCAAAGACGCAGCTTGTTGGCTGCTGCCCTGGTGGTCCGCCAGGTCCAGGCCCAGTGTGATGAAGTAAGGCGCAATTGCAACAACATCTATCGTGTTCATGAGGTTTTTAAAGAAGGCTGGTTTGCTGGGACACGACAGAAACCTCATCAAAAATTCAAAAGAGAACCACACTATGCAAAGTGTCTCAACCATAAAAAATGGATCTGTGAATGGGCTGGGTTTTTTCCCAGGATTTGTGCTGTTTACGGGGCCTTCGTCCCATGGGACTTCTCTAAACTCGGGCAATGTTTCCAAGCAAAAGATGATAATGGATATCAAAATAACCACAACAGATACTATGGCAATTATCCTTGCGGGTCCTGAACTCTCGGGGTACTCAAACAACAGCCATATCTGGCGCTGGAACTCCATCTCAGGCATTGGACGCTCCTCTTCCCTGATCATGCCCTCGTCGTCTTTGAAGATCTCTATAGCCTCCTGCTCGAGCTCATAAAACTTTATTTCTTCCATGAATATGTCAACGGGCACGTTGACCGGTCTCCGGAGCCTCCCCCCTGACTGGTAATAATAAAGGATGGCATCAAAGCTGGGCCTGTTCCTGTCGAAAAAGTATTCATTTCTCAGTGGATCAAAAAAGCGCATCCTTTTACGCGGATCGCCCAATAGCGTGGACGGGAAGCGAGATAGTGTCTTTAATTGTGTTTCAAAACGCAGACCTGAGATGTTGATGACGACCCTCTCGCTGCATTCTTGGTCTGCTCGTTCCAAATCGACGACTGTCTCGTCGTGGTTCTCTGGGGACACCACGGTCATTTTTGACCCACCGAGGGTAATCCCTCACTGCACCTCCTGGTCCCCTACCCTTGGTCTTTGGCTGTGCGTCGCCCCCACTCTTTCTGGAACAGGCCCACGCTATATATATTAGAAAGCAACAATCCTTGCTCTGAAAGCCCCAACGGGTTGCCACCGTTTGTTGTTGACTGTCCAGAACCGTTGCTCTATCGTTTTATAACTCTCCTGTTGTTGGGTTAGTCCTTTAGAACGATCAACTTTGAAACGCATGGATCACAACTTGCATAAGCTTACCCAGTGGCTAGAGGTGGCTATCATATTCACACCATTTTAAACTCCAAAGCCCTCCCTCAACTTGGCTGACGTGATGACACTTGCTGCTGCTGTCTGTCCCTCTGTGGCTCAGTGCACTCTGTTTGTGGTGTGGAGTTCATGTAGGCCTAAGCATTGAGTGAAAGTGAACTCATGTTGTCCAGAGTGGCATAGCTTTTTAGAAATGTATTAGTAAAAACCCCTGTTTTGCCCTTGTCAACACCTGTTCAGCTATAATGGTTTCCAGTCCACGACTGACATGAATGAAAACCCATATTAGTGAAGGGGGATCCACACTACAAATTACTAGTATATATGGCTATCTTGGAGCTGTCTTGGTGAGTATGCATTTCTTTTGCTACATTTCTTAATGTGTTTTGAAGCATGTAGCCACATAACCAGGGGCCCTCTCCTGAACCATGCCAGTGGAAACTGCTGGCTTGACTGACACTTGAGTAGGCATAGAGGAGAGTGTCTTGAGGGAGCCACTGCCAAAATAACACTCCCCGTTCACAGCGTTTAAAGGGTTGGATTTTACAACTTGGAACATGGGGGCCACCAAAGACATGTAACCTTGGCCTGGGGTCACCGAGATACTAAGGTGTAAAAAACAGCTACACTTACAGCCAATTATATGTTAATCCTAGTTGGATTCTGTTCAGTCCCCACAATATAGACTAGAGGACAAAGCAGGTACTCCTTGTTTAACTCCCACCCGAGTTGAAGGTCTGATTCTTTTCATAGCACTGTGGCCACAAACAACAACAAAGTTTGTTTCTCCTTTCCACACTGTTGTCACACCTTTATTGCAAATCATTCATGCATTGTCCAGTTTAGTCTTGTCCTTACAATAAAACAATCAACACCTGGTGACACAGACAAAAATAGAAGAAAAATAAAAACTACATAATGTATTCACCCATAGGGCCTATACACAAATGTGCCACTGCAGATCAGGCAGTATTGGTTTCCTAAAGCTTTTATTGTAAATGACTAAGCAGCATATTAATATGCTGCTCTGTCAAGGTTTTCAATCAAGGTTTTCTATCTTCCCATTTTTTTTAGATTGATCAACCACGTGGCCCACAGAAGACCACAACCTTCTGATCTCGCCGCTACTGAACAAGAGCTGGATGTCAGAATCAAGTGTCAGTGTCAATCAAGACATGGTGCTGCCTGCAGCGGGCGTCCTGCTGCTAATGTATCAGCAGTGACCAAACGAATGTCTGGGTCAAGCTAAGGTGTCAGGCCTTGACCGTATCCAAGGAAACAAACAATAACAAACAGAGAGAGGAATGTCCACATCACGTTGACAGATGGGTCAGAATAATAAGAAGGCTCTTAGAATCCAAGATGCACAACCAAGCCAGAATGGAGTATTTCTCCCCTGACAATTTTCAGTTGTCGTGATTTCTCATTGGTCAGCAGTGTTTGTCAATCAAGATGCTCTTGTACCATGTCCATGGCCTCAGTAGTCAACCTAATATTTGGAACATACCTTGGTATTTTGGATTACTTTAAAGTATTTTAATTGAATATAGTCACTAGAACATGTGCTTTACAAATCTGAAGCTGCAGGTTGTGTGACCTTTGAATCCGGGGCATGCCCATGGCAACAACATGTTGTTAAGTCATTCACACAAGGTAATAAAACTCGGGGTTCCTCATCCATCTTACTAACAAAAATAAATGTCCATGACATGTCATTGATCACAGCATTATTAATTAATTAAGTCATGCTATCACTGTATCACATCATCAGCTATTAATATAGCAGATACTATAGCCTACTAAGCAAATAAGCGTTCAGTTTTATTGTCATTATATTATTATTATTGTTAAATAATAGTGCCTTATTATCATTCCTAATTTAGTAATTGATTGTGTGTAAAACATCATACACACATCATACATCATCAGTATGATATCTGATTATTATATATTGAAAAATAATTAAGCACATAAAATGCGTTCTTATTGTGCATCTTCCCCTGAGGTTGTCTTTGTCTAAATATAGATAAGCCGAGGTTCCGTCCTTACCCGTTACAGACATGAGGTCACCACAGTGGTAACGTGTTTCAGTGGACTCCCTCTGGCTTTCACCCCCTTCCAAACTCCCAGGCCAAGTATTTACAAAGCGTGTGTATTTCTGTAAGTGTGTATCCGGCGTCGCTATTAGTGTGTTTGGTGAATGAAAACATGTGCATATCGTTTGTGTGTGTGTATTAAAAGAGGATTTTTAGAAGGACAGTCCGGCTAGTCAACAGCTCTTTTGGATCCCATTTACGGCGGTGCCAACTACGCTGCTGTAAATGAAATAGGGTGGGATTTGACCTGGACTGATGTATGCAGTCTGTAGGGTTAGTGTTGACAGCGTCTCAGAGTATGGAATGGACCTATAGATGTGGGGCTATGTACAGAATGGCAAACTGCCCTTCCCTCAACACATTGGTCTATATTCTAAAATATTTACATACACCATCACCAACAGTTATTACAAGTGGCTTTTTTTTATATACTAAGAACAAACATCAACACAGAGATGGCAAAATCTGCATTGACCTGTCTTTTTGACGTACACTGCAACATGTTGTGTACACTGAGCGAGAGAACGGACCCATACATGGCAAATGGTGCATTTATTTAGCACCTTCATCCAAAGCACATTACATTGTGCATTACTTTCTGAATGTAATGCACAGTGTAAAGCACTTTGGATAACTTATTGGGTTAATGATTCACCCTTTCACACACACATTCACTCACCAATGATGGAGGAAACCATCAACCAGCTCATTGAGTGGCAGTTGGGGTTCAGTGCCTTGCTCAAGGACACTTGAACTCTAACCCAGCAGGGAGCTAGGGATCAATCTAGGAAACGCAGATTCCCTAGCAGCCACTCTACCTGGCTACCTCTGCCCCATAAGGGTGCATCATGGGTCCATTTGTACACTCTCTGAGTAAAAGTGTGCTCAGGATTCGCCACAAAAAGCAGCAGCTACTACGTATAGTAGCTGTAATTACTGTGCACAGTAGCCTACAGTAACACAGTAATTGCAGTCTTGGAAATATGAAGGTGAACCACAAGGATTGTGACTAGCATTTCAGTCAGCACTCATCATACTCTATGTGAAATATGAGAAGCCGGGACAATCCACACTAATTAAGAGTGTTAAGATTGTTGTGCTTATCAAGGCTATGATGTGTTTATTCTATTCCCATTAGGCTGTGTACATGTGAGCAGTGGACAGGCATCTTCACCCAGGAGTGTCTTCACCCAGGGCTTCCACCCTAGTAAGAAGATACTCCACCCAAGCACTGTGCCAGTTCTTCGAGCTTGATAGTCACCAATTTTAGACTGCTGCTGTCATCTGAAGTTGATGTTCGTATTTTTTGCTGATAGGTAAAGCAGGCATGTGAGAGATGAAACTGGATACCCCAGATCCGGAGGTTCAGGCCTCCTTGGAATTACCTCTACGTCCAATCCCACGCCCCCTTCCCGATTATCATTTCAGTCCTTGATCGAGCCTTTCCCTTTTTTAGTCGACAGCGTCGTCCGAAATTCACACTGCGGCAACCGCAGGGGGATCGGTGTCAAAGGAGAGCCACACATGGGTTGTTAATCAAGCATGACATCAAAGATCTAACCTGAACCCTTCATTTTTATTTGGTAGTATCTCTGATTCTAATGGCTGTGCGAGTGACACTAATACAGATACAGTAGGTGTTTGGCTGCAGAAGAGAGGAGCTAATCTGTGAAAAGTATAATTGTGAGTGAGTATCAACTCATCTATGTAAACAGTCTTCATACTCCTGATGAAGCTCAGCCAGAATAGGCCTACAATATATCCAGATGTATGACATCAGGTACTATACAGTATGTACGTAATTGCAAAAATAAGCAATTTTCATAATAATTTCCTGTAACCCATAGATACATAGCAACCTTGTTTCCTTAATACAGACACACATACAGATTCTTAATTGACTACCACCACCAGACACTGAGTGTAATGCCAACAGTAGACTAACTAACCAATAGTCTAGCAGGCTCTCTTTTGTCATTCATTGTTATAAATTAAACCCCCCTGCATTATTATTTATTCTAAGCCACTGTCAAAATGAGGTCTCTATAGTTGAAGCCTGGGTTTCAACATTTGCAGAGGGAGGGAATAAGAAGTCTGCACACATCTCAATATTATCAGTGTTGTCATTTTGTACATTGACCCTGTATTTTCCGGAGATCACATTTCATCACCAACATGTCCTTAGAGTCCCAGACATAGTGCATTCTTTCTCACGAAACCCCACCTATTAAGCTCGCTTCATGGATTTATATACTTGTGTGTATAGAGGTTGTATTTTCAGCTTTCACCAGACCTGTAATTGAAACCAGCTCAAAGAGCAACCCTTTGCTATGGAACCTTAGAGACTCCTATAAATAAACAGGCAACACTCCTTCAACACTTGGCTATATAGCACATGGAATGATTAGCTCATGGCAACAACCGTCTGATCTACAGTGTGTACCCACCACTACTTTTCAGAATGACACATGGTGTATTAACAGTACTGTACATATAGACTGGACATTTTACTGTAGGTTATAAACGTAGCTATACAATGTTGTTTTTACACTTTACTGGGCAAGAAACTAGGTCCTGTCAGGTTGGCCTGTAGCTGCTATATGGCTAATCACTAATATTACTTTAATATTGGCAAGTTAGTTAGCCTATTAAATGTATTATAAATATGATCTACAGAAGATGCTATAATGTAGCAAAATACTAACTGCAGTTGGCCATAGAACCAAATTCAAATTATAATGGGCCTTTGTTGTTGTTGTTCATTGTTTACTAGTGCTTGCCCGCGGTTGTGTATATGGAGGTGAAAGTATCGGCTTCTTCTTCTTCTTTCGTGTATCATCGTCCTTGATGATTGGTTGACAACATTGTATTTCACAAGATTGTACCGGTAGGTATGGTGTTCCGTGATGTCAGTCATCTCCAAATTTGGTCACTGTTTCAGCATGCGGGTATATCAGATTTGGGCACTGTAGGCCTATCAGTGATGTCAGTCATGAAGTCATCTCCAAATGTGGGCATTGTTTCAGCATGCGGCTGGCGACACTGTTTAGTGTAAGACTGATGACATCACTGATGTCAGCATGCAGACAGATGGCAGATGGCAGACAGACATTACATAAATTAATAGTTAGATTAGATAGATTGTAAAAGGCCAAACCAGTGATAAAAATGGGTATACCAAAAGTAAATTCAAATAACAGTGAAGAATCATTTGAATTCTCTTAAGCTCTTAATAGATGCAATAACACCTTTTTTATGATGGGGTAAGAGAGTTCCAATTTTCCATCCATGAGTAAAAGTTTATAAAACTCTTTCAGAATCCTATGTGAATATCTAGGCTATTACAACCCCAATTTGTTGATAATCCTTGGGCCTTTAAATAATGAATGTCACCCCCTAGAGGTAAAAGGTTGAGAAGTTACAGTAGCTGAAGAGGAAATTGCACCTGACGCGACCATGGACGGGCAGCCAGGAGCCTAATTGAATTCAGGTGATACTGCGTGAACTTCTTCTGCTAAGACATTTCTCGAAGGGACGACAGGAGGAAACAACGTTCGAGTTTGAGCTTTTTGTGTTTTTTATTTAGACCTATCTATATCTTTTTTATGCATGCATTTTATTTAAAATGATTCAACTATTAAGGCATCGGAGAAGCCCACCAAAACCAGTGAGTAAATCCTAATTGTACCTGTTTTATGGAAGAAGAAAAAATGCAAAGAAATAGCTATTTCACAGTTGTTAAATAATATTCCCAAAAAATACTATTAGCCTACGCACGCACGCACGCACGCGCACACACACACACACACACACACACACACACACACACACACACACACACACACACAAGAAAGTCTAATATCTGAAAACATAATGGATAGGCTGGGTTGTCATGGTGACTGTATAAAGAGCATGGCTACATTACAACCTGAAACATAAGCCCTAAGGAGCTCGCCCCCAACAATACTGTGGGATGCGGACATGCGGTGGGCTGTACAGTAGGCTTCTGCTAAGGTTGGCAAGTTATGGCAACACAATTCCTAGTTTTGGCATACGATGTTTATATGTAAGGATGTCATTTGTAACGTTAACAAAAAGAGCTCCCGCTGGCGTGGCTTAAATATGTAGCCTACTGTACACATAATGCAAATCTGATGATGAGAAAACAATGATAACGCTTTAGCTACCTCGGTGCTTTGACACCTGTTGCAACTTGTTGACAGAGGCTAGCTATTCTGAATTACAACATTTCAGACGCTGACTCACAAATGTACAGTAGGCCTATCTACTTTCAGCATGGCATTGACACCCTGTGGGTCTGTAGTTAATTAAGAATCTGTGTGTTATGTTTATGGAAACAAGGTTATCTGGTTATCTAGGGGTTGCAGGTAATGATTATGAGGTAGTGTAATGTAGCACAATTAGATCTGTCTGGGAAGCATAGTAAGTTAGATGCATGTGACCAGGTCAATAAGTGTTAAGTGACAGAGTTTTAAGTGACAGGGTAATTGGATTGCATTCTGGCAGCACCACAGTAGTTTTCTGGAAATAGGCCCTTGTTACATTTTTTTTACATTCGATTTTCTTTTTACTTGTTTTTTTTACTTTCTTTTTTTTTCATAAGACTTGGAACAAGCCTGGCCTGAGGTGGAAAGATGCAACATAGTGGAAATGTTCCCAGCAAATACGCTGGATTGACAAAATCTGATGGCTGTCTAGGCATGATGGCCAGAATATTCATTTCTCCCCACAGTTACAAGGACAAGGATAATATGATGCCGACCTGCAGTGGAAGCACTCACAGTCACATGCGTCAGAGAAAGAAGAATGATACTGACATCATCTATATGTGAGAATCAGGATCAGTCAGCACACAAAAATGAAGGTATGCTCAGAATCATATACAGTAGCCAACATCATATTTTCATTAATTTTCATTAATTGGTTGTTTTATATTGTGCAGTGTTGAAAATGATCAGATTACATTTCCAACAATTAGTTGCTAATACGTTACATTAACAATATCATCAGCCCAACCCCTCCGCTCCACTAAATATTCCTTAGGGTATCAATTAGGCAGTCAACTATTATCTCAATATGCAGTCATTCACTGAGCTTATCTTTTCACACAGCACTACGCAGTGTGCAGTCATTACCCAGAACCACCCAGGTGGTGTTTGAGACCCATTCAGGGAGAGCCGTGGCCCGACTCAGAGAACCCCGCCATCTGTACGGTGTGTCTGGACACATGTCTCAAACAGTTCCACGCTGGCCTCAAGAGTGTGTGGTCATACCCAGGCAGATTCATCACATTGGTGAGACAGAATATTAAGGGAACTTGGTGGTTTAAGTCAGTGTTCCTCAACCTTTTCCTTTTCCTGCTGCGATAATCATATTTTTTTAACTGGGGACCCCCCACTCTGACAAGCACTTGTAATTGTAGTTGAGGCATTACATTTAGTTTGACTCGGTTCCACAGATAGATATAGTGAAAATAGCCTCGCAACACAACGCCTCGCAACGCAAGGCGTTGTGAGCTTGTAGATCAGCTATTTTCAAACTGTTTCTTATATTATTTGACAATTTGGACAATATTTGACAAGTTTTTATAATAGTTTGTTGATTACTTTTGATGAAGTAATGGTATTACTATTTTTTCCATTTCCTTTGTTTTATTATTTTACGTTTTCATTTCTTTTCTTTACTGTCATCTGGGGGACCCCCTGGGGGTCCTGAACCATAGTTTGAGAACCACTGGTTTAAAGTAATAGTTGAACGATGCAGCTTTTATCATTGTATCTTTTGGGGTATGTTGTTTTCGTGGAGTTCCATCATGGTACGGTTGGTTGGTGCATCACTGGACACACCTCCTGTGAGGACTTTATTCTCCTGTTTTCCAGAGTGGTCCCCTTCCACCCCAGAGCCTCTTTATGTGAAGACAATCCTGACTGAGCTGAAACAAGCAGAAACAAACATGGAAGGCATAATTGTGTACAATACAGAAGAAGGTATGCAGCATTTGACAGAGAAAACCTGTCAAAGCCTGATGGCAAAATGTGTTGTGTAGAGTGTACTTTCATATTATATATTGCTATAAAGAAACACTAAAGATAATAATGCAGGGTGATGATCACTCTGCATTCGTCATTGCTACAGGTTGAATACTGAACGACGAATACCAGGTGTTTATTATCATTTGGTCAACAGTTTAATTTAATTAATAGCTTATCATTACTGGCAACGAGGAAATGCCCCTGCAAACGATTGGTAGTCGGATTCCCCAACAATGTGAGACGGGATTTGGCTGAAAACATGGTTGATGTTTTGCTTTTTTCTCCTTTACAGTCTGGAAAGCCTCCAATCTCTGTGCCCAAACAAGTGAAAAAGACTTGTAGCTTCTGATTGGTCTGTGGAGGGGGTGGGACCAGTGTTATCCAATGTAAAACTCTAGTCACTTCCTGACTTGCCTACATAATGGAAATATGAGTCAAAAGGACCCAAGCCAGACTGAGACGTGAAGTGAGAAAAAGACGAACGTAGTGAATCAGGATGCTATGTAATTTATGTATTTGTTTTACAGTGAAAGAAAACTACTTTTCGGGGTCTTGTGTTGGTGGGAGCCGTCAGTCAACTCTGAGTCCTGGTGCTATATCCCTAACTGGGCCTGATGACACTACCCTGCTGTTTGAAGGACGTTTTGAAAGTGGCAACCTCTTAAAGGCTGTCAAAGTGTAAGATGATGTAGCAGTTCACACAGTGTACTCATAGGCATTGCAATATCTGTTTGTATGGTCTCATATAGCCTTCATATAGCCTGCTGTAAACCTATTCTCTTTCAGAGGTGAATTTGATTATGAACTCTATCTGCGGACTGACCTCTATACCAAGAAGCACACTCAGTGGTTTTACTTCCAGGTCAGGAACGCCCGAAGACATGTGCGCTATCGCTTCACCATTACCAACTTGATGAAGATGACCAGTCTGTACAAGTTGGGCCAGCTGCCTTTGCTGTACTCGGAAGAGAAGGCCAAAAGTCAGGGAGTTGGTTGGCACAGGGTGGGCCAGCATGTCTCTTATTACTGCAATGGGCGCCAGAACTTCAACCAGCCTTGCTACTCCCTCTCCTGGCGCCTTTACTTTCCTTATGACCAGGACACCTGTTACCTGGCCAACTGCTATCCCTACACTTATTCCAACATGTGGGCCCAGCTTTCTGAAATTGAGCGGGACGCCAGGCGCTCACGCTACTGTAAAGTCCGGACCCTGTGTCGCAGTCTGGCAGGGAACCTGGTCCCAGTGCTGACAGTGACCAACCCTTCCAGCCAAAAGGAAAGCAATGGCCGCACACTGAAGCCAGCAGTGGTACTGACAGCCCGGGTCCATCCAGGGGAGACCAATAGTTCCTGGGTGATGAAGGGCATCCTCAACTTCTTGCTGGAGGACTCTGCTGATGCGGCCATGCTCCGAGACACCTTCGTGTTCAAAGTGGTGCCCATGCTCAACCCGGATGGCGTGATTGTGGGAAATAGCAGATGTTCTCTGATAGGAAGAGATCTCAACCGCAAATACAAGTCCAGCATAAAGGAGCTGTTTCCCACTGTGTGGGCTACACGTTCCATGGTCCAAAGGTACTTCTTTTTGAACCATCAGACAACCAGCTTTGGCTTTCAGAACAAAGTTATAATTGGTTCAGAGGAACCACAGTGATTATTTTTTACTCTGTTCACCAGGTTGTGTGAGAAGGGGAAGGTGCTGCTATACTGTGACCTCCATGGTCACAGCCGCAAGCACAATATCTTCACGTACGGCTGTGAGAACCTGGGGCTGGTCCAGAATCCCCCACATGAACGCATCTTCCCTTTGATGCTGAGCAAGAACTGCCCCGACCTGGTACTTTTATTAAATGCAGATTTACCAAGTTCAGAGCAGATTGTGGGCACCTTGAGTGTGAGGCAGCTACTTGATCTGGTGTGATAGGGTCCAGAGGTCTCTATCATGAACAAATGGATACTGTAAATGCCAACAGTCAGAAAGTCCTATAGCCATTTTTAACCCCTATGCATAGCTGGAACTGTCAACAAGACGTGTGCTATCCTTATAAACTCAACAGGTCTGTATTTGTGTTTCAGTTCTCCTTCCAGAACTGTAAGTTTAAAGTCAAACGCAGTAAAGAGGGGACTGGCAGAGTGGCTCTATGGAGACTAGGGGTCATCAACAGCTTTACCCTAGAGATCTCTTTCTGTGGATCCAGCATTGGTACAGAGACCATCATGACTGTGTTTAACTTACTTTAATCCACATTTATTTTATCACTGGAAGTGATTAAGATGGACGGTTTACTGCATTTGATCTCTTTGCAGGTCAACGGACAGGAACACATTTCAACACACAGGACTTGGAGATGATGGGATTTAATTTTTGCGATACATTGTTAGATTATTGTGACCCCAACAGGGCAAAGGTGGGATTCCATTGGATGTTTTTGTTTGGAAAATCTTACAAATGGATCACAAAACTTAAACAAGTCTGAGATGTTGTTCTTTTTGCAGTATATTGCATGTCTTAGAGAGCTCCAGGAGATTGCTAGACCTTGTGTTGATCAGTCTTCTGAACCAGCCAATATTGAGGCAAGGTAAGTCTACAGTTTTTGTTCTATTTCAAATTTCAGCTTCATCAAATTGAATGAATCATTATTTGTTTCATATGTCTTTTATCATTTCTGATAATCTAACATTTCTATAAAGACAAAGTTTCCATCAGTCAACACCAGCTTTTTAATTGCATTTTCAAACTTTCTTTTGGGTAATTTCAGCACCAGTGGATCTAGTGGAAATAGTTCAGATTCTGATGAGCCAGCAGTTGACCTCTACTCGTTTACCAAGGTCACTGACAGTTTTGTATTTCTAACACTGAGTTTAACAGAACTCCCAACAGTGTTTGTCCTGAGTTTTGGTTTCTGTGTGACTTATTCTATATTCATCAGAAACAACAAAAAAACCTGAAGACCAAGAAGAAGAAGAGAAGGAAAAGGAGAACTCACTTGTTGAACACTCTAGAGATGCAGGATGGCAAGGTGCGAAGGCTGTTATTTAAATCTCATACTGCCCTCACAAAACGCTAATGTTAGACTGTTTTTATTGCTCGTAGTAAATGTGATATTCTATTTCTGTTACAGTACGCAAGTATCAACGGGACACTGGAGAACAACACACTGACACCAGAGTCCAGTGGCACAATGCCATATCACCATCTACAAGTAGGTTTTTCTGTAAATTAGATTAGACCGACACATGCTTTTCATTTCAGGTGTCCTAGCAGCAACAGCAGTGAGAATGAGGAAATGATGATGAGGAGGATGATGATATAAAATACTTAGTTGCTGGCCCTGAATGACTGAACGGTTTACGATGTGCACTGTATAAGTAAATATAAATGTACAATGTCTATCAACAATGAATCTGTATATCTGTATATCAACTATGAATATATATAAGATTATAATATTCAATGACAATAGCTGATCTACTAACTCACGTGTTGCAATGTGACATGTTTTGAGGTTGTAGATTGTCTGCAAAGATGTTTAATGTAGACAAAAATTGTGTTTGTATGTGTGTGACACACACACACACACACACACACACACACACACACACACACACACACAAACACACACACACACACACACACACACACACACACACACTCTCTCAAATATACACACAGGCTGTCAACACTCAGCAGACCTTCCAACAGTGAGTGTCTGGATGAATATGTACAAACTATCAACAGTATGAATTAATATAACTACAATCTCTCAACAATTATCCTTAACAGGCATCTGTCAGTTTGGCTATGTACATCCGAGTAGTCCATGCAAGGTTAGGGTTAGTAGTAGTCAGCAGTCAGTAACAACAGACAGTGCTGGCCTTAGCGTTCTCTACGGTTTCACAGTTATGCTGTTACTGGGACAAAACAACAGTGAGGAAACATGATAGTGACATAACTTCTGTCATAACTTGCTAAATATAACAGACATTATAATAACAGACCTTGTGCCTTGACACAAGGGGGGAGGGGAGGGGACGGAGGGAGCGAGCACACTTTCTCACTTTCAAAGTGATCTGTTAGGCCCATGAAGTATCCATGGCCATTAGGAGCAATTTAGCGTGACACAGGAGAGCCTTTCCACGGGGCTCCCTCTTTCACAGGCCTGATGAAAAGCAATGCATGTCAGGGGAAACCAGAGCTGGCAGACGCACGCTCCCCAGCAGGGCCTGATGGAGATGGTGTCACTTTCACCCCTCCCTCCTTCTCTCTCTCTCTTTCCCTTCGCTTACATTCTCTCTCTCTCACACTTGCTGTCTTTTGCTGACATGCTCTTTCTCTCGTGCACTATTTGACTCGCACGCTCACTCAACCCCCTCGGTCTCGCCTACACAAACGTGTTTCACTCACTACAGTACCGTCTTCTCACTCACTCTGTCTCTTTCCTTTTCTCTTTCTTACTCCCTTTTGCCTACTGTGCATTTTCTTGTATTTCTTTCGTCAATGCAAGCACTGTTGAGGGTGTAGTGTTTTATTATTGTATATTTAGTTCATTACTGATTGTGTTTCTTTGTATCTTAACTGCTGTGCCTTTGGCAACTGATCAATACACGTCTTATCTTATCTTATCTTAGTTTCTCACTTTCAGGCATGTGCACACATACAGTAGACATCAAAGGGGGCTTGAGCCCCTGCCCTTTTATCCATCTGTAAAAAGTGCCCTCTACAGACCATGAATGCCGTTTTAATGCTCTTGCTGGTTTTAATATTGTGAAATAAATGCAAATGCCCCCTTTCCATGCCATGAAGGCAGCATTCAAGAGAATTGCCTTGTCCAAACTGAAAGAATTGCCCTCTCTGTGTAGAAATCCATGCCGTTATATGTATTGACTGTGACGTATTATGCTTAGTTCAGTGTGGTGTCAAGCACCGCTGCGACGCGTTGTGAGCTTGGAGGTCTGCTATTTTCGAGATTTTCACCAAAGGGCCCTTTTACAAATTTCAGCCCCTGCCTCTCTAACATTCTCTGCATGTCCCTGCTCACTTTTATTTCTTGTTTTGTGTGCTGCAGCCAGAGGCGCCTCCAGGTTCTCAGTACCTTCCTGGGATTGAGCTTCCCAGCAGGGAGGGTAGTGCTTCCCCCCCAGGGCCCAATGCTGCTGCTAAGAAGGTACAAAACGTCATTGTTTACAGCAGTTCTCAAAGTGAACGGTCCTTGAGGGGGTTCCAGGGGGTCCCCAGCTAAATGAGTTAATATAGCGTCACAATCGGTTTAACCACGTTTATCCACCAGATATTATAATTTGCCTATTCAAAAATAGCCAATCTACAAGCTCACAATGCATTGCGACGCGCCACGTTGTGAGCTTGTAGATCTGCAAATTGTGAAAAATCTGGCATCAGTTTGAAAATGTTTACACAAATCTTCTCTTATGGAGTCCCTGTCACAAAATCTTTTCAGATGGGGTTCACAGCCAAATACATTTGGGGGTCCTTGACATAAAAATGTAAAAAGGAAAAAAAGAGAAGCCAGAGAAGCACTGGGATTTGTTGTTTAATTACAGTGGACATCATAAACCTTGACTCTATAGTAAAATAGTGCAGCGGAGGAGTTCTGCTCACCCACAAAATGACTCAACACACTACCTTAATTCATTACCGTTAGTTTTATTCTTTTAGCTTTTTACTGTATATAATGCATTTACCAAATTAACCCTGGCAGCTGTTGTGCCTATTTTGGGCAATATTTTATACACAAAAAGCTTTGTATATTGGATATATAAAGCTCAAGCTTAAGTGGTTAAAGAGTGTGTTCTGTTGTGTTTTCAGTGGCATCATTTGATGATGTTTAATGCATGATCTCTACATGCAATGTCTGCAATTCTCTGCTCTCTCTCTCTCTCTCTCTCTCTCTCTCTCTCTCTCTCTCTCTCTCTCTCTCTCTCTCTCTCTCTCTCTCACTTAGTCTTTGACACACAAAGAGAGGGTTGAGAATGATGAGAAGAATGTAAAGAGCTGAGTGCTCTGCTTTTTGGTATTTGCAGTTGAAATTTTGAGTTTGATATTAATAAATGTTTTAGTTCAAGTCAGTTTAACTTTGTCCCTCATAGTGCAGTTAAATGGGTGCACATTGTGAATGATGCAAAACATAAAGCTAAGTGTATGATTGCTTTTCTTTGGCCCACAGCCAGAACGCCTGCATCATCTGATGGAGGAGTACATGCGGAGCAGGATGCAGTCAAGCCTGGGACCGACTGTCAATGGTGGGCTCAGCAGCAACTCAACCCTGTTATGTGAGATTGTTCATGATTTCACACATAAACATGTCTCATACGTCTTGCCTGTCCGTGTAGCCATGTGTTTTGTTCATGATTAATAATGACATTTTATTCATGTTTAATATTTCACATACCGTAAACCAACAATTGGTACATATTAGTATTAAATAAAATTGAAATGAAGATAAAATACCATTGTATTCACAAACCCACACATTAGACATGGAGAAATATGATTTTATGCACATGAACATGAAACTTTGTAGCTTACCAGACTAAAGAGTCACTACCCCTGTGAATAAAGTCACTTGAAGGACTCAACCTATAATAATAATGATAATAATAATAATGCTTCATATAATTGGTCCTCCTGAATAATGCTCATTATGTCTACTCACTCTGTGTCACAGAGGAGGGCTGTGGAAACCTGTTCAGAAACTACATTGGCAGTTTTTGAGCGGAGCTAACCGCTTCTACATCTGGCTTTGTCTGCTTCCTACGTCTGTAGTATGTATGTCCCACATTTGGCTCATTGGCCAAGCTTCGTGGAGCGCTTAAATATCACTGCTCACTCCACACTGGGTGTGATTTAGTTTTTATTAATGCAAGAACAATGGCTTCCAATTCAGCATGCTAACTTTGCAGAAAGAGAAGGCTTTGGTATTTGTAGGCAGATTAGTTTTGTCATTCGCTGGCAGTTTTCTATCGTCTACTTTCAGGCGATTTGGTGTAGAGGGAGAAAAGGAGGGGAACAAGAACAGAATTAATCTGAATTAATTTTATCGGGTGTAAGTGGTTAAGTCCTTAGGCAAGTAAATTACCTGTGGCTGCCATATATTCATGAAGCTGCTTTCTTTGTCTTATCTCTTGTCGGATGTGTTCTACAGTATATGCAGTGGTGTAAAGTAACTGAGTACATTTACTTAAGTACTGTACAGTTTTGAGGTATTTGTTCTTTACTTGAGTATTTCCAATTTCCAATAGTTTTCCTTCTACTCCACTACATCTCGGACTTTGTAGATCTCCGATTTTCAAACATTTTGTACTTTACTTTTGGTACTTAAGTACATTTTGACACCAACACTTTCATACTTTTACTCAAGTACATTTTGAACTCTGGACTTTTACTTCTAAGGGTGCCCTCACACCAAAATACCTAGAGTGGAATCCGCCAATGCATTTCAATGAGAATGGAGCGTTTTTTTGCCAGTAGAGGATTTCTGCCAAAAAACGCTCCATTCTCATTGAAATGCATTGGCGGATTCCAGTCGAGGTATTTTGGTGTGAGGGCACCCTAACAAAGTATTTCTACATTGCAAAATTGATACTTTTACTTAAGTAAAATATGTGAGTACTTTTTCCATGTGTGTGTGTGTGTGTGTGTGTGTGTGTGTGTGTGTGTGTGTGTGTGTGTGTGTGTGTGTGTGTGTGTGTGTGTGTGTGTGTGTGTGTGTGTGTGTGTGTGTGTGTGTGTGTGTTTCTGTGTGTGTGTGTGTGTGTGTGTGTGTTCCAGACAATGCCTGGGGGTCCCCTCTTCTGCCCACGCTGCACCCTACTCGCCTCCCTAAGGAGCAGCTGACAAGACAAAAGGAGCTCCAAACTTTGTCCCATGTCCAGTGTAAGCGTCTCAGATACTTGCCCATCTCAAATCCCACCATTATTGTGGGCTCGCTTTAGCGACCACACTATAGTTGGCCTCAATTTATATTTATTCAGACACTTGTTTTGGCATCCTACTAGTTATTTAGCTAGACATCTTGTTCAGCTTTACACAGTTATGTGTGCTTGTATTGTTCTCTTTACAAATGTTTATCCTTTTTGAGATTTTCCTCTGGGAAACGAATTCTGTCTTACCATTTATATTACTGCCATATAGCCATAACTCCAAAAGAATACACCTAGTGTAAAGTGAGCAGTGCTCACGATACAAGACAAGTTGATATCGTTTGATAATGTGTTGCTCTGTACTTACAGTATATAGTTCACTTTAGAGGTTATTACATCATATACAGGATTATGGTAACTGTGATATGTTTGTACTGGAGGTTGGAAAGCTCCAGTGCGGTCCAACCCCGCCCCCATCACTGTGATTGGCTGAGACGTGCATAGCTCCCATTTCACTAGGAAATACGTCACGAAACGGAAATTAAATACTCTCAAAATACCATTTCAGCTCGTCTTTAACTCTTCCCACGCTTTGAACGTTAACGTTCGCCCCATTTTTTACAGAACCTCGATGCCAATACAGCGCTCGTTCGGTTCGTTCGTCTGATGACTGTAAGCTGATGAGGGGTCGCGCGGCCGTCTACTGTAAACACATTTTCCGCGGTGATGGTGTAAAAAATCCATTATGCGTTAGATCAACAGAGAACAATTCACTTCCTTGTTGATTTCCTCCGGCTGTAAGGCTCTGTGGCCAGTGACTGGTCTTCTTCCTCTTCAACACATAACAGGCAAATTCACATTCATTCTCGCATGACGCCGCCCTCTGCTGCCTGGCAGACCAAAGTGCACTATTGCACAACCAAAAAAAATAAAAATAAATAAATAAATGTCTGTCTGTCTATCTACTATAACGTCGCCAAGGTAAGCCGCTTTTTGATGGCGCCAGACCCAATAAATAAATAAATAATCTGGCAGTAGGAGAGTTAATAGCCCTCAGCAGATTCTGTGAATGTCGGTACATGTAGTGTTGCATTACTCTTGAATTATGTTGCATCCACAGGCAAACCGTCCCACTGTTCCCCAGACTGTTTTCAGAAGTCCAACAGGTGAGACATGGACAGTTGGACACTTATGCATACGACAAGGTAAAAATTGGGATAGCAGGGGACCCACAAGCCCAAAAGCTCAAGGAATAGGGTAGGACCTGTGATTTTCTGCCGTACTTTTTATTTCTGTTTTATCTATTAGTTTGGTCATTAAGGTCCACAGAATGAGAGGCCTGCTCTGCCAGAAACATCACGAAAAAAAGTTATGGCCATTTGTATATTCACTGTCCCATTGACTCCACTAGAAATATCAAAACAATTAAAAATAAATCTGCTTTAATTAGCATGTGAGGGGTCAAACTAGGGGTTCTTCATGATTCTGAATCCATTGCAAGCATTTGTTTTGCATGAAAAACATTCCTTGGGTTAACTTTCGGCAGCCCAAAACTGTGAAAAGTGGGGAAAAAAGTGATGACTCATCAATGGGACAGTGAATATACAAATGGCCATAACTTTTTTTCGCGATGTTTCCGGCAGAGCAGGCCTCTCATTCTGTAGACCTTAATGACCATACTAATAGATAAAACAGAAATAAAAAGTACGGCAGAAAATCACAGGTCTCCCATTTTGGTGACTGGGTCCCCGGCTAGGATATACCGGTACTTGGTTGCTGCTGATTTGAACCACTTTCAACCTGGTGTCCCTACTTTGGGCATTTTAGACAAATCATGGAAACAATATCAACAGTTTCAAAAATTGCAAAAATAGCAGTTCTACAAGCTCACAATGATGCAATGTGTTGTGAGCCTGTAGATTGTCTATTCTCCCTATTTGTCGTACGATGAAATATATGTATAGTGCCTAAGCGGTTAGGGTGAACACCCTTCAGTAGAATAATTCTCTAGACCATTGGTTCCCAAACTTTTCAGGTCGAGACCCAAAAGAGAGATTAGACGTTTGCCCAGGACCCAAACTAGTGAAAATAACAGATCTACACGTGCACAACACATCGCTTCGCGCCGTGTTGCGGGCTTGTAGATCAGCTATTTTCACTACTTTTTAATTATTATTATTTATTTATGGAATTTCTTAGATTTGTTTGATTGTATGTTTTAAAAACTTTTTTAATTAAAAAAAATAATAAATCTTTTGAAATACGTACAGTATATATTTTTTAAATGTAGGAAAAGAAAATGTGATTTTTACTCAAGTCGTGACCCATAAAAATTGGTCTGTGACCCACAAATAGGTCCCGACTCAGTGTTTGGGAACCAGAGCTCTAGACTTCAAACCTGAAGTCACCATTGGCTCAGGAGGTAGCGCGGCCACCAATCAGATCCTTCCCTTTTCAATCCCCTTGCATGGTTGCCTCCTCCATCTAAAGCTCTTTGGAGTAAGGCAGTGGCACTATATAAATGAACCATTTTCAAGTCTTACTCGTAACCTCTGTTTTTCAGAAGAGCTATTCATGCTCACAGTGAATAGCGGGAATATCACACAGGCATTTGTGGTGTGTTTTGTTGTTTTTGCCACTAATGTCTGTCTATCAAGGAAACCACCTGTCAAGCAATGGTCAGGGTCAACGACATGAATATCAGGTTTTTCCTGGAACAGAACTCAAATACAGTTCTTAGTGTTCTAGAGCCAGTCTTTTATTTCATCAGATGAGCTCCAGATAGACTTGCTACTTACTCCACTTAAAGGTTACATCCCATGTAAATTAAGGGGCATCTACTGTATCAAGTGCCTGTGGCAATGTGACAAGGTGAATTGGATTGTATTTAGATAAATAATACATGTTATTTACTGTGTAAGATTCACAGTCTACACTGAACCACATGGTAAATGGATGACAGGAGCTAACAGACTGTATAATGCAAAGAGAAAAAACAATGACCCAACATACATAACTTAAACTCTGCTGAAGTTCTATCACTTATCGTTTCAAACAGTTTAGTTTTAGATGACTTGACAATTTGGCAAAGATTGTTGTCTTTTTCCAATCTCCCTGAGATGCTTGCACCAGTGTCACTGCACCTTGCCAACAGTTCAACTAGCTGATTAAAGTAGCTCTCTTTTCCAAGGACTAACAGCGCAATATACACTATCAAATCCTCAGTAAAACCCTCAGACCCATAAGGATCCATTTCAACATCTTAAGAGTTAAATGAACACAGTCTGGGCTCTATTTCGATTGTCTTAAGTACCAGCTCTTATGCCTTAACTTGAAGGCCTGTCCATACTCTCTCCGACCACCAAACCTTTCGTCAGAATTCGGTTCAGTTCGGTTCAACTACAAAATTACGTCACTCGCATCTTCTGAAAAGCATTACCCCAAATTAGAGTTCGGAAAGCTGCATGTCGGAAAGTCGGAACTCTCAGAAGAAAAGTTTGGTGGTCAGAGAGAGTATGGACAGGCCTTCAAGTTAAGGCATAAGAGCTGGTACTTAAGACAATCAAAATAGAGCCCTCAGAGGGTTTTACTGTGTACAAACATGAGGCCCTTCTGGCACAGACAGTACTCTTAAGAGTACACTATACACAGTCCATGTATCGTCACAAGATAAAAGGCTCACAGTGAATGAATGGGTGGAACATACTACTACTACTAGGTTGTAGTAGTTGTGTGTTTGGTTCACTTGGTTGTAAAGATGCATTGTGCCAGGCACGTGCACACATAGACATCAAAGGGGGCTTGAGCCCCTGCCCTTTTATCCATCTGTAAAAAGTGCCCTCTCCAGACCATGAATGTAGTTTTTACTATGGTGAAAGAAATGCAGATGCCCTCTTTCCATCATGCCATACCTGAAGGTGGCATTCAAGAGAATTGCCTTGTCCAAACTCTCCCTCTCTGCCCTCTCTATGTAGAAATCCATACCGTACACCACATCTCCAGTATTGACTTTAGTTCAGTGTGGTATCAAGCACCGAAAATAGCTGACCTCCAAGCTCACAACTTGGAGGTCTGCTATTTCCGATATTTTCACCGAAAGGCCCTTTTAGAAATGTCAGCCCCTGCCTCTCTAACATTCTCTGCACGTCCCTTTATTGTGCTCTATTCAAAGATTGGAGGTTTTAGAGCCTGTGAGGGAGTTTGCTGTACCCATCAGTACCAGCTCAGCCGGGAGGGACTGGGTTTTTCTCCCCTCATGTCCCTTATTCACCAGTTTGGTGACTGGAGACGATGTACCGGTAGATGTTCCAAGGTGAGCTGCTTGTATGTGTAATATGATAATGCATGGTCCTTAACCACTTTCAACCTGGAGTCTGTATTTTGGGCAAGGTCATTATAGGCAAATATATGTATTCATAGGTTGCATTTGTAGTCCCAAACGGCCATGTTGAGGACCAACACAGGTTTTTCAATTTGTCTGATTGGCACAGAACTAATGTTCTTCGCCAATCAGAACACCTGTGTTGGTCCTCAACATGGCTGGTGTAGGACTACAAATGCAACCCATGAATAAAAAAGTTATTCATTGGTTAATAATGATAGAAAACATTTTACAAAATATAAGTTATTTTGTACATATTTTAATTACCGGTATTGTTGTGTATTATAGTAATTGTAGTAACATTATAGTACAGTTCTTAACCATGAGTATCAAACAATAGCAAGTAATTATGAGCAATTTTGTCCTTTTTTTTCCATCAAGCAATTCCAGTGAAGAAGGAATGAAACAAAAGAAGAAAAAAAGGAAAGATGGAGCGCTGAAAAGAAACAGAGCATTAAGGTACTTGGGGCATAATAGAAAGAAGACTTAGACCAGAAAACCACTATGTCTACAATAGTGCCTCAATATAACTTTTAGTTTTTGACTGTATAATGATACAATTTCAGTGTTATTACAGCAGCATTATATTATGCTCAGCAGATAGATTTTCAGTGTTATATTATGTACAATGTGGTATAGTATAAGCTCTATATTATTCACATGGTACACAGTATTTTAAACCTTAAAACAAATGTGCACAAACAGTCGAACAAATCAAAAACAAAACACCAAGTATAAGCACCCTAGTGTTTATGATAGGCGGACATTCGTCCAAAATAACCGATCTACAAGCTCACCACGCGTCATGACGTGTTGTTGTGAGCTTGTAGATCTGCTATATTTGGCGAAGCAACTTGGTGTATTATAGTATAAATTATAGTATTATTATAGTATTGAAGTATAGACCTCAAGGGGACACCGGTCAGCATCATTGGTTAAAACTCTAAACCAAGGGTCTTCAACAGGGGGGTCCTCAGAGTTACTTCAGGGGGTCCTCCAAATCTTTGTGTGATAGAAATCTTTTTTCTAATTTTTTATATTTACCACTTGAACTCTAGCATCCATATTCTGAGAACATCAGCCAAAAATAGCAGATCTACAAGCGCGAGGCGGTGTGAGCTTGTAGATCGGCCTATTTTCGGCAAGAAGTTTGGTGTAGAGGGGCAAAAGAGCAGACTAAGTACAGAGTGAAATGTCAAGTTTATTAAGTATTGACTGTTCAAGTGGTTAAATATCTGAAAACAAAAATGTACTTGAATGCGAAATACACCGATGAGTGTGCTGTCAAACGATGAAACTATATGGAATCTATGAAAAGGTTGTGGGAATGTGGGGGGTCCCTGCTTCATCTCTCACTCAAGTAAGGGGTCCTTGCCTTGGCCTGAAAACGTTGAAGACCCCTGCTCTAAACACTGGTGCTATAGTGACTCTAGTAGCTGTCTGATGTGACACTTATGACCTGGGGGTGCACCCTGTTCCTGTTCCAGTTGAAGAGCCACGCTGCCCTCCTGTGGCGATAGCGCTTGGACAGCAGCACATAGAGCACTGGGTTGACACAGGGGTGGAGGTACTGGAGCACAGTACAGACGAAGTAGAACATCTCCCATGCCTGACCGTGGCGGTACAGCCCCAGGTACACGCACAGCTCCAGCAGGTAGCCTGGCAGCCAGCAGACGGAGAAGGTGGCCGCGGCCAGGAACACCATGACGGAGGCGCGGCGCGTATTCCTGGCACTGGCCACCGACATTACGGGGCTCTTGTGGAGGAAGAGCGCCAGGCGGATGTAGTTGACGGCGATCACCAGCATCGGGACAAAGTAGTACAGTATGAACTGGCTTAAGACCACCTGGTAGTGATGTTCGTGAATGGTCGGGAGGCAGAAGGTGAAGCCGGCCACGCTCGGGCCCAGGCTCTCCTTAGTGGCAAAGATGCGCAGCGGAAGGCTGATGAAAAAGCTGAGTGCCCAAACCAGGACAAACATGAGAATAACCAGGTCCATGGTGGGCGGTTGGTACGGGTTGGTGATTATCATGGCACGTGTCATAGAGACAGCGCACAGGGAGTAGGTGCTGGCCGCCAAGCTGAAGGCCAGGAGGAACTGGTAGATCTTGCAGGAGGTGTCCCCCAGGGGCCAGGAGTGACTGATGGCGGAGTGCAGGGTGAACGGGATGAGGAGGAGGGTGAGGAAGTCGGCCAGGGCCATGCTTAGCAGCAGGACGTCCAGGCGGTTCTTGCGAAGGGTGTTGTACTTGGCGAACAGCGAGAAGACCAGTATGTTTGCACAGAACCCAATGCCCAGGATCACCCCGCAGGTGCAAGCGAAGATCAGCCCGTATGTGTTGGGAACAGCCTGTGTGACACCCCCCCCAAACACCACATGTGAAATACTTGTACATACAAATACGTACATCAGGGGTCTTCAACATTTTCAGGCCAAGGACCTCTTAGTTGAGAGAGAGATGAAACAGGGACCCCCACAACCTGTTCATAGATTCCATATAGTTTCACTGTTTGACAGCACAATTGTCAGTATATTTTGGATTCATGTCAATTTGTGTTTTCAGATATTTAACCACTTGAACTGTCAATACTTAATAAACTTGATCTTTCACTCTGTATTTAGTCTGCTCTTTTCCCCCTCTACACCAAAGCTCTTTGCCAAAGATAGCCGATCTACAAGCTCACAACCGCTGCGAGGCGTTGTGAGCTTGTAGAGCGGCTATTTTTGGCTAAAGTTCTCAGAATATGGACGATAAAGAAACGGAGCATTAAGGTACTTGGGGCATAGAAAGAAGACTTAGATCAGAAAACCACTATGTCTACAACAGTGCCTCAATATAACTTTTTGTTTTTGACTGTATAATGATACAATTTCAGTGTTATTACAGCAGCATTATATTATGTTCAGCAGATAGAAGGGTGTTGTACGCTAGGGTTCAAGTGGTTAATATAAAAAAGGAGAAAGTTTCTATCACTCAAAGATTTGGAGGACCCCCTGTACTAACTCAGGGGACCCCCTGTTGAAGACCCCTGACGTACATACAAAATACATGTTTTCAGTGGCATTTTCCAATACATCAACAATAAAAGATAACCTGCACACTGCCACTTACAAGTTCAACGTAGGATAATTTATTAAAGCAACGTTTCGGTCGCACACAACCTTCCTTATAGGCATGAGGCCTGAGGAAGCTTGTGTGTTTTAATAAAGCAGCAGTGGCAGTGTGCGCGTTATCTTTTGTTGTTGATGATCACTGTTTCACTTATTGCACCTGCTTTTAGACTTTTACTTTTAAAGTCTAATTTAAAATAACGGAAATTATATTGTATTAGCAATCTGTTCAAAGCCTTAGTTATATTATATTAACAAACTGCATATCTGTTCAAAACCTGAAAGGCTTCAGCAATCTAAAAGTCACATCCAGATAAAACAAATTCCATCTTTGCCAGAAATGTATTTCAAACCGCATATCATTCTCCAGTCAGATTTAATGGTGGTCTTTAGAAGGCACTTCCTTAATTTGAACATTCTCACTCACCATGGTCTTTCTTCACTGAAGTACCTTCACGCTCGTTCATTCTCTTTGAATGGTATGCAATCTGTGCAATTTCATCCTACAAACCAGTCCAGAGAATTGTCTTGTTTGAGGTCTTAGCTCTCTCAGGATTCATTAGCACTGTGATTGCTAAATGTGGAGGGGAGAAAGCCATGGCAAACATCACCTGGGTCAGATTTATTCTGGTTGGCTAGGTTTAAAGAGATAGTATAGCACCTCTGTCCAGTGGCTGAGATGTGTAAAACCCATAATTTGTGACGCCCCCTTCATAAAAATGTTGGTAATTGCGTCTATATTGTGTTTAACTTGTGATCTGATATATGCTGAATTTGTGCTTTTGGAATCTTTGTGTTTGTATTATTCTACACATTGTGCTTTGTTTATTCCTGCTTTGTGTCACACCTACCTCATGGAGTTGGACTGCAGTCTGCAACTACTGTATGTTGAGATGCGAAACATCTCACTGACCTGTTACCGTAAATCCTCATACTGAAATCTGACTGAAAAGTGTCCTTTTCTGCAGAGATGGCATGTATATAGATGTACCTGACTGTACTGTATGAACAATCAGCATCTTTAACCACCTATAAAAATACCATTCCATTGATTGCATTCTCCACTTTGTCCCCTTCTCTGTGAGATATTAATGTCTCTCCCATTGTTAGATTGATTTCTTTGGTGTGAGCGGTAGGCCTTTATCAGGCTGTTACACAGTGTTTATGACATCATGCCGACTAATGGCCTACACTACCGCTCTTAGTACAGGATATAGCTGCCACTGATGCATTTGCTTTCTCCTTCCTCCTTCCATTACCATGTCCATACGGTTCAGTCAGCTGCTGTGAAAAACACCACGATCTCAAGTGCAACATCAACAACAACCAATTCCTTTTTAAAGTTCAAACATTCTGTAGATCTGCTATCTATAAGCTTGAGCTTGTACATCGGCTATTTTTGTGGGGATATTTTTTTGTAGGAGGAAAAAAAGCATGGGCCCAAGTACAGACCCCTCACTGGGGGACCAAGGCCAACAAAGTATATAGGGTTTAAGTGGTTAATTAGTCTGAGGATATTTTTATGATATACTGTAGGTAGACCTTTATTGAGAACCCATGAGGGAAATCCAGCTTTCATAGCAGTACAACATGTACTGTATGTTTACCATGTTTTGCACATTGATAGACAAGGGTCTAGTAAATAAGTTAATATGTCATTACATATTAATATGTACTGATCTCGGTCAAATATTTGTCATGTTTTTGTATGATGTTACACCAGTTTACACAGAGTGCTGATACAGAGACAGAAGACATATTTAGACTGCTATGCCTGTACGCTACATTGCTACATAGTTTGGATTGCTACATAGTTTGGATTGCTACATAGTTTGGATTGTTACATAATGTATGGCTTGTAAACAAAGACACCACAAATCAAGTTTGTTCTAATGGCTACAGTTTTAATTTTGGATTATTTGGAAACATGTACATTATGCCCTCAGTGCAAGTGATGAACATTAAATGAGACGAAAAGTTCCCAACTAGGGCTCAATTCTATGAAAACCATAATGTGAAAGTAGAGTGGGTTTGATGGAACACACAATAAGTTATAAAAGAAAAAAATTATAAAATGTGGGAAAAGAAAGTATCATCAGCATTTAATTGAAGATCAACCACAAGAGAACATGTACAGGATATAACTAAAGTGCATTATGGAATTTAGTCAGCAGCACCATGATACATTCAGACACAAAAATAAATACACACTATAAAATGAAATAAATTATGGCAGAACTGTCCTGTAGATGTATTCAGTGAACAGTTCAGAACAATTGTATATCCACAGTCAATACAAGAGGAGCCCTCTAAGTAGCATACTACTTCTTGTGAATCTTGTGAAATTACACTATGTACAGATAATAAATACTTTCTGTCTGTGCCCTATGCATGCACACACTTGGTAAGAGATTCAAACCAACGTGGTATTGTTTTGAAGTAAATCAAGATTACAAAGGCTTATTGTTTGCCCAAATAAATATCGATTTTAAAACCAACTTAGTCGGATACTTCATAAGACACCAGGATGTATGAAATTGTATTAAAGCACAACGTTATCAACATGGCAGATTATACAGTAATCATACAAGCAAAGCCCCATGGCCATAATATGAATTGACTGATCAAGCCATGGATTGAGTCTCTTAGACCTAGCAGTCAGTGTCTCTGCAGGGCACCACCCCAACAGCCATTCACAACCTGTCAACCAGGGTATTGCGTCCTTTGTGACTCCTTTGTTGTGACAGACCGTGCCCTCCTCCGCTTCTTTTCGGTCTCCCTCCGCCGGCCTAACCTCACCTTTTTTTTCCTCTTGGTGGCCACTTTCAGTGGCTGGTCCTTATAGGCCAGTGCCTTGTTGGTCTCCTGGGGCAGGTTTGCCCCCCCTTCCCTGTCCAGCCTGAACCTGAGGGGGAGGTTTTTGGTGCCACCCGGGGGTTTCTGCCGCAGGGCGCCCCCGCTCAAGTTATGGCCATTAGCTCTGGTCTGAAGGGGCGGGGCTCGCTCGTCAGCCGTGTGCACCTCTTCCAATAGTTTCTGCAGCCACATGTGACGCTTGAACTCCTGCAGGGAGCGCCCCTTATCATGCATCAACTGGGCATGGCTCACTGACCTTTTCCTGCAAGGGTGGAGCAGAAAAGTCATGGGTCATTATTATGTTGCCTGTCCTGCGGAAGATGAAAAGCTCTCAACACTCTACAAAGGCCTCATTTGGTAACAAGACCCCTTGGACACAATATCCCTGGAAAAGGATATTCTTAATCTAGTTAACAACCCAGTTAAATACAGGTGGATCATATATCGTTGTGATCTATGTTTCTGTTCAGGTCATTTTTCTTGGGCCTTTATTGTGATATTTCACATGACGCCAGCCGCAGTGAAAAGTTCTGTCTCAAACTATTTTAGAGGTGTTGGCTAGAGAAATTCAAGGTCAGGTTCCAGGAGACCTCAGTACAGTAGATGGCAGCATAAACAACATTTGTGAGAGCTATTAGTAGCTTAGACTCATGACTCTGCAACGCAACACGCACTAATTTGTGTCCCTCAATTTTATATGTGCTATAAAACCAGGCTTGTTCATGTTAATGCTGTTATCTATATTTATATTTTTTAATTTAAAAGTTGTAGTTGCATCTGCAATGTTATACAACCTAAAAATCAAAAAAATACTTTACAGTAATCACACAGTAATCCTTAAGGTTAATTTACCTGAGAGGGTGTACAAATGGAAACCGAATGGATGTTACTATGTATGAAAGAGAATAACAGAAGTTCAGAGAGTTTAAATGAAAATGAAAGGCACTCACATTCTGTTACTCAGTGCATCAACTGGCCTCCCATACAAAGACACAGGAGAGCACAGCAAGAACACTGCCAGGCTCCACTGATGGAGCATGCCTATAGAACACATGCTGGAGCCAAAGATCTGCAAAAATACAAGAAGCAGACTTCTAACATCCATTTCAGTGACAAGAATGTTATACTGCTATCCATTCATGAATCAGGGACTTTGCTTTAGAAGGAAACAATTTCCTGCCAATATATGCAACTTTACTGGATTTAAATTACTTGCAGCCTAATGTTGTCAGCCAGTAAATCACACTGTTAGGCTATTCCTAAAAACAAATCTCAGTTCTCCCACTGTGTTGGTAAGATCATGAATGAAAATTAAAGTGGAATTTAAAGACACTCGCATTATGCATGCAGTCCCACAAAAGAAAATTCGAAATAGTTAACTTACATGTGTCGACTCCTTAAAATGAGAATCCACAAACTGTTCAGTCCACAAATCCCTACGAGTAGATCCCTTTGCAAATTTAATACATTAAAAAAATGTACGAAAAAATGTACACAGGCGACAACAATTTGGCTAATTTAAAAACTATCCAAATCCATTGGTGTGATAGCAGTCAGGGGAAACCCCCGGTGAGTCTGTTCCATTCAGTTGCCTCCCAACAGTGTGAGCTATTTATTTCTCCCCAACGTCCCAATGAAAAGGGAGTTGAGGAGATAAAGATAGAATGAGCAGCAACAGCCCATCAGCTACAGTGCTGCCACACCAATTGGCCCCTGGGATAATCTCAAGAAGAACGATACTGAAGCATCATGTCTTGCAGCTCTTGCATGGGAGTTTATGTGTCTAACTTGCCTAGCAGTCTTGCACTGTGAGACAAATCTGTGTTTGTCTGAGTGAGGCAGAGAGAGAGAAAGTGGAACTCCTCTTTGGGTGAAGATGCAGGCACTCGCTAAGCCCCTGCCCATTAAGTCTGATCCTGACACCCCCCCCCCCACCCCAAACCCTAACACACACCTGCAGTGACAAGAACGTGCAGTTTATTAAAGAAATGTACTTTTTAAGTGCCAGCATAACTTTGCAAGCATAATCTATTATACATTACAAGTATAATAGCTATTCTTTACTGCATTATCGAGTGGTCAGAAGTCAGAACAGACAGGCAGAGTTCAATACTTATTATATTAATAGAGCAAAAAAATTAATAGAGGGAAAAAAAAACATTGAAAACATTGAAGCATTTAGAAAATTTGGAATTTGGTTGAAATGTGATATTATCAAACGAGACAGACATTTCCCAAAAGATAATGTATGTATTTAGTTCAGTCTGACCAATAGCATGGATAAAACTGGCCATAAAATGAATGACCAGGGGGGATATCAAAAGTAGAAGACCCCCTCCCCTCAGAAATCTAACCCTGCAGACAGGTGTGTGCACCAGTGGATGCAATGACAGGGTACCAAGCCCAGGCTACATAAGGGGCGGATAGGGGTTCTCCAAGGTAAACAGCTGGGCCTCACCACTTTCCCAGGGGAAAATGACCATAACCTCAGAAAAAACCAACCCACAGGCTCTCACTGCAGACCATTCAATCCAATTCCACTCTGCCTCAGCAAACCAGCTCACCACGGAATGGTTACAGTGGGCTTTGAGGTATCTCCTATACTCCGCTAATAACTGTGGTAGTTATGCATCAACCCCAAGCTAGTATATGATCCTTGGATAAATAAATACAAATTTGACCATGTGTTGGTTGCAATTAGTAGTAAATTGAATCGCTAAACAAGACAAGACAACCTATTTTATCCATCGTAATTAGTCATTTGAAGATGTATTTAGGGCTACACTGTAATTAAACACAAATCACAGCATAGCTACAGCACTAAAGCTTATGTGTTGTGTCCAAGCCATGATATTATACATATCCTTTTTGCGTAATCGGTGTACAATATTTATAGCTACTTGAGTCAAATGTATTGAGAAATAACATGTTTCATCCTTTTTAACATCTAACTGTTTTGCCTACATTTATGATACATTTGACAGTTGGACCTTACAAAGATACCATTTATTGGATGTTCTCTTTGATACAGTGATGAGCTATTCCACAATCTCCGAATGCTATATAGGGGGGCCGCTCTCCATTCCGACATGCTGCCAATCAGACATTGACTTCTAATTGTCTGAATGGCGACATTATCATACAGGTTAGGGTTAGGGTTAGGTATAGGGTTAGTGTCTGAATGGGGGGATGTCTGAATGGCAGCATGTCTGAATGGGAGTCTGGAACTACAGCTCCCGAACAGTGAGTATCGGAAGTAGTCACTGCTGCACAGAACTGTAGTCCCATTGGAAACATAACAGAAGCATATAGCACAGACATACCGGTAGTCATTTGAGCGGCATATTCTTGTTATGCGTGTTTCGTTTAAGAAAACATTTCAAAACATTATGGAAGTTACACCAACAACACCAGAGAAAGACCAAATAACGCCCCAAAAATATTGAAAGAAGACATAACGCTTACAGTAGGACTTGTCATTGGTACTGCACCAAGGGAGCGGGTGCGTCACATCTGCTTTATCCCATACTCATCATAAGACTTACGTTGCCCCAGACTGTATGACGGGAGCATTTGCAAATCGTGGGATTTAACAGTCTGGCCACGCAAGACTAGTGATGAGCTAATTGTCATGACATTTTATAAAACACACACTACAAATGTTTTGTCAACATTTTATGAGCAGTAGCTTTTATATGGGCTTATTTTGGACCTTGTGTTTCATGAGTTATTGAAGTAACTTGCAACTCATTGAAATCTTGATAGAATTCCAACTCCTTCCCCTTCTGTTCTGTGTCCTCCTGTGATTTCATATTCATTCACTCTATTCAATCTGAGTATAGTGAATGAATATGAAAGTATGAGTATAGTACACTTCTAGGCAAGGCAAGGCATGGCAAGTTTATTCATACAGCACATTTCAACATTAAGGCAAGTGCTATATACAACATTGAACACAGTATAAAAGGACATTTGAATACTGTTAAAAACAATTTATGAAAGAGTTAAAAGCCTAGGAAACTAGAAGCAGTGCTCTTCCGAGCACAGGTCTCCACCAGGAAGGAAGGTTATTCTGGCCTCCTGGTGGCGCTGTAATAGGCCAATGTGAAAATGGTGCCAGGTCTTCTTCAGGGACACTTTCAAAAAATTGTTTTGCAAAAATCGACCTGCTGGTGGCGCTATAACAGGCCAATGTGAAAGGTCGGCATTTGTTACTTGACCTAGTGGGAATATGCGTGCAAAGTTTTACGGTAAGCGCAAGCTGCATTAATGATTTGTTTTGGAGGCCAATCTTAGCCAATCAGGATGGAATATGAAATATCGGACAGATCTGTCTTGAGCACATGACTGAGGAGATACTGTGTACTAATTTGTGTTATTTTTGGATAAAATCTGAAGGAGTAATATCCAAAAATGTGTTTTACATAAGTCAGCCTCCTGGTGGCGCTGTAAAAGGCTGATGTGAAAAATGCAGGGAAAAGGTTTTTCCTTGGCCTCTAGGGAGTTTGCGTACAAATAGTCAGGTCCCTTATCTATTTTTGTTGGATTTTTGTGAAGATTTGTAAAACTATACATTTTTGGAAAGGTTATTGTCTAAGGAATCAGAAAATCAATGTTTCCATTTGCCCAGGTGTGTTAATGGCGGCCATATTGGAATTTACAAAATGGCCACCATAAAATTACTTTTTGTAATATCTCGGCCTCTAAATAAGCTGGAACATTGATTTCAACTGCTAAACCTACATTTTCAGGGTCAAGGAATCCAATGGTGGTAGTTATACATCTCAAATAATTACAAAATAACCCTTAGATGCATGACTGATTCCAAAACGGCCTGGTGTGATTGTTTTCTTGCAATATTAGTTTCACCAAGTAATTTTGTCAGATTATTTTGAAGATTTACCAAAACTATTAATTTTTTTGGAAAGATTATTATCTAAGGAATCAGAAAATCAATGTTTCCATTTGCCCAGAGGTGTTTATTGCGGCCATATTGGAATATGTTTTGTCATATCTTGGCTTCTAAATAAGACGGAACATTGATTTTAATGGCTAAACCTACTGTATATTTTCAGGGTCAAGGAATCAAATGGTCCAATTATCATTTCATTTTTGTATCATCCCATTGAAATACATAATCCACCATATGAGTAAAAAAAAACATATACCCATATACATGCCCATATATGGGCATGTATATGGGTATAAAATATATGGTCATAAAAGGGACATGAAGCCAGGAGTGTGATGTCAGAGCAGCAAACCCATTCTGTTAAGAGTGGTTCCCCTACATCCCAGTGACATCAGAGCATGATGATACTGACTGTCTGACTGAAGGAAGCACTGACACAGAGGGAGACAAGCTGCAACATTTCTCATGGTATACTGCAACCTTCGGTCGCAACAACAATCATCACTTATGTGCATCAGAGCTTGGGTATCATCATCGTTCTAGAACTGGCTGCTGCAATGATACATGTCAATACAGGCTTAGCTGTATTGACATCTGCTAGAAGAACAGTCAGATTTATACACTTGCATTGGACCATCTCATGGATGGCCATTGGGTGTGGGAGGACTTCTGTGGTCGTTGGTTTCAGCATGCCCATAAAGTGTTTTAAGTACCCATTTTGCAGGGGATCGAGCTGTGGATCCTTCCGAGCAATGGCTGCTTGTGTCCATGTCCTTGTTTAGACATGGACTCTCATGATTGTGCTGCTTCAGCGCTCCAGGTGTTGGAGGGAGCTTGTCACTTTCTGCTCTATGTTTGCAGAACAGTATGCCATCGCAGTTCAGGAATGGTCTTGATGTTGTTTCTCTTGGGTGAGTAAGCTGCACATACAAGGACTCCAGTGTTGACAGTATTCCTTCTGTCACTTTTGCTTCATCCAAGCATCTATAGAGCATTGATAACGTCTTCATCTGTTTTGAGCTAGATCTGTGCATTAGGTTGGTTTTCCTTCTTCGTGGTTATTTTCTTCAAAGACCAGGTCTAAATGTATCGAGAAGCAGATGTGATGATCAGCTTGGAAGATGCCCTGTTGTACTCTAGAGTTTTGGCAGCAAGATAGTCAGATCAGCCTTAGTCTGACACCAACCTCAGACACATATGTGTTTGATGTTGGTGTCATCTCTGACTTGATACTTAATAGAAGCTTCTATTTGTCTTTGTTTATCTCTGGTTGCACTCTTCAGAGAATCTTTTGTCATAATCTTGTGTTAGTTGCATCAGTCTGTCATTGAAGAAGCCACTCAGATCCTTGACTGTCACTACAGTCGCAGTTTTTTTGCTCAGCTTCTGCACAAGCACCATGCCATCCACTAGTATCTGTTGCATCTTGGTGGGTAGAATCTCCAGCTTGAGGTGGCTGGTCTTCATGGGGCATATCTTCTCTTGTCACACAGGTGAAATCTCGCTTTTTCGAACGCACATCATTTCGACAACGGAGCGTCGGCAGGTATCGCTACTCACCCCACGGAGGTTAGGGTTAGGTTGTTGAAAAGATGACTTGTAGAAATAGCGACACGCTCCCTGTCACACAGGGAGGTTCTCCTGTATAGGCAAGGCAACCTAGCTGCAGAGTCTACCTTGGGAGCATGTCGCTGTTTCTACATGTCATCTTTTCCACAACCAAACCTAACCCAAACCCTATGCCTAACCTCCATGGGGTGAGGCAATATCCTGCCGACGCTCCGTTGTCGAAATGTCGCGTTGTCGAAAGAGCGGGATTTCCCGGTCAACCTCAAAACAGATGAAGATGTTAACAATGCTCTGCAGACTGGATGAAGCTGAAAGTTTGGTAGAAATGCTGTCAACACTGGAGTCCTTTGTATATGCATCAACATCAAGACAATCCCTGCAATGCCATGGCATCTGTTCTGCAAACACCTGGAGCTCTGAAGCAGAGCATCTACAGGGTCCATGTCCAAACATGGGCATGGACACAAGCAGCCATTGCACTGAAGGATCCACAGCTAGATCTCCTGCGAAATGGGTATTTCAAACACTTGATTGGCATGCTGAAACCAACGACCACAGAGGTCCTCCCAGCCCCAAAGGCCACCCTTGAGCTGGTCCAATACAAGTGTAAATCTGAAGTGATGAAAATGATTATGATGATGCTAGAAACTGTATATGATTACACATGTCATGATGTTTAAAATGGTTACACAAACATCCAAAGTTCACTTCTAAAATACATCTCAATAAAAATAACTCAAGAGTTATCTGACTGACTGCCTGAGCTGTGCCATTTTTTACCCATATAGTGGATTATGCATTTCAATGGGATGTTACAAAATAATTAATGAGAACTTGAACCATTGGATTCCTTGACCCTGAAACTGTAGGTTTAGCCATTGAAATCAATGTTCCATTTTATTTAAGTCAAGATTTTACAAAACATACATTTTACAGCGGCCATTATGTCAATTCCAATATGGCCGCCGCAGACATCTGGGCGAATGGGAAAATGTTTTTTGTGATTCCTTAGATAATATCCTTTCCAAAAATGTTTAGTTTTGCAAATCTTCAGAAATAATAATAATAATAATAATAATATTGCAAGAAAACAACCACGCCAGGCCGTTTTGGACCCAGTCATGCATCTAAGGGTTAATGTTGTAATTATTTGAGCTTTATAACTACCACCATTGGATTCCTTGACCCTGAAAATGTAGGTTTAGCAGTTAAAATCAATGTTCCAGCTTATTTAGAGGCTGAGATATTACAAAACGTAGTTTTATTCTGGCCATTTTGTAACTTCCAATATGACCACCATAAACACATCGGGGCAAATGGAAACATTGATTTTCTGATTCCTTAGACAATAACCTTTCCAAAAATGTATAGTGTTGCAAATCTTCACAAAAATCCCACAAAAGTATAAATCAAAGCATAAGGGACCTGACTAAAAGTTAGAAACTGATCGGTGGAGTTATAGGTGCACGGTGCGTTTGTGATTTGAGGCATTTTGTTCAAAACGGACCAATCCTACAAACTTTGGAAGCCAATCTTAGCCAATCAGGATGGAATATGGAAAATCGATCTGTGTCGATCACTTGACTGTAGAGATAGGCCTACTGTCTAACAATGTCTGTGATCTTTGGACAAAATCTGTAGGAGTATACTGTAAAAAATGAATTTGACAAAAAACTGCCTCATGGTGGCGCTATTAAAGGCCCATGTGAAAAATCGGGGGCAGATGTTCTGAATTGGCATCCGGGGAGTGTGTGTGTGCACAGTTTGGCCGAGACCAAGCCAACGGCGGCGCCGGAGATTAGCTGGTAATAGACGGACGCCATAAACCTTTTTGGTACCATAAGCTGGACAACACTGCCCTAAGTTCCTATGAATAGGTATAGTATGTATATTACACATTGAATAGTAAAAAAAAATCAAACCTCGGTTCGAAGTGAAGCGGTGAACTTTTATTCTATGTGTTCTAGAGTTATGAACTCTGTGATCTATACATTCTTTATATTCTGAATGAATTAATGATTTTATCTGGAGGGCCGAATTGTCATGTGAAGCTTGACCAATCCTCAAAGTATCCAATCATCAGACCGGGACGGACACTACACACGGACGGACGGACGGACGGACGGACGGACGGACGGACGGACGGGACAGATAAAACCTGTTCATTCTGGACTGATATGACCATATATGGACATGGGACACACATTTTGTTTTTGAAAAACCCTATTCATTCTGGACGTACGGGACAGATAAAACCTGTTCATTCTGGACTGGAATGACCATATATGGACATGAGGTGACATACATTTTGTTTTTGATAAAACCTGTTCATTCTGGACTGGGATGACCATATATGGACATGAAACACACAAAGCCACTCATTGGAAGCGGCTTTCACCGCTTCAAAAATATATTTTTTTGACATTTTAGTGGTAAACTAGAACTGCACTCTCGAGGTGCCAACTTGCGACTTGTGCCAGCAGAGGTGCCCCAGAGGTGCGCTCACCACAGGCATCACCACTGGCATCACCAGGAATGCTGGTCCCTCATTGGCTGTTAATGATGACGTTGCAAGAAATGCTGGTCCCTGATTGGGCTACGGGCTTAAACACACACAGACACATACATACATACATACATACATACATACATACATAGATACACATACATACTGTACATACATACATACATACATACATACATACATACTGTACATACATACATACATACATACATACATACAAACATACATACATATACCCGATGTCTCTGGTTGACATTGGCACATTTCACTCAGGTTTTTTCATCTCACTCATGTCACTTTGGTTGCTGACCTCACTCAGCAACAAAATAAAAATAAAATAGACAAAGATTTAAATAAAACAATTCACAGGAGGCAAGCTGTGATCACCCCATGATGTGCACTGCAATGTAGTTTCAAATGCACTACATTGCAGATGCTTTTTTGAGAGTAAAAAAATAAAAAAAGAAGAAGACATGCATGACATGCATGATCTGGGCAGATTGCCCCAGGAAATGTGCCAATGTGAACCAGAGACATCGGTATACATACATACATACATACATACATACATACAGTACGCAGTACTTGCGCGCTCTGCTGGCACAAGTAATCAGATTTCTCAGTGTGTTACAAGTATGTACATTTTGTTTTACATTTCCCCCATAATAGGCAGTAGGCACCTTCATTTAACCCCCTCTTCACAAAATCAGTTTCTCGAAAATAGCTGATCTACAAGCTTAGCAACACATTGTGAGCTTGTAGATATTGTATTTTTCGCTGAACGTTCACCCCATAATAGAGAACTAAGGTTCATGTGGTTAATACAAATATAATAAATATAATATAGAACTTCTTGAGTACTTTACTGTATATGTTGTTGATTTCCAGAAACAGTTGAGACTAAACTGTGGAGCCAGTTTGTGACAAATTACTTAATGGAGCACTCACAATTTTACAAGCAGTCATGATTCAGTTCAACAAGTGGTCCTGAAGGTTGGGGTTGGGAGTTGGGACCAGTACCCCCCAGGCCCCCACCCCCTGCTGTCTCCTAAATTAAGCTTTCTTTGGTTTCCAACTGGTCTGCCCCAAACGTCTAACGCTAACACTACCATTCTGTAGGAAAAAAATACCTCATTTGATTCCATTCTGTAAAGACGTTACCTGCTAAAAAAAATTGAAAAAATCCCATTTCCTGGCAGACAGCAACACAGAATGGGAGCCAGGAAAGCTGCTTTTGATTCCTGCTAAATTGCACCCTCCACACAGAACAGAATTGCTGTCCATTTTTCATACTTTTCCCATTGCACCCAATTGACTTTCACACATGGAGGACACATCGCACCTCCTCTACATTCCAATGAATTCCTATTTTTTTTTACTTTTTGCGCAAAAGTAGCAAAAATAACTGATCTACAAGCTCACAGCATGTCGCGATGTGACACGTTGTGAGGTATTTTAAAACTTTTGCAAAGTATATAGGAACGCCAGGTTGAAAGTGTTTATAAGTCTGCATTTAAATTTTAACCAATGAAAAGTGACTAAGTAATAACAGCATTGGACCCATTGGAACATATTTATTTTTCCAATTCCTGAAGGGTGACCGTTTTGGACGTACCGGTACAAGGTTTCTGCCCGACAGCGGCGATATCATGTATAGGTAGATTGAGAGTTCTGCATCTATTTTTGGATGTGTTGTACCATTTGCCTGCATTGGACACACCCTCTTAAGTCATAAATCCTGGTCCTGCTTACTGTAACAGTTCCTCTTTTTGTTCTGGAGCTGCATTCAGAACTCGTTAAATTCTTTGCATGGTCATTTGCCATTCTGGCCCTCATGCAGGAACACAGTGCTGCTCTCCACAGCAGGGCTTCCCAAACGTTTTCAGCTCTAGCCCCAGAAGAAAGTTTCCCCGGGACACAAACATACACGTAAATAACTTCAGCGCTATTTCAATAGTAAAAAATAGCCCATCTATAAGCTTGCAGATGTTTAATTTTCAGTATTTTGTCAGTCTTGGACATTTTCTGAAACATTTCAGAATTTTATTCTGAATTTTTTTTTGACAATATAATAAAAGCTGTGAAAGTTAAAAAAAAAGAGAGAGAGAGAGAAAAATAAATCCATATTTACTCGCGAGTCACGACCGATAAAAACTGGTCTGTGCCCGAAACAGTGCTCTACAGCCACAGTGAGTAGGTCATTGTCACACTTTGGAAATGTCAACATTCACAAGGCACTTTTCTTACTCGATGGCTTGCCACCCCTCTAAAACTATCGTGGCTTTGAGTAATATTTTAAATTATACTGTAGTGGAAATGAAATCATATACAGTGAAAGCATTGCAAAAGCCTACATGCAAAAAAGAAAAAAAGAAGAAAAAAAAAGAAAGTCTCCATACTAGATTACCTTTGTAAACGTTTTCTGTTGAACATGACCTACCGGTACAGAAACCGATGAAAAGCTCAAATGACATTCGTTACCATGTCCATACTGTAGCGTTTGCTGTGAAGAACAAAGGAAAATAATTATAGTGTCTCTGATAATGGCCCCTTTATGGTTGGCCATTTCTTCACATGTTAACTTAAGGCATGTAAGCTTGGAAAACCTCAGTTGAGAAATGGCTTTTGCAGAGTTATTTTCCTCTTGATGGTTTTTTAACCATGAGTTATAGGCAGCTTCTCTCAGTTCATTTGAGGTATGCCGTATAATGTACCACTGTGGGCACTTGGAAGACTGTTCTGCTAATCATTCACACCTACCAATCATAGCTGACATCTTTGGAATGCTCTTTATTCTTTTTCCCCCCCATCTTCTGTTTTTTGCCCTCCATTTCAACTATTTCAACAGGCCCTCCACAGTTCTAATGCTTTTGGTAATATACATTAATATTAAATGTTGAAATTGTTTTCTCTTTGGTTCATTGATATCATAAGTTGTCACCAGTTTCGGGTTCTGCTACATTAAGTATGGATACTTGATAATGAAGTGAAAGGTCGGGAACTCTTAACAAGATTTGTTTTTGTATGCAGCCAAGAGAATCTGTCAAACTTGAAGGCCAGGTTTGGCATTGCAGTATGGTGCCCTGCATTAAAACTCCATCACCATACCACTGCCTTTGTTTATGCAGTGATTTATTGAATTATAGACTTCCTCCCTTATAATTTAGGTATCTATACTTTTGATTAAAGAATAGATACTATGTGATTCAAGACAAATTGTTACATGGATTTTGCGGCTAAAAAGGCTTATTCACTTGTCCTCCCAGCCTTTCCTGACTCCTGGTACAATACATGCAGTAGTGTCTTGAGAACAGAGATGGATGCTGAAGGCATGCAGCCTCTTGATGCTTTAAGACTATTTATACTATGGAGTATGAATGAAGCATTGCCGGCATTAGGAGAGGCTGTTAATTTGTCTAATGATGCAACTAATTTCATCTATGCAAAATAGATCAAAGATCTTTCAGGCAAAAAGTTACTAAAGTTACAGGGTTCCCATGGTCATGAAATTCCTGGAAATATTTTATATTAGGAAAAATTGGTTTTCCAGTCCTGGAAAAGGTTTGGAATTAATCAAATGTTTTGGAAAATGTTTGCAAATGTTTTTGGCTATTGATTTTGTTCATGTCCCCAGACGTGTGTAGCATTACATGTAACTGGTCAAATGTAGTGCTGTGTGTGTGCGGCCTAATGTATACAGAACGTCACGTACAAAAATAATAGATCTTGAAGCTAACACGTTGCACCGTGATACATTGTTAGCTTGTAGATCTGTTCTTTTCATCACGTGACACCTTCGCTCGAGTCATTCTCTGTGCATTGATACACACTGGTGCAGGGACGTCCAGAGAATAGATAGATAGATACCTTTATTATCCCACAGGGGAAATTCAGTTGCCCAGAGAATGTTAGAGAGGCAGGGGCTGAAATGTCTAAAAGGGCCTTTTGGTGAAAATATCGAAAATAGCAGACCTCCAAGCTCACAACGCGTTCAAGTTCAGGAGAGTTTGGACAAGGCAATTCTCTTGAATGCTGCATGGCATGGAAAGAGGGCATTTACATTTCTTTCACCTGACCACAGTAAAAACTACATTCATGGTCTGGAAAGGGCACTTTTTACAGACAGATAAAAGGGCAGGGGCTCAAGCCCCCTTTGATGTCTATGTGTGCACGAGCCTGCACTGGTGTAAGACCCTCATTATTGCACCATATGATTGCTATAGGCCTGGAAATGGGGTAAAATATGTTGGAAAAGTGTGGGAACCCTGAATTTAGGTGTGCCTTTCTATCAATATGAATTGCATAACTTCTTTATCAGCAAAGGGGGGAAAGGTTTGTTTATATATTTCCCCTATATGCTGTGGAAAATATAACAATAATAATAATGTTTGTTCCATGTTTGTGGACCCATGTTTATAACTCATTATACTTTCAAAATGTGGTTCATTTGATGATGTGGATGTTAGTCATGCTTAATATTTAGTTTCTCATCATGAAAAGCATTAAAATAACGCACAAACACGCACGCACGCATGCACGCACGCACGCACGCACACACACACACACACACACACACACACACGGACAAGTTTATTCAGTGTGTCAAAAATGGGTCATTTCTCCGCACACTCTGAGGCGTACATCCTGAACATTACCTAATGCCTGTTCAGGGTTACCAAAACATGGCCTCCTCTGTCACTCATAGACTTGATCTGAAGTAGTTGCAGATTTTATGGTTTCTGGTTCTGCTATGTGATATATGGTGATCCATGTAAGGCAATACTTGGAAGCCGATTTCTTATTTACTACTAGGATTTTTTTTATTTTGCCATAAATGTCAAGCTCCCGGAGACAGTGAGTCGGGGAGGTCCTGCTAGGACAAAAGCATGTTGTTCAGACTCGGCCTGGAGCACAGGTACATTAAATAATTATTTTTCAGACAGGAAATACCTGCCACTAGACATTTTGCCTGTAAAATATATTTTTAAGATGAAATAATTCCTGCCTGAATATAAATTTATTTTTCTTTTTTACACTCATCTATTGAATGTTACATAAGTATTTGCTGTCATACGATTAAATGGCAAACCTATATGTTTGATCAGGCCCTAAATGTGATTCAGGATAATTCATGAAGCAGAAAAACAAGTCCAAAGTCTGAGCATTTGACCTGGTCTTATGAGGTGGCCACGCCATTAGCATTTCTCTCTTGGCAAGATGCAACTCAGTGAGGCCAGCTTCTCTGCAGTAGCCCTGTGCTCCGGGCTCTGGGGAGGGGGCTTCTCTCCCCCTCGCCGCCCCACCACCGCCCCCAAACCCAGACCACAAGCTGCCCCGTGTCTGATGCCCCTTCTCACTCTCCTGACCTCAGAGGCAGACCCCAGGCCAGCTGGACGTGGCCTGAAACCCCACACAGTCATCACATAGCCACCACCGATGGCTGCCACCCTTCTGCCCCCGACCTATCACCCAAAACATTACCATAAAGTTCTGCCCTGCTGCCAAGCAACACACACACAGCACAGCTCACAGTTAGGAGCCCCCCACCCAACTCTCTGTGCCCCTCTGCCCTCGCCCATGTAAAGATAACTCTGTCTGAGGGAAGAGTGTGGGGCTTGCCTGAGGCGGGTAAGCTCACTTGGTTATGATGGCTTTTTAACACACAACATAAAACCTACTGTGGTGTTTTATGTTTTGTGGCTTGCGGTGGTGCCGTGGCATGGTCCGCGGAACAGTCCTCTGCCACTGCAACTACTGCAGCACAGTATTTGAGCTCTGCTGAGAAATGTGTTAACGGCCAATACGCACTGTCGAAACATACAGCCTCTAGCCACTACGTTTTTGTACTTGTTCAGACTCACCATTTCATATTGCAAATAGCCCCTGTGAAAATTGGAGAATCAATAGAGGCCTGATTGAGCAGACCACACACATGTGGCGTTACGGTAATGACGGGCCACGTCTGTTTGTTTGCATAAGCGAAGAGCAGCCTCAAACCGTTAATGAGTGCTTTGCGTACAGCGTGTAACCACAGCTAAGCCAGTTGGTCAACAAGGTTGGCCATACAAACCACTGTGTGTGTGTGTGTGTGTGTGTGTGTGTGTGTGTGTGTGTGTGTGTGTGTGTGTGTGTGTGTGTGTGTGTGTGTGTGTGTGTGTGTGTGTGTGTGTGTGTGTGTGTGTGCGCGTGCGCGTGCGCGTGCGTGCGTGCATATGGTGTCTTCCTTTGGAGGAAAAAAGTTCCCACTCACAGTCTGAACTCCTATTATCACAATTGGTCAGACTTCCTTTACTTTCCTTTACCTTCCCTAATTTGCTCTTACATCATCCATAAGCACTCACTGTAATGTTTCTATTTTTAACAACATTCTATATTTACTCAGCTTCTGTTCTGACACACAGATATAGTTTTGCTTTTCCAGTGGAAAAAAAGGGATCTATGAGACATTTCAGTGACTATTTACACACTGAAAAAAATGGCCTCACTTGAAATTTCCAAATCGTTATAATGCACGTCGAAAGCCAAGTGCACTTCACCGGCTCGAAGCTGATCCATTTACGGTAAATGAGCTTGTCTCTGTTGGTTTCCTGACCAATTACTGTACAGTGAACTTAGGCCCCATATTTATTTATCCATAGGTTATTTTAAATGGACTGCACTCAATGCACACACCTTGTTGAGCGGTCTTGTCCTCCCAGCCTGTCCTGGGACACGAAGTGGTGCCTGGCAGACAGAGACGGATGCTGAAGGCAGCCTCTGGACAGCTTTAAGAATGATTTATAGTTTGTCTTGCGTCGGTGTCATGCCCTGAAAATAGCAGATCTACAAGCTCAACACGCGTCGCATCTGCAACTCAGTGTGAGCTTTCAGCTATTTTCGGTGTGCGACACCATGGTATGAGAACGTGTAAATCGGCTTTACCCCTAGTTTGGGAGAGGCCACCCGCCTTGTGTTCACCAGGGCACAGTGACTGGCACAAGTCTCTCCCGCCTCAGTTTTCACCTCTCAATTTTCTGCTTCTCCGAGAAAACTGGAGAACATTGTATACTTTATAAAGCTCTACAACTCAGAGGGTATCAAGGCGGGGAGAGGAAATAATAGGAAGGCTCCGTATTAGTTCTGAATGGAATGGTAGTAAGCCAACCTTCAGTCCACAATTTGAGTTCCTCACTAAGCAATAAGCATTCTCCCCAAGCATCTCCATTGACGACCAGTTTAAAATACTAGTTTTAAAAAAGGTACATTTTTTAAGTATAAAACATAAAAATGTTTTACCTAATCCAACCTGGGGTGTGGGCTTGCATAAACAACACAAATTATACATATAGACCCAAAGACAAATTAAACTTCTATTATATAGACAAGCAGCTTGCCTGGCTGGCATTGACAATGTGATGTGCTGGTGACGGGTATCCCCCCTCTCTCACAGGATCGAGGTCTGATCTGACATCTTATATACAGAAATCATTGTCTAACAACGTAGATTCACGCTGATGTCAGGCACATCCATATTTGGGCAGTCGGCCTGACCGCCCGCTGCCACAGAGACAGACAGACAGACAGACAGACAGACAGACAGACAGACAGACAGACAGACAACTTGAACTTTATGCTGGCTCTTTGCATAGAAGTGTCATTTTAAGAGGCATAACAAAATATATATAGCGGTCTAAGAGACTTCACTGGGTTGAAATAGATGTTGAGGGCTGTGACAGAACAAGGCACCTCAACAGGGACGTGCTGGGCCCCTGATTCAGCCCGGGAAAAAGAGTTGGAGAGGCCCTCATTGCGCGCTATAGAGAGAGATCTCTCTCTATAGCGCTGCTGCTACTCAAAGATTTGCCATTTCAGATCATGACAAGTAGAGAGACGCCTGCAACAAAGCAGAAAGCCCGCAACACTCCAATTTAGATACAGTCTTTTAGGTGCACGGCTCGAAAGAACATGTAGAATGAAGAAAGTTGCCAGCACTCAAGGAATCTCCTTTTTTATCAAGTTTTATTTACCTCATACAGGCTCACAACACACGGACGCGTTTCGGCCGTACAGGCCTTCCTCAGCGTGAGTATTGATGCTCACGCTGAGGAAGGCCTGTACGGCCGAAACGCGTCCGTGTGTTGTGAGCCTGTATGAGGTAAATAAAACTTGATAAAAAAGGAGATTCCTTGAGATCATGACAAGTGACAAGCCAGTGGGCCAATTACTGTACATGAGTTATATTTCGTCGTTGTCGGGTGGAAACCTTGTATGTCCAAAACCGTTTGTTTTGCATTTATCATTTTAAAAATGATTTAAACTAGTGAAAACAGCCGATCTACAAGCACACAACGCCTCGCACCGCGAGGCGTTGTGTGCTTGTAGATCTGCTGTTTTCACTACTTTTGTGCAACGGCCTTATATGATGAAGCAGGGCTTTGCTTTGCGAAAAAATGTATACATTTGAAACTTGGAGATACAAGGTTTCTGCCCGACAATGACGATTTACTTTGTTGGCCACCCAGCCCCCAAAATGGAACGAAGGCCGACATTTTATTTTTATTTTTTTCCTAATGGCCGGCCTGGAATGAACCGGCCGTTCGGGAGTTGTCCCGCTTTTCCCAATGGCCAGCACGTCCCTGACCTCAAGGCTATGTGAGCTCATTGAACAGAGTACAGAATCGTAATGTTTTATTAGGTATTAAAACTGTTGTATACATGGTCTGTTTTTAAAAACTCTTTATATAAGGCACTGTTAGCTCGACGATATTTGAAGATGGGAGTTGTTCTGTTTTCTTTTTTTCTTTTTTCATTGAACATATTTTCCAGTCGGATTATTAAAGTTAAAACCTTCAAATGTGGTGAGCAATGACATCATGTTCTTTTTGCTTAAGGCCACATCCATGTTTATTGAAGATATCACTGAGCACAGACAGCCTTATAAAAACTACATTAGCACTGTCTTCTTGGTCAAATGTCTTGGTGAAATTACCCATTTTAATCAGGTCAGCAGCATTATGAGAAAAGTTAATTTAAAGAGAGCAGACAATGTGGATATTCATGTCTGTAGAGATGTACTACATAATCACAGACTAAATTGAAAAAGAAAATGTGTTCTTTTTCTGAAAAATAGCAATTCCAAGTAAACCTTTGGGAACAATGAAACCAAAGAGAAACTGAAATCCCAAATTGCTATGTAACTGAAAATGTTTAGTAATCACAAAGATATCATAACCCTGTAAATACAGTGGATTCATGCAGTTAGAGTGAGGGTTTCGTGCAAACCTGATTTTTTGACCGTCTGACGGTTGAATGTGTTCTTGAAAATTGTCTTAGGAACAGAACTGATTTAATCTGTAACTTATTCCACTATTTACATACACATTACATTTTAGGGCCTCGATGTACAAAACTATTTCTTACAGACAAAACCTCTAACGTCTTATCAAATATTTATCTGTAAGCTATCAAATATAAACAAAGTCAGCCATGGTGCAATAGTGTTTGAACAGGGACCAGTAGCCACCATAATGTATTCTATTCTATCTGATTGTTAGAAAATATTGACAATATTTTCAAGGATATGCCTTCAATTAATGAAACTGGATTAGGAGTATTAGCAAGGTATCTTTTTCAGAATGGTTCACAATGAGAAAAATAACCCCACCCTCTTACACGAAAAAACTCAAAAATAACTCCTTCAATCTCAAATTGAAACCATGTGCTTCGCCTCAATGATGTAAATGTTTGAATGTGTTAATTCACTAATGAACAGTGAGTCCATTAGACATTCGATTACACACTCTGGGCAGGAGATAAATCAACATTGGGTGTAATCCAAACATGGGCATTTGCCAGGCAGCTTGTTTTCTGTCCGACTGTGGTTTTCCAACAGTCTAAATCCATGAGGCGGATTTGCTCACAACAGCCAACATATTTCTCCAATCTGCATCCCCCTTGTAAAGCAAAGGAAGGAAGGCCGAACTCATAACTGTTTGTTTTGTGCTGCCCACGGTCTCGCAACCTTGTCTCATAAGGCTGGGCTTTCATTGGCACTCTAATGCATGAGCAAAGGGGAATTAGCTTTTATAAAGTTTGTTTTTAAAGAGTTGTAAACAAAACATTACTGATTCAATCCGAAATCCCTTTTCCCCCGACCCCAAACGGTGTATTGTGTGGGTGGCTTTGGAAATACTGAGCCATGTTGAATGTGTTTATATTACAAAGTCCCGAGGGAAAGTTGAACTTGAGCCTTGTGGTTCAGATGGATTACAGTGGCGGAAAGTGGCGTTGTATGCCTTATAAGGTTCAGCGTTAATGGTGTGATTGAAGTGGTTGTGTAGGTGTCATCTGTCCACTTCACCTGTTGGTGGTCTTTTCAGTGCAATGCAGAGAACTGAAGAGGGGTTTCCAAAGTCAGTCTGTTTTTCCCCCTCTGTGTACTACAGATGCAAGAGGTTTTTCCCCTCTGTGTACTACAGATGCAAGAGGTTTTTCCCCCTCTGTGTACTACAGATGCAAGAGGTTTTTCCCCTCTGTGTACTACAGATGCAAGAGATTATGCAAGTATTACAGAAGAGGAAAGAGGCAGTGGTGCTTAAGGAGTAAAGGGTGTCCAGTCCACACACATTTATTCTAACACCTTCCCAGCTGTAGATATCTGTTCCCAATCAGGGGTTTTTCCTGTAAAAGCACACTTTGGACTTAGCCCTCTGTTGCAGTAATGAACCACAGAGAGCCGGCCTGAGCTATTTGAATCACAGAGGGAGTGTGTTGTGTTTGTGTGTGTGCGCAGTTGCGCACATGCTCGTGTGCGTGCGTGCGTATGTGTGTGTGTGTGTGTGTATGTGTGTGTGGGCAGGCATGCCTGAGGTTGCTGAGATTCTGCCTTCTCCTCAACATTAATAAGGACTTCCTTCCTACCAGACAGAGTCAAACACCTGATCACTTACTAGGGAGGACATGCCCACGCATCCCTTACAGCTGGCAGCCTCTGCTGCGCCTCTGCTGCCCATCAATCATAATGTTCAAAGTACTCTGAACAAATCACATGCAGTTAAATTAACGCTCTGGATTTTACTGTGTACAAATGAGGTTTTCTCTCCGTGCATAGCTTACTCCACCCCTCATGTGTTAGAGCGTGTTGGTGCGATACGTCTTTGGGTTCAATTCCCGTTCACCTTTAAATATTGTAGATGAGAACTGTGCTGAGAGACGGAGTGAGAAATAACCCCTCTCCTAATATACTCCCCATTTTAGAAATTATTACCATTTCTCCAATTGCAATACATTTTGGCCTCTTTTGAAAATGTTCAGCCAAGATACACCAGGTGAAATGTGCATTTTTATGATGTGCGTAACCCCTTGTTTTTCTTGTTTAAATATCAGGTTTTGAAATGGTTTTTCCATAATTGAATTAGAGTGGCTAGTCACAACTGACTCAAGTGTACATCCACAGAGTTTCCAGCCCAGACTCTGTCAGGGAACCTCTTGGCCGGCCGATGGTCGAGTTAATAGGACCTGAACAGAAGATTGTCCCATTCACAGACCCACAGACCCACCTCATAGTGTAATCAGGAATAACTTGTAATAAATTTACTGCAAGATATTGATGGAATTGCAACTTTTGATATTAGATTAAAGATGTATTATATCGTGAATGCATGGGCCACCGACTTGCTCTTGCATCAAGCATGTTCGTTGTCATGAAATTGGCTTTGCTCACTGCAGTGATAGTGTTACATGGATCCTATACTATCAACATACCTCCCGGGAAGGGGATGTTTCAGCAGATAGTCAGCTTGCACTCAGTAAAGGTTGACACAAGCAGTCATGCGGGTCTATTCAGGGAACAGAATATCCTCCCAAACTAAATCTAAACCTACTGCACTACAGGCTTCCAGCCAAACAGCTTATCCCAGTGAAGGTCAGCATAATATATTACTGCTACCAATATGAGTTCACAGACTATGTCAAAATAACAGTATATTTAATATTCGGCATCATCTGTTCTTCATGTTCTGTGCTCACTGAAACACAATCAATGGCAGCAGTTGTTCTTGTGTTATAACGACAGATCATGAATGAGAGGGCATGATGATGATAACATTATTCATGTGTCTGAGTTTTTTATGGTTTGAAAGACCACTTTTGTAGAGCAACAGGTCAGGAACATTGATACTACTATTGAATCTTAAACAGTATAGCCTACAGTCCAATATTTGTGAAAAGAGAAATCTATTAACTCACTGCTGGTGAAATAATTTGCTAGATATGGGTTGTTGTGGTTCAGCAGATCGGCAAGTCGTCAATAAAAACAACAAAATGGCCACACACATATACAGTAGCTAAAGCATCAAAGTTTATTGAGGACGCAGAGAGATAAAACCCAATGTTTCTGACAGACGAGCTGCGTTCTGCATGATATTGATTGCCAATACCCTGAAGAAGGCAGCTCGTCTATCCAAAACATCCGTCACAAAAGGACGGGTGTTCGTGGCCCTTCTGTGAACTCGGCAAGTCCTTAATCACAGAAAACCGATTTCACAGATTTCCAGTAACTGCTTGAACATTGGCACTTTTGTCCTATGCCATGTCCAAGCAGGCTAAAACTTAGCCATGATTACCACCAGTATACCAAATACTACAGTATTTGGCTCAGCTGGCATAGGTGTGTCTCGGTGTGCTTGAACTGGTAACATTAAACAAGACATTATCAAGAAATAACTCCATTAACCTTTAAAAGAATTATGATGTTTCCATAATTTACGGTTTGTTTGTGAATATTCCTGTGTTTAGGTTTTCCACAGAACAGATTTGAGTGAATCCAACGCTAAGTCTTATGCAGCTATTCTACCATACTGAGGTTCTCAGCTCTGTTTGATTAGGGTAACACACAGGAGGTCCACTGCCATGGTGTTTTCTTTACCTGGGCCCATAACTCTTAAAAACACACAAACACTTCGGTTCTAAATGACCTGTTTATCACACAGTGACAGGAGAGGTGATTCTGGACTCTTGGTGGGCCAGGTGTGCAGATCAGGACAGCCGCGCGGTGCCAAGACCTGTTGGCATGGCGACGTAGGACCATGGAAAGTTCTGGAATCTGTCGCAACTGGCAGGGTGCTCTTGAGTGGGACTGGTGTTGGCTTTGCCTCCAGCTGTTTCTTTACAGACATGCTGAACGCCAGCGACTGCCAGGGGGCCAAGATCAGCCCAGTGAGGCTGGCCACACACAGGCCACTTATACACACATATACACCCACAGTTATACAAACACACACAAACAACAAATACATAAGCATATTTTGCAATCATCTTGCCATAGCATAGCACTATAATGCAGCAGCAAAGTATCTGTACAGTGCATGCATACTAATTGATTCTTTACCTTGCATTGATCAAAACTTCAAATGCATATAGATTATGTGTAGGGCTGCCGGATAAGTAGCTTGTTCTTTCTTCGTTCTTTATTTACACTTCAGTTTTTTGCTTCTGTTTAAAACATTTACTCGCCAATTGCATGGCTACATTTCTTTTTTTTTTTTTTTTACAGCAAACCCCTTGGATTAATTGTCTTAGCTTTTTGCAGAATTATTTCTGTTAATAAATGGCAATACAGCATACAGTAGAACTACCCTCATACTTCCACTTTAGTAAAGTTCTATCTGTGCCTCTGTGGTACTCGAAACCCTTGATCGAGGAACCTTTGAAGGTGGTGTCAGTGAATAATCGCTCTGCTGAAATGGCTACACCACAGAAAAATAAACTTGCCATCTTTGTTTTCCTTGTGTGGTCGACCGTAATTCATTGAATAAAGAGAAATGGTAGGGAATTCTTTTGAGGCGTTTGTTTGATAATTCATTACGTTCTCTCAATGGGGGAAAGTGGCTGCGGAAATTAAAATTTATTGAAATCTATTTGAGTGGTAAAGATGGCTGTGTTTCTTGGATAGTCTAACCCTCTTTGACTTGAACAGCGTGTGTTGGTCAATGAGAAGGTGAACTCCTTTTGTGGGTTTGCTCAGAGGTTAAGATGGTTTAAGTTGGTGGTGGATAGACCTGCAGCTGGAGTCATTAGTAGAAAAGGTGATGGATGTATACGTATATCTAACAGTAACGTCTGCTTGCGTAGATGGACAGGTATATATAGATACTGTACCTGTATATCTAATCATCTTCAACTGCTTATCCGGAGTCAGGTCACTCACCCTATAGGGAGTAAGTAAGTAAGTAAGTAAGTATATTTATTATAGCACCTCACACTGAGAGATCTCACAAAGTGCTTTGCATACAGTAAAAAAAAAAAAGGTAATTAAAACTAGAAAGATGCAATTGGAAATTGCAAGTGTGGTTGCCTTGAGGCAAGTCACACTTATAAATATCTCTGTAGGCCTATCTGTCAGTCCTTGTCCCTATTCGAGCGGTGCTAACCATTCCGTCCTTAACACTTTTATGCCCATATATGGAGATCCATGATGTCATCAATATTAAGCCCATATCTTGGAATGCCCATATATGGACATACTGTCTCAGTCTCATGTGGTCTATGATGTCAAACATCTATGATGTCAGTCATCTCCATATTTGGGAAAGGTTACAAATGTAATTCTTCTTCTTCTTTCGTCCTTGATGATTGGTTGGCATTTTATTTCACAAGATTTCTTACTTAGGGGAGGCCATGAGACGGCTGTCGTCTTCTCCCCGTTGCTTAAAGTTCAAATTGATTCACAAATACATTTATATAAATTAAACTACATATAACGTATCTTAGCAAAATGCACCCCTACGTGTCCCGATGAAGCCGATCCAAGTGTGTTCCACCAAAACTGTGGGAGGAATAGCGCGGCAAAATACATAAATGGATGGATGGATGGATGGATGGATGGATGGAAGGAAGGAATAAAATACTATAGTACTACACTAAAAAAGGCTGTACAATTCATCTCTAGGACAACAACACAGGCATGGAAAATAAAATCATGTACCATCAACAAACGCCCGTTCAAATAGCAGCGTTTTGAGGTTATTTTTTAAAAATATCAACAGAGGCTGCATCTCTCAAGACTTGACAAAGAGCATTCCAAAGTTTAGAGGATACAGCTTGAACACCTTTAGTTTTTAAATTAGTGTTGGGAACCTTTAACAGACCCTGATCAGCAGACCTTAGGGCCCTTTCGGTCACATATAATGTGGGACCAGATCAGTTAAATAACTCTGAGCCTGACCATGCAGAGCTCTATATGTGAGCATCAGGAGCTTAAACTGGACCCTTGACATTAACAGGAAGCCAGTTTTCAAGGAAGCCAGGACTGTAGTGATGTGGTACCTTCTGCTGGACCTAGTTAGCAATCTGGCTGCAGCATTTTTAATTAGTTGGCGGCCGTCCATGGTGTTTTTACTGAGGCAGGTGAAAAGTGAAATGCAGTAGTCTAATCGTGAGGAGACAAATGCATACAATCATCTCTGACATTCAGGAGTCAGCTGTACTACAGTAGATGCATCTTATCTGGCTCCTTTCCAAGTGAAGGCTCTACTATCAGAGCCTCTCGCGGATGACTGAACTTAAGAGATAGGGTGTGTGCACGTGCCCATGTGCGCGATGGTCGCTTCTCGTCCTTAAGGACTCTTTCTGGTGATATGCAGTACATCATTACTGATCCTGAAGCCTGATTTATACATAGTTTTGCGCCTGTATTAAGCATGCAAATAGTTCATATACAAGCTCACAACATGTTGCAGAGCGACGCATTGGGACCTTGTAGATCAGCTATTTTTGGTCGCTCTTGGAAAAGAAGCCAGAGACGGAAATCATGAAACCGCTGCAGTTCTCATTAAATGGCCTAGATAGAAGGTGTTGCTGATACCCCAACTCCGCCCACAAAAAGACTCCTTGACTTGACTCGACTTTACACTTTGTTTTAGTGTTTTACTACCTTCTTAGTAAACCTTTTCATAAACACTTTATGGTTTCAATTACAAGTTTCAAGTATTCTTCCCACAGCATGATAATAATTAAAATTGATGATAAAGCAGGGTATGTTTTCTGGGGTTGTGTTTGGGTTCTACTGTCTGAGTGGATGTACAAAGTAAATAGTATAACTAACATTTTCTGTCCAAAGTACAATATTTGCATCTGGGTTTGGTGGAGTGGAAGTAAGTGTTGGAAAAAGGAAATACTCAAGTAAAGTAAAAGTACAGTACTTTACTAAATGTACTTGGTTACTTTCCACCACTGGCTTCTTTCCCCCAACTGGAGACCTGTAGTGTGGACGGCCTGATAGCCTGTTGAGATGAGGTATGACTTGACTGACTGAAAGACTTCCTCTACTTTGTCCCCTCTTGACTGGGCACATAGTGGGTGGATACGGTTAGCGGCAGTCATAACAAGCATTTTTCAAAATGAACTTCATTTGATGACAAGGTTGGACATATTGAATGCTCGTCAGTGTTTCTCAATCCAAGCCTCGGATTTTGCAGTCCAACAAAGACAAAAGTGCAAATGTGTCGAGGCAAGACATAGAAAAGATGTTTTTGGAAAATGGCAAATGCGTCATCTTGAAACCAGGAGTTGGGGTCTTCGACGTGAGAACGTGCATACACTTCAGCACGTGCAGTTTGCTTGAATTGCATGCTTTAACAAAGATAGCCTACTTATTTAACTGCGGTAGCTCAAACCGGGCAGTATGAGCTATACGTTTTCTGTTGCATGGACTTTTTTGTCTAAAAAATGAAGGCTCAAAGACTCAAATGTCATGGCCTTTTAACTGAAATGTCACGCTTTTAATGTAAGATAATAAAAGTGTGTTGTTTCTGTTTACACGTGGATTTTAACCACATAAACCCATTTTTTCCCCTCTCCGCCAAATAGCTCTTCACCAGAATAGGGATGCTAGGGTTCAGATGGTTCATATGGTAATACGTCCTTTCCTGGTTGTATGAGTTCAAATGTTTTTGGAAGTAAAAAATAAAGTCAGTAACTGATTGAATGAATCTCCTTTCATGTAGTGACGATGGGAATACTTTATATTAAGATTCCTGAATGCGTGTGAGCATGCGATTTATACTAAGTTGTAAATCCTGTCGTGCACAAAAAATAGCCAATCTATAAGCTCACAACGTGTCGCAGCGGGACGTGTAAGCTTAAAGATGTCACACAATTTTCTGTGCGTGACACCGGAGTGCAACTAAGTACACTTTTTGCTCTCAGCAGTAACCTGTCCCACCCATCTGTTCTCATTTTGCCACCTGAGGGTTGCCATCTTGTAAAGCGAGAGAAAATAAGAGCTAAAAGGAAGGTGACAACAGTTTTCCCTCCTAGTTTACCTCCATGCACCACACTGAGTCTGACAAGCTGCTGAAAAATAGGACTGGGTCACATTTCACCCCTGAAAAGAATGTGCAGGGGCTGAGTAACCCTGTGGTCTGCGTTGGCATGTTTGGGCTGGCTCTTCATAATATGTAGTGTGTGCCATCGAAGACCGAGGGCATGAACACCAAAGAGAACTACCCAGGGCGTTTCTACTTTGGACTTGCAAAAATCGAAGCCAAAACCTAATAGTAGCACCGTAATCAGTCTTCCCCCTAATATTAGCACCCTTTTTGCTCAAGGGTGGCGGTTGTTTGGCTCAATATATCCTCTTTGACCTTAGATTCAGTTCTGTGGCATGAAGGCACCTTTGTCATCATCATCATCATCATCAGTCAGAGCACTAACACAATGCTGTGTTGACCTTGTTTATCACCGTGTCTAAAACCAATACTTTGCAGTGTTCTAATCATGTATCCAATGCATTTATTATTTAGTCACAAGCTCTTGTTAATACAAGAATAATACATTGATTAAATATTTGTAAAAGCCACGGACAGACTTAACCAATTTCAACCTGGCTGCTAATGGACATATAATATAAATATTTTAAAACATTTTAAAAAGTGGTGAAATTAACTCATGACTTCAATTGCCATGATGCACGCCTGCATGGTAGTGAGCTGGTAGATTGGCTATTTTCACTACTTTTGTTCATTTATGAGCGCAGATCTCCCGAACCCTAGAATCAAGCCATCCAGGATCATGGTGAATTATGACCATAAAACCCTTGATTCTTCTGATATCATATAATTAAATATTCTAAATATATTTTTTCCATAGCCTACTGGGAATGTGTTTGAAGTTTCACGCCAGTCAGTCCAGTGGTGGCTGTGATTAGCTGTTCACACCTGCAGATGCGCACACGGACGGATGGAGAGAAGAACAGGAGCGAAAACATAATCTCTGCCTCCTGGCCTTTGCGTTTTAATTGCGAGATAATGAAATAAGGAGATACAAGGTTCTGCCCAGCAGCGACGATAGGATGCACAGTGCTGCAAATAGAAAACATTGTTGAATGTATCCCTTGTATTTATAGTATGTCAGCTACCGTATATTAACTTGAGGTACTTGCAACATGTGGTTTCATTATTGGACCCCAGTCAGGAAATCTCACAGAAATGGCCTCTCTTTTATCAAAACCATAAGCATTGGTGATGTCAAGCCAAGGCAGACATTAAAATGTGGTACAGTTACATAAGAGAAATAAATCGGGTGCCCCAAGAAGTGAGGAAAGGAACTCTGAGACAGTTTGGTCAATGCACCTGAAATCTTTGGGTGTATTCAGTGTCACCACCACTGGTGTTTGTTGTCACCCTGTGAGCTGTGTTGGCTTGTTGCACCTGTGCTGAATTTGCAGGAAACCATCTTGCCTAAAGGGCAGAGTATGTCAATTAGACCAGGGGGTGATCTATGGTCAATCAAGCCACCCAGTATGCATTCTCACTGCAAATTAATTAAAACTGATATCCAGTAAGGCCAATATTTTTTGTTCTGCCACTAAATGTCGGCGATTTATCATTCAAATATCCTCGGGTTTTGTGTAGGTACTTTTGGACCTCGGGTCCAGTGGGTTTGATGCTTGGCCAGGGACAATATAGTGCCCTTGCCAACAGTCCAAGCTGTGAACGCTTGTCTGAGAGTTACCGTAAATCCTTCTGCTTGCACCGCTAAGAAGCTCAGAAAGCCACAGCCCTGCTATTTGCCACCCCTGTGGTCCTTACAGGTAGCCACTGAGACTCCCCAAATTATGATCTCCATGTGTAGGGGAGCAATATGAGAACAGAGCTCAATGGATAAAGAACTACCTGTTGCCCCTTGTTTTCATCAATGGATAAAGACGGGTGCTGTCTGGTCACCCCTGTGTTGATTAATGTGTCCATTTATTGGATGTGATACTGGTGATTAATGGGATATTATTGTGGGATGTTTGCCCCTCTGATAAAAACCATTCAGATTTCAAATATTTCCTGAACTTCCCATTTGTGGCTGCCATTCCAAAGCACAAAGCTTTAAATTCTCTAACTTGTACATCCCTTGAATTTAAAATGTGAGTTTGCTTGATTAATCTATTAAGCTGCAGAAATGCATTGGTGGTATAGTGTTGATATTATTACAAGTAGTTGACCCAGATTTGGTTCAAATTTATTTTATTTGGCCAATGCAACAAAACACCCCCCACCCCCACCGCCCCAACTCTTGGGGTGCACTCATAGCTGAGTGGTGCATTGATCACATTATTGTCTAATGTCCCAGGTTAAATTTTTGACTTGAGACCTGTTTAATGACACCCCCCCATTTGTGTGTGTGTGTGTGTGTGTGTGTGTGTGTGTGTGTGTGTGTGTGTGTGTGTGTGTGCGCGTGCGTGCGTGCGTGCGTGCGTGCGTGCGTGTGTGTGTGTATGGTATGTATGAGTGCGTGTATGTGCGTGTATGTGCGTGTGTACGTGTATACTGTATATGTCTGTATATAAGACGCATTGATGCAAATCTAGATTTGTTTTCACCTGATCCTTGATGATTATCTTATCTTGTGATCATCTTTGGTGCTTGGGCTACTCTTCATGTTGTTGTTGTTGTTTTTGCCAACAATCAGTAGCCTGCAACTCTAAGTGGATTATTGTTCGTAAATGGTGAAGATCAATCCTGTTTAGTTTCCACCTAGCCTGTCTGGATACTTTGAGCAATGGTGGGCAGCAAAGCAACAAGTTACAGTAAATTCAATAAACAGGGTTATGATCTTAATTTAGACATATTTTAGGTATGAAATATTATCAATCTCGGAGGCCCACCTGGGAGCTGAAGTCCAACACTGCCCCCACCAGGAGTTCCCAGCAGGATTCTGGGATCACACATCAAGGTTTGTCGCTGGCCCTCGACCCCTTCCCAGGCCTCTGGGGTGGGGGGGTGGAGGGGGCGTAGCGGGGCGGAGGAGACAACACACCGTAGCTGTGTGCAACTTGCACAGTGAGTCCTTTTGCTCGTTGCCATGCTGTAGTTGACCGCAGGATTGCAGTGTTTACTTAAGAGCCGGTGCATAAGAGAAAGGCGGACCACCGGCAGTCGCCACCCGCCGGGTCCTGGGCAAGACCTGGGGCTCATCTTTGTTGAAAATGGCTCTGGAACCTGCCGCCTCCCACTGGGCCGGCCTATATTTAGCAACAAACTGAAAAACCTCTTCATTCTTAAAAAGCTGTTTAGGTTTCCATTGAGAAGGTGGTTCAGAGGAGGACGGGTTGTGATGCTGCAGTCCAGACGCCTGTAGTGATGCTCCGCTCGACTGGAGAAGATGCAGAACCACACCAACCCTGCAGCGTCCCTATTCTGGAGAGAACGTTCCACAAGAAATGTCTAGATCTACAAGCTCGCAAGGTGTCGCATTGCCCTGCACTTTGAGCTTTTACATCTGCTATTTTCGGCAAATAGATTTGGTGTAGAGGTGAAAAGGGAAGGGACCCATCTGATAAACCCCTGTGGGACTCTGGTCAGTGAAGCATATAGTGGTTAACTGAATAGTTACACTACAGCGATGCTACTGTCTCCCCCGGACACAAATTGTCTCCCAAGAAGTGCCAGAAAAGAAGTGCTGTGGGGGGGGGGGGGGGGGGGGGGGGGTTATCAGATTGGGAAACCCTCTAGTCTAAAAGGAATGCAATTGCTATTTTGATGTAATTGTTGTTATGTTACATAAGTGAAATATCCCTTGATGACACAGTAATGTGTATTGATATAATTTTGGGGTGGGGGTGCTTTTTTGTTTCAAGCTTGTTTTCTCAAACTAAAGACATGGCCATGTTCCCTTTTGTTACCAACATAAATATGTTGTCAAACAAACCTTTTCAAATCAACGCATGCTTTTGACTCCAAGTAATACGCTTTTGGAATTAGCTCTGGCAGAGATATAAAGGTTAATATGACTATAGAAAGGCACAGGAACTCAAACCAAACACAACATCATTAAATTAGATGGAAACAGATTTCATCTTGTTGGGGAAAATCTGTCTTTTATTTATACTGAACAACAAACCAGCAAAGAGAATGGAGGCCAACTTATAAAACTGATAGCATCATGGTTAAAATGTAATGTCATAGTTAGAACTTTTCTCAAAAGTGCATTGGGTCTTTAATATTTCACTAAAAACAGGACCCTACTGCTCTCTGTATGCAACAAGTCAAATGTTTCCTTCTTTATGAAGATGTTTTCTTAAGATAGATGATCTGCTGATTCAGTGTTTTCAATATTTATATGATGTTTTACCCCTCCCAGTTGCCAAAGCCTCTCATTCTGGGGGAGGGCAAATCCAACAGAGGACATGCGTATTACATGTTTTCATTTGCCCTTATGTACGCCTGAATAGTGAAACAATCCCTCTTTTCATGCCCATGGTTTCATTCAGTGGGTGGCGAGAGCACCAGTATGATTGGGGATGAGGGAGCCGGGTGATTTTTTCCAAGGTGAGCACCTCATGGGAGATGACTGTTCGCTGCCATTAGTTTAAGTGCAGGAGTGTCAGTTAACCCGACACTGGCAGAGGGAACACTTAATACCAGATGGAAGTAGCTGTCCTTGAAGTCTTAACAAGCAGGCACACAGAGAAACAAGCCTTTATTCAGTGTAGGAGCACGTAGAAAAAATTGATAACTTAGCAAGGTTACCACAAAGTGTATGTTAAATCCCACATAGGAAAAGGAGGGATGAAGGAGATTGAAGGGGGTGGTGGTGGGGGGCAGGGGGGGGGGCAAATGTCCAAAGTGGATAAAAACACAGTTTGGATGTTGCTGACTGTAATTTTTTATTGCGTTCAAAATAGGCAGGAATATAAAACAAAGCGGTGGTTGTCACGCTAAAGGGTCCTGCTGCTTAAGAGGTGTCAAATTATTGTACCTCAGCTGGATACATCAGCGTTGGAAGCCAGGGGGTGAGAAAAGAGCCAAACCCAGTAGACTTTGGCATATTTGTCTTTTACCGCTGGCACGGATGAGCCACGCTGTGAGGCTTCAGAGCATCGATAGGCCCCTGGTGTTTTACTACCCAAAATGATGAGTTACTACAACGCTTGACCCTTCAGAGCCAAAGTCTGTGTGGACAGTAAACATAAAAGTGACATTTACAGATGAAACATCCTAGTCCCCCTGATACTGATCTAACTTTCTGATGAAGATGAGGCCAAGTCCACCCAAGCAGTGAGAGCCAGAGTTTTCAGGTTTCAGGATTGCATAAATAAGATCATATCAAGGGTGCCTAGCAGTTTTTAAGAAATGTGTAGTTGTGTACAACTAGAGTCACGTTAGAGTATATCATCATCTCACTGGACAAACGCTTGAAACCGAAAAGGCCCAATTTCTTTCAATTGCGACATTTCAGAGAATTTCTCATCTGTGGAAGCACCTGACATAGTGGTCACCAAAGAAGCCTCTTGTCAGCTCTGGTAGATATGATCAATTTTTTTTTGTGTTTAAGAGAGTTCTACCTGGATTAAAAGAAATGTGAAGGCCAATCTGGAAGTTTCTCCCACCATACTCCTACTGAAGATTTACAATGGAAGTTCTGTGTTGAGTTTTGGATAAATTAAGAAAACAAGCCCTGTGGCAAACGTAGGCTTATTATATTAACACGTTTTGTTCAACAAGATAATCTCCACAAATCGACACTTTTTTATGATAGTCGAACCACACAGACTTCAGAATTCATGGTTCATGGGTTCACAAGTGTAATTTATGTCAGAGAACAAGATGTGAAGCGCTCTTAGGCTCTTATGTTAACCACAGACCTTATTTTCCACATTAATCGAAAACCCAATGGGGGGAAAAAGCATTGGAAATCTGGCGAGGGAGCCACTTCCGGGTTTTAGGACTAACTGTAGCACTAGTGAAATGAATGCAATGCAGTTTCTGGCATGTTCCTCAATCTGCCACTTGTGAGTGCTGGTGAGTCTCAGTTGATTGTCTGCTTGTCATTGAAAAGATATTCCACCCCCGAGTGGCGACATGTTTGCGTGAGCGGGCTGTGATCTCACAACACAGGCATCCGGTGCATCACAGGAGGCCTTTGAGAAATCTTTGGCTCTTCCCATACTGGTCCGGTACCAGTGTTCATCCATGCGAACAGAAAAACGGAGCCGAGGCAGGTCTGTTGAGGACCCTCAGCCAAGTTAAGCACGGAAATATTTCTTTCCTGTTAACTCAAGAGTCTGGCAGTCACCTGCGTGAGGTTACCCTCTCTGTTCATCCAGAGCCACTGGCCATTCGTTAAAGCCTTGTGAAGCACAGACAGCAAGATTATCTGGTGATAAACCATGTATGAGATGTAGCTATTTGTATCAACTTTGGTGGTTTTCAAATCTCCGGCGAGCCAAAGCTCTCAACTGAGATTTTGTCACACGGTATCGTTGTCAGTAAAATAAGAAAATGTTCACTTTGCAGGGTGGTTTTGTTGGCAGAGTGAAATTCCCTTAATTGTTACAGTATAGAGTTGCAACAAGTTTCAGAGGGCCCTAAGGTTGGGGAGCCAGCGGGTGTGCTTGGGGACAGTGGATAGATTTCTGTTTCGGGCAGAGCTGGTCATTGTGTTTGGCGCACAGTAGCTTACTGGCACACACTCCGCTCAGCTATGCACATAGGCTCCATGATCTCTTGAATTACACAGTGAATGAAGGATCTACAGCATTGAAGCTCCTTACAGGCAATATACTATAGCCTATCCTTAATGGTCACTGTGAGTTGGATGGACAATCCGTGGCTCAAACCTTTCTTCATCCAAAGTTGAGGAGATGAAGGGTCAACATTCGGATTTCCTCCAAATGATCTTACACCGTCTCACTGGATTTAATCTTTTTTAAATCGTGTGTGTTTTATTTTAATTGTATATACGACATGGAGGTTCACATACAGTCTGGAGTTCAGTGAGGACATGTCCAGTGTTTCCTGTGTTCAATGGCCAAACAAAACTGTAAAAGATCAAATCATAATAATGCAAATATATGGAGGAGTACTTAGCAATTATGGCACCAACAGGAACATGGCACGCCAAGTGGGCATCAACAAGGGCCAGAAAGGGAGTCTCACTTTTCCTTTTTGAGAGAAACGTCTACAGCTAAGTGTGTGTCCTTTAAGTACATCTTGGATGGTCAACAGACAAAAATATACTGTGTGAGCACTACTAGATGGCTGTTCTGAGGCCAGGACACACAAATTCAGCTCCTGTGAAATGCACAGCACCCGCTGCCCGCATCCTACCCTGCTTTCTGGCACAGGAAACTACAGAGTGCCTGATCTTAATTAGTTTAGCAGTAAGGAATAACATCCTCGGAGGATTAGAGATTGTTGTTATAGATTACCGCAGAGAAAATGCTACTTTTTTCCCCCAGCCCTATTTAATACTAATTTAATACGATCTACAAGCTCACAATGTGTTGCATCGCAACACGTGCAGCTTGTAGACTATAGGCTATTTTCATATAACTGTTTTTATTTATCATTTGATACCCATAATGAATGACATGCCCAAAATAGAAATACCAGGTACAATGTGGTTAATTACGTTCTCTATAGGGGTGGCATAATTCAACTGTGATCACACAAATAGCCTATAATGATGAAGGTAAAACGTTTTTCAAAACATGCAAAATTACAGGATGTACTGTTAATGCAGAACCTCCAAATATGCATTTATAGGTAACAGGGTCAGCAAATAGCAGATGCAGGCCAGCTTGGTGACAGCTGTACCAGTAATGATCATACAGCATGTTGAAATTTCAGAACTATGATTAATTTGACAAGTATTTCTTTTGTTGTGTCAGTGGAATTGGATCACACATTCTCTGGGTGGTAAGGGTTGACTTTTCCTAGGCTGCTCCTGTGGTTGGCTCAATTGGGATTCAGAAATGTTTAAAATCCAAGATAAACTGGATGAAAGAATCTGTAGTCAACATTTTTCTAAATGATCAAAAATCCATTTTTAGAATGTGGATCTTTGATTTGGAGTTCATTCAAAACCTCTGTTCCCTCATTTCCAGCGATCGTATCACTTTTTTTTCCAGTTGTCAACACACTTTTTTAAAAACAGTATATACAGTATGTACACCATAATTAGACATTTATATTTTTAATAATTCATTTCAAGTCTTTTTTTTCCCTCAAAATGTTTATCCCACGATTTTGCATGAGGAGTGAGCAGGCCGCTTCTTACAAGGGGCCGTGTCCCCCATAGCGTGTGGAAGGAACACGTTATTCCAACCAGTTCCTTTCCCCTCCATCAGGCTCCCCGGCTGATGGCTTCTGGAGATGAACCCGGGACCTTCTAGCTGTGAGGTGACACTGACAGCGCTAGTATGCGCTACCGACTGCGTTAGGTGAACAACTATTTGTCAAATCGATGAATTACATTTTAACCACTTTCAGTACCTATTTTGGGCAAGCCATTACAGGCAAAAATAACAGATACAAGATCGCAACGCGTTACATCATGACACACTGTGAGCGTGTAGATTTATTAGTGTGAAGTTGAACACACTATTGTATTCGGTCAGCGATTTTTTTGCCAGCAAAGTGAACCTTTTCGGATCTCTGTATCAATATTGGACATTATCAATATAATGTCCAATTAGACAGGAGTGACATCGGAATTAAGGAATGTCTGTCCGTCCACCGTCTGTCTGCATGCTGACATCACTGATACTAAACAGTGTCGCCACCAAAGCTGCATGCTGAAACAATGCCCAAATTTGGAGATGATGTCCGCCTCACACTCTGACGTCATAGTACTGACATCACAGACTGATACAACGGGTATTGCACAAATGGACGTCAATGGTGACTGTTCTGCCCAACAGGCACCGGTCTGGGTTCTCCAACATTACTTCTGAGACTCCTACATTCAATCCTCGAATATAGTGTGCACACCCCCGGGCACAGGACTAGTGTAATATAAATGTAAGTCCATTTACATTTCCCAGCGGATTCCTCCTGCAACCACACTTGCAATTACCCAGAGTTGTATCATTAGTGTCTGACTATAGTACTTGTCAGACTTTATTCCTTCCATCCATCTTTCTTTCCCCTCCTATTGATAAACTTTATTTTTCCGCGCTACTCCTCCCAGTTTTGGTGGCACGCACTTGGGCCATATGTCTATGTCTAAGAGATAGGTTATATATTATAGTTGTGACCGCCAGGTCGCAGTTACTACCAAAACCTCCACCGGCTGTCCCTCAGTCAGTCAGTCAGTCCGTCCGTCAGTTAGTCCGTCCGTCTGTCTGTCACGTCACGTCACACTTTTGAGTACACTACTCTTATCTCTGCCACCGTTGGCCCTATCGATGCCAAACTTTGCACACACACCTTGAATGGCAAATCACAACCTCCGCCCCTGATTTCTCACATCCTCTTCTAGCACCACCATCAGGCCTATTTTTGCAAAACATATTTTTGGACACTGTTCCTACAGATTTTGGCCTAAAATCACGCAAAGCAGTACACAGTATCTCTAAAGTCATGTCATCAACATGCATCTGTCCCATTTCCCATATTCCCTCTTGATTGGCTACGATTGCCTTCTAACGTTTGTGTATGCGACGTGGCGGTCGCTTATCTCCCGATTAGGGAATCTTACTGGTTTAATTTATATAGCCTAAGTTTATTTGTGAATGAATTTCTCGATTGACTTTAATTACAAATTTTACCCAAATATGGAGATGACTGACTTCATATAATTATGTTTGACATCATAGACCACATGAGACTGACACAGTATGTCCATATATGGGCATTTCAAGATATGGGCTTAATATTGATGACATCACAGATCTCCATATATGGGCATAAAAGGGTTAAGGACGGAATGGTTAGCACCGCTCGAATAGGGACAAGGACTGACAGATAGGCCAACAGAGATATTTGCAAGTGTGGCTCTCCTCAAGGCAACCACACTTGCAATTTCCAATTGCATCTTTCTAGTTCCAGTTATTAGTTTCAATATTCGTTGTACAACGAAGTGTATAGGGCTTAAGTGGTTAAATGAACTCATTCTGAAAATGTGAATGTTGACGATTAAAGAGTGAGCTTTGATCATTTTTCAGAGGGCATGACTGTTATGCTTAAAGAGGCACTTTCTATGATTCTTGGCCTGTGCCTTATTTTCTGTATAAATTACATACAAAGAAAGCTTAAGAGGTGTTTCTCAAGGGCTCAACATTTTTACGCTTACACTCCACTGGCAAGTCCAGTATGGAAAACTTGAACTATACTTTCAGTCCTGTATTTGGTGTGGTTTGGACCTGAGGTGGGGATCAATTGCTTGGTTTCTGCAGCAGCATCACAGAAACCCCCAGAGGGAGGTCTGAAGGACAGGTGGGGGGCCATGGCATGCACTGCCACCTCAAACCACTGTCCCAAAGGCGTCAGAGGGCCCTCACCACAGAGTGAAGCCTACTGTAATTTAAAGGCTACTTCTGTATTTATTATACTTATAAATCAGTTGTTTTCTTCATGTTACGCAGATAGGCCAATACAGTACAACAATTTGTTGGCTTTGATTAGGCAGACAGTAGGGAGAGACTGGCATCTCTCTCTCTCTCGCTTTCTCTCTCTGTGGCAAATGGGAATGTTTGAATTTCGACCAGCTTATTATCCTTCTTCTTCCAGTTGTCAAAAGAGATGACTGCCAGACCTCTAATAAAACCACCTATGGTTTCACCGCAAAGGTGGATAAGGTGGCTTATGGTGCCCCCTTCTGCCACAAAAGCAGAATATTTACAACCTACATTTTCGAAGACTGATCTTCAATGTTAAATTATAGTATTACAAACATTATTATTATGCATTATTATATATGCAAAGTAGGCTACACAAGGATGTTATTCTTGTTTTGTAATAGACTTTTTTTTCTAAATTAATTAGCCTCCAAAAGATTCCATGTAAGCCTAATCAAATGAAAACAGTGCCAAGGGGCAAGATCAGCCATCAGCGTTAAGTCTGTGGTTTCTTTGTCGCTCGCTGGCTGCCTAATTTATGCTCCATCGTACGGCGGTGTGGCGCGCGACAAATAGCCGATCTCCAAGCTCACCACCCGTCGCGGAGGCGACGCGTGGTGAGCTTGTAGATCGGCTATTTTGGGCACGCCACACCGCCGTACGACGACGTATCGCCCGGGCTTGCGAGCGTTCCATTCATAGCAAACCAATCAGACCCGAGTTTATTGGCGTGCCACGGCCAATAGGAAGCCTACTTGTTGTTGTGGCCTGATGCGACCGCGGACACAGACAAGTAGCAAGTGGGCCGGTTTGTAGCTAAGCTAATTCAATCGTTCTTTTTTATCGAGTTGGTTTTAAAACCGTACATATTTTCACTTGCAACATACGCGTGAGTATCATTGATTTTTTTTCCCGTTAAATCCGGAGTTCAATTAGACGCTAGGCTAAAGAGCTGAACCGGGCTTAAAAGTATTATTTTGTATTAAATGTTAGCCGTTTTTGCTGCCGACATCGCGCGAGTACGCGCCAGTTCCGTTTGACAACAGCACTCACGTTCCTCCGTGTTGTTATTGTTTATAACAGAGTAACTCATTTTCAGCGGAAGCCTTGAAAAAAAAAATTATCAAGCCAGAAAGAAACTGAAAACATGTCCGTGTTTCTCGAAGACCCGTCGGTTCTCACAAAAGAAAAGCTCAAAAACGAGCTCACGGCGAACAACGTGCCGCTTCCCAGCGGAGAACACAAGAAGGAAGTGTACATCCAGCTCTACCTGAAGAACCTGACCGTGTTGAACAGCAAGAGCAGCCCGCCGGCAGACACCTTCTCCAGCGATGAGGAGCTACCCGCGCCGGTGCTCTCCAACAGGAGCCGCTCAGGGAGAGTAAGTTAAATATCTGTGGGGATTCATGGATTTAAATGCGTAAACCAGTGGTTCTCAAACCTTTTCATGTCAAGGACCCTCAATCAATACCCATAAGGGTCCATTTGGTTCTTCACTATCATTTATCATTTATCTACCCCACTTTGAGAACCAATGGCGTAAACGACAAAGACATACTGGCAACATAGAGCCGGCTGGTGTAAATATACTGATCTGCTTTGTCACATCATCATCGACCTTGACTAATCAATAGAATGCAACTTTATTAACTCAGGTTTAATTTATTGTCACCGATTTTGTGCAAGCTAGTTGAAGCTTATTTTCATTGATCAAATACTTTATTAACAGTTGCAAATAGTTAAGTGGTACGATATTATAATGATTGACAAAACAATAACACAAAAAGCCATGGGAACTTGTTTCTATTGTGGTCCTGTGGGTATTTAATTAATCGCGCTACCCACACATTGCAGTTACATTAATATTGAGAATATTAAGAATATCAGACATCAAATATCAAAACGGGCATGTCCTTTTTAATGTTGTCAAGAATTATCAGATTCTAGATAGTCTATTTTCACTATTCGTCATCGTCATAGGTCAAAATATATAGTGCTTAATTGTTATTTTATCCAAGAAGCAGGCACAATAACTTGTAATAATTACTTTGCAGAAGGCTACCAGAAAGACCGACAAGCCACGCACAGAGGAACTAGAAGTTGCCGGGCTCACTGATGAAGACTTAAAAGAACAGCTGGAAAAGCATGGTGTGGAGGCTGGACCTATTGTGGGTAAGATCATTGGCGCAGGCTCCCTGTGGTTGTTAAAACCCTTCAAAAATGTGAACTTTGAAAATTGTTCTTTTACCACTACTTACCCACTATATATATGTAACGGAGGTGATCCGAACCTCCCCACCCGATTTTCAAACCCGGGTCTCCCGCGTGAAAGTCCAATATCTTAACGATCACTCCAAAGGGACATCCCTATGGAACGAGAGCAGATACTAGACTTTTGAGGCTTCAGGCTGGGGCTGCGACTCTCCGCCACACTCACCCCCCTTTGACCTCCTCCTACGGGGAAGCCCGGATCCGGGTCACGGCACCAATGTAACGGACGTGATCCGAACCTCCCCACCCGATTTCGAACCCGGGTCTCCCGCGTGAAAGTCCAATATCTTAACCATTACTCCAAAGGGACATCCCAGGGGTAGAGAAACCGTCATTAGAGCACGAAGGGGTACCAGTTCGTATCTGGGCTCCCCCTGATTGAATGTCGAAGAGTCCTTGAGCAAGACTGTGAACCCCTAGTTGCTCCCGGTGAGCAGGTTGGTGCCTTGCATCATGGTTTCCTCTGCCATTGGTGTATGAATGTGTGTGTGAATGGGTGAATGTAATGCGTGAATGTAATGCGCAATCTATGTAAAGTGCCTTGGGTAAACTGCAATATAAATGCACCATTTACCCTTCCTTTCAGCCTCCACACGTAAGGTGTACGAGAAGAAGCTGCAGAAGGTTTTGGATCAGCCCCCATCAGAACCCCCCAGTGCACCCGAGACCACCGCAGAGCTCACAGCAGACAGTAACCAAAACGGCAACACCAATTCTGACCAGTACAGTGACAAGGAAGACGGTAAGCTCATTGACAAATTCTGAACATTGTTTCAGGCTGCTGGGCTGAAAATGGTGAAATTGAATATTGCATGTTGTACTTAAAGGGAAACTTTGAACTTAAATCTCATTGTTCTGATGTGAGGAGCTCAATAATTTAGTGTGCCAAAACATAACCTATGTATTCCGGTGTATTTCTTCACAAAATGTTGACACCACAAAACAATGATAATTTCACATCATTAGGCGTACGGATGACGTGAAACGATGCGTTTGACATAATTTCACTGAATAATATACTGCCACACTATATTATTGATCTCTGCATATCACAACAGTCGGATTTGGTTTGAACAAGGCCATTGTTTGGTGATTACAATATTTTGACTCCTAGCTGCAGAGATGGCAGTGGGACCTGGTGGGTAGAGAGAGGTTCTTGAGAGAACACCTCAGATTAAATCCCCTGTGAGCCAGAATGTCTGTCACTGACTAAGTTAAAGGAGTAGTTCACCCCCAAAATGACTTTTTTTCTATTGATTACTCATGCCATGGAGAGTACAGTTCAATAATAGTTTTTGGTTTTTGTCACATTCCTAAGACAAAAATTTGATTCGAGTAAATTTACCCCCATTGATTCCGGATGGGGACCCGTTTCGGTAAATTTATTGTTATCACATTTTTGTCTTAGGAATGCGACAAAAAACTAAAAATATTATTGAACTCTAGTCTCCATGGCGTGACTAATCAATAGAAACAAAGTATTTTGGGGGGTGAACTACTCCTTTAAGTGTCAATGACGCGTGATTATGGATCCCACTGGGAAAGATGGATAACCCCGGACTCATTTTTGAAGCTTGTGATTGGCTGAACCGGACGTAGGGAGCGCTCCGTTGTAGTCACTTGGACCGCGCGAGGTGCACCAAAACCAATTATCATGGCGTTTATCGTGTGCTTGCCCAGGCCTTGGGCATAAATATAACGATTGCATTCACCACGGCTTCGTAACTCTTCGCGGGCACTCGCGCCTGCGGCGCTCGGGCGCGAAGAGCAGGACCAAGGTCCGCTGGCCTTCGCGCCGCTTGCAATGTCGTGGACAATAACTGAAAACGAGCGCTCTATGCCGTTTCCATCCATCTTTCCCAGTGGGATCCATAATCATGCGTCAATGACACAAGGCATAACTTTGACAATACATTTCTTTGTGGATTCGTTATATTTCACCACAACTCTTCCTGTCTGAGAGGCACTGGCTTTCATCCCTTTAAACTTTAAAGGAGTAGTTCACCCAAGAAATGACTTTATTTCTATTGTTTACCTACTTCCTGTCTGAGAGGCACTGGCTTTCATCCCTTTAAAGGAGTAGTTCACCCAAGAAATGACTTTATTTCTATTGTTTACCTACCTAGTGATGTCTTTCGATCACAGAGAATCTTAAAATCTGTAAAACATTCCTTAACGGTGAAAGAAGAATCCAAAAATGAGCCCAGGCACGTGCGTATTTTATGCTTGAGACGGTTTAGCCTGGAAGTGTTTTAAAAGGCATAAAGTCATCTCTTGGGTGAACTACACCTTTTTAAGGGGGTTTTAGCATGTTTGGATTATTTCTCACTTCTTGATTTGCATCCTTTTATATGTTTTCATTTTCAGAGGAGACTCCTGCCCCTCCTGTTGTGGAGAACCCTGTACAAAGCAGAGGGAAAACTCCTGTCACCCTCAGGACCAGTAGTAGACGCCAAAATAAGGTTAGATATAATGTACATTCTGACTACTAAACTTAGTTTAAACCTTGCTTAAGGCCCATTTATGCTGCTTTGAGTGTCAAATGATGAGTTTAAAGCATTCATACTGCCTGAGAAAATGTAAATTAGGAACTGAATATGGTCTTGCATAAAGGAGCGTACTTCATCTTCCCTACCAATGTGATTACGCTGTACATTTTATTAAGCATCTGCAACCTTTCATTTTTCCAGATGTCACTGTGAAGGTCCCCTGTGACACATTTTTATTTTGGTATCACTTTTGTTCAAAGCGTTGGATGACGATTAATTAAAAGAATAGATTGGCCATAACATAATGTTTTATAGGAAGGCACTCTCTTATACTAGTTATTTTCCTAATGTATTGACAGGCAGTGGAGGAGAAACTGGCTAGTGATGACCAGACCCCAAAGAAGGCTGGAGAGAGTGTTGTTGAAGATATCCTTGCCAACGAAATTAGCTCACCAACAGGCATCAGGTAACTTTTGAAATGTGATGATATAATTCTTTGTGACTACAATAAGATTTCATTTTGTACTACGTGTTACTTTTTGCATTGATTTAGCTGTGACATTTGCCCATGTGTGTCATCTTCTTCCGTGAGCAGTGCAAGCTGCAGAAGGCCAATACGAGGGGCAGCCGGTCGACCAGTGAAACCAAGCGAGTATTGGCTGGACGAGTCCCTCCTGAAGCACAGCATCTGCACAGAGAGCCGCTCCTTTTCAGAGTCTGTCTCCCGTGTCTACAGCAGTACAGCCCCTCCCGGCAAGGCACCAGCTCGACAAGGCGTTCTGTCTATGCTACTCAGGCTGCTGCTCACAGTCTTAGTTGCAGGCTCACTCTTCTACGCCTACCAAAACGTGAGTGCTGAGCACATCAGTGCTCTCAAGGGCCTCATGGAGAATGTGCTCACCCCCCTCCAGGAAGTGGTTGACAGTACAGCCACCTACCTGGGCATCAGTGGCAACAGTGTCGCACAGGGCACTGACAAGTAAGGACCCTCCTGTCTACCCAGCCTGCGCCACACCCTGCCATCTGCCACAATAGACCATAACCTAAACAACAATCTGCGATCGCCTATTCTTTTTATACATTTGTTGTATCAAGGACACAGTTTCAGTTGGGTAACATTTTAGACCCCACTTTTCTTCCCACAACAAGAGGGAGGAATGCTCTAATAGCAGCTTCTGGTTAACACTGTCCTGTGGCAGTCCAAGACTAAGACTCGTTTTTATGTCATTTTCAATCTGTGTGAATTGTTTCGTGTCCTTTTTTGTGAATTTGTATTCTTCTATGTAGATGTCAGTGCAGAATGGAGGGGACAGTTATCCATGCATGGTTGTAGTTATTGATGGATATTGTTTTTAAAGGTCTGTGCCAGGCATTTTCTGACGGTGAAGTGCCTGGACACTGTCAGCACTTAGTGCCCTCCCATTCCGAAGCACAATGAAATGCTACTACTAAACAACGTCTTTTTAAATCTACACTGTAGTCATAGAGAGCTAGATAGTGTCTCGTTTATTTTTTATGGTGCTCAGGTCAATTCCTCTCTAAACTAATGTGATCCGTGCTGGGAGGAGACACCTGGTGAAATAAGGTCGCATCACTGTAAGAGGAGAATATAAGCCCACCTCGTTGCTGAGGTAAAAAAAATAATAAAAATAAATTAAAAATATTTTTGCTCAGTTGCTAGTAGTCTCTGTTGTGCTCAGTTTAAAATAAAGTAATTGCCTGCTGAAATAAGCATACGTTATTATAACAGCTGGCTTGCATCGAATAAACTGCTGCCCAAATTATATTCTTTTTTTTTTGCTGTGCTTTACGATTTATGATCCTTCAGTCCCCTCTATAGGACTGGCTGTTAAAGTGCACCCACATAGCCCTGAAGACCCATGGAGGACATGGGACTGTAAAATCCTCAATGTTAATTTAATTTGGAGTGTGGAAATGTGACCAAATGGACCATTTCAGGTCAATTTGCTTTCATTTGTTATACTCAGAGTTACCAATGGCTAAATTAACACATGATTTTACTGTGTGACTTGTTTGAAATACAACTCGACTGATCTAATTTATTTTTTGTATTGATAAGTACTTCTGCCTGTGCAAATTACAGTTAAATTCTAGGCTACTGTGAATGGGGCAGTGATGTGGAAAATGTGGAACATTTTTGTTTCCATTTGGTATTTTTCTAATGTGACATGTTGAACTTTTTATAAAGCTGCAATCCATAGTCTTTGTGAATAAAATGTTAATTTGACCAAAATGTATGGCAGAGTATGCTAATACAAAATAACTAGCACTTCTAGTTAAAGCGTTATCTACCTGCTCTTTTATTGACAAGTTTATCCTGTGGTTGAGTAGGGCCACTACTGTTTGACGAGGTATAATGTTTATTGTTACATTTAATGGGTAGTCTTAGAGTAAAATTAGTTTGTTACAGTTCATCAGAAAATGCAGTTAGCCTCTGGTCAAATGTCCATTATAGCGCCTCCAAACAGTAAAAATATTGGTGCTTGCAGACCTGGGTTTGAATCCCTGGTCGGTAATGACAGTTATAGATTGCAGCTTTATGTATAATGTGAAAGCAATACGTAAAACAGTGCTATCGTATTGCAATCTAAACCTTGTTTACTTAAAAACGATTTGAGTTTTCATCAGGCAGCTCTCTAATGATGGACAGAAATGGCAGATTATGTGGGTAAGGATTTTGAATCAGTTTTTTTATTTATGATGTATATGGTGTATCATGAAATAAATTTGGTTTTGCCAAATGCCTTGCTACCGTGTCTTAAATGTAACATACCCATGGAACCTTTGTGAAATAAACCCAAACATTAAAGTAGGAGATGGATTGTTTAGGTGATTCAAAATGGGTACAATTTGGGTCCTGAGCAAAACCATTTGAGCGTGATGTAAAGGAAATGTTGGATCCTACATTAAGATTAAGTCCTCTGAGATATGTATGCATCATCAATTCATCATCTGGATACAGGAAGAATGTTTACCAAGGGCGGTTACACATCGGCACTCCGAAACATTAACATTGCTATTCCGAAGATTGACTTCCATTATTCTAAATGGCGGTGTTTCATGTTTCTAAGTGGGGGGTGAGATGGGGGGGTTAGTCCGACCACCTAAACCTAACCTTAACCCTAACCTCAGTAAAACTAACGCTGGTGAATGTTAACCTGGTGAAATGCTAACCTGCTGATGCTGGTGAATGCTAACCTGGTGAATATTTCTAAGTGGGGGTGTTTCATGAAAATATCCTGGCTTGATATTTTACATTTGACAAATAAGTACAAATATGTTGACGCATGCATTTTGAATATTTCAATTAATGGAAAATAGCCTTTTAAGGTTAAAATCACGCCCATTTGTGATTTTGTGTGTGTGTGTGTGTGAATGAATAAATGAAAGAAAGAATGAATGATTTTTTATGTCCTGTCTTGTCAAAAAGACCCATCCCTTATGGGATTATAAGACACCAAACATGAATAAACAATACCACATTCAATTACTGGAGTGGAGTGGAGACTGCACAACAATAATAATAAAAAGAAAAGAAAATGCCAAAACAAAAATAAATATACCTCACATATAAGTAATTGTGTGTGTGTGTGTGTGTGTGTGTGTGTGTGTGTGTGTGTGTGTGTGTGTGTGTGTGTGTGTGTGTGTGTGTGTGTGTGTGTGTGTGTGTGTGTGTGTGTGTGTGTGTGTGACGTGGTATTTGATTGGTTTTCGACAGTGTTTTAGGTGTAACCGGGTGTAATCTCCGCGGAGGTTCTGACGGGCGGAGTTTAGTTTAGGCACGGGGGGAAATAGTGATAGTGGAAAAGGGGAGAAAGGCACCGGACGAGTCTATAACGCGAAACGAGCCAACTTTCGCCGGGCTTTTCTGGACTGGATCCTTCCCGTCGGCGTCTCGCTCAGTCTTTTTTTCAGGCGGAGGCCCACAGCGGCAGCGCCATATTGTTACAGCAAAGTCCGAAGAGTAAGTATGTCTATATATACCAAACTACGTATAATAGTGGCATTATTTATGGTAAGCGTATTCTGTTGAATAAAGTTACTCGACTGATGTTAAATATATGATAATAGTTGCCTAGCCTAGTGTTGCTGCAGTAGCAACGCTTCACAGGCTTCCAGAGAACCAGCGTGCTTGGCAAGCAGTGTTGGTAGTTAAAGCTGCAATCCGTAACTTTTACTGCACGGCCTACACGGGATTCGAACCAAAGTCTCTCCCGCATGATTACCGGCCAGGGCAAGACGAAGGAGACATTGGACTTATGAGCTGCGGGTAGTACTACTTTTCAACCAGTACGTGTCCTACCCGGGTCGTATTCCGACACTAAAACTAACCCTAACTCTACCCCTAAGGCCTAAACCTAAACTTAACCTCAGTAACCGTACCTCAGTAACTAACCTGCCGACGCTAGTCGGAACAGCGGCCCCGTCCTACCCGACACGCCAGGCAGCCAAGATTGGATACAATATTTTCTCAGTTGAAGTTCTGCTTGGAAGTTCAGTTGCAACTATTGGCTTAACTACCTTTCCCAGTAGCTTAAAATGGAGTTTATTTGTCACTCACTATCAGGTAGCGAAGTGTTCCACAAAGACCATGCCAAGTGCTAACGTACAACTAGGCTCTACAACACGATATAACGATTTTTATAATAATGCATAATACAGGATGTGCTGAAATGAGTAGGCCTATAAGAAAAAACATTGAAAATAAAGTTAAAAGGCTTTATGTAGTAATAACTTGGCTTTTTGTATATTTGGGTAGCTTGACAAAACATCACTACATTTTCTTTGCACATAAACACAAAACAGATTGATGTTCATCACACCAAGGAGATAGAATTCTCCATAAACTTGTCTTTAACACGGACATATTTCAATCACTCAATGTCACAGCACAGCAGCCACATTACCACCTCCATTTGGTACAAAATAGAAAATACCTAAGCTTAAAGTATCTAGGCTAGTAGTTTAGCTAGTTCCTTAAAAAAGGGTAGCTTAGCAGCTTAGCAAGCCCATTGCAAAACACTACTAGCTGCGTTTACATGGACATTTTTAATCAGGTTAAAACAAGATTTAAAATAAACTTGATTAAAATTCTCCATGTATATACACCTAATGAATAAACCTGATTAAACCCAAACCGATTTAAAATTAAATTCTAATCGGGTGCAGAGGGGTGGTCTAGACCTTTTTACAACCTGATCAGACACCAGATTGGATTGATCTCACCACATGTAAACACTTGATCCAAAACCTTCAATCGGGTTTATTTTAATCAGATTGGAAGAAAGGTGTCCATGTAAACGCAGCTACTGTTCGGTTATTATCATTGCTTCAACAAGCCAGTTTATCTGTTGTAGATGCTGGAGGGAACCATTAGCAGAGGAGTTTTAGCTTAATCTTAACACTTTCTCACAATCTCCTTTTGTACAGTTTATCCAGCCAAGAACACCATGTATCCCACTGCGCTGCTCCACCTGGCCCGGGCCAACCCATTCAGTGCCCCACAGTTCACACTACAGAAAGTCCATGAGCCAGAACCAAGCCCTGTACCTGAGGGAGGACGGAGGCTGGCAGCTGCTGCAGTGGCCGGTAATTCTCTCCTTATCCTTTCAGAAGTGGACACAATGTCAGCAGCAGAGTGGCGTCATGTGATGCCGGTGTCAATGTTATTTTAACCTTTGATTCAGCATTTCTGCAGGAAGAGATTGGTGTACTGTAGCCTAATCTGACAGATCCCCCACTATTTTTTCAGTTAGAAAGAGATGGTTGTGACTTTGTATCCGGTATGTGTACCACACACTGCAGTACCTGCGATTCAGGTGACAGGTCTGTGACCTAAAGCCGTCCCGAGGTCGCATGGATATCTTTGTTTTTGATTGCAGTTTGACCTCGCCATACTAGTGACTTTGATTACATTAAAAGCTACTGATATCTTAACCCATTACGGGAATACCACTAACATCATGGATGGATAATAAAACTGTATGTTTTTCTTTTGAGAGAGATATGCCTAACACAACAGCCCCATTAATGAGCCTCTGTTACATTGATTACCGTTCCGTATTAATTACTCCACCTCATCAGTGGTATATTTTGCATGAAGGTTTTTAATCAGTCAAAACGAATCTTCAGGGTTTAACATTGTGGTGAGTGATGCAGGCTAACAGATTCAAGATTTTATTGTTGCATAATAGATCCCAGGTATTGAGGTATACAAGAGTAAATTTCTTGGATTTCTGCTCCTCTGCATTGCAGCAACCAGTCAATAGAAAAAAACAATACATTCATAATTGTAAATCAAAATAACATTGTTATTCCAAAATATAATGGAATAACAATGAGTGAGTTGCTGTGTCCATGAGACTCTCAAAATATACAAATGGTGTCAGTATGTATGTGTGTACATTTATCTGTACTGTATATAAAGGACCGCATGGTGTTTGTGTGTTCACAGACTCTGATGTGAGCTGTGATTTTGGGTCTACTAAATACTATGCCTTTTGCGGCCTCGGGGGCATTCTGAGCTGCGGAATCACACATACAGCTGTTGTGCCCCTTGATCTGGTCAAGTGCCGGCTGCAGGTTTGTATTTTGACTCTCCATTGCACGTTTTGTTTGAAGATCATGAGGGCTGGGTTTCAACAGAAACTGACTTCCTCTAAAAACTGTGGAAAAGTAATTATGCACACCTCCAGTTTGTCTTATTTTAATTTAAAAAGGTTTCAGAGAAAACATGCTCCTTAGATCCACCTCTGGGGGGCACTCCTGTGCTGCTGTTGATCTCTTTTGAGTGTTGCAGTAGCTCAGAGACCCCCAGCAGCTTTCTGGCTGTACAGTTGGAGGTGCTTGAGTCATTGGCATGTGAGAACAGTCCACCCGCTCCTCAGCCTCAGAGCTGCACTGGCCCTTCACTGGACCACAACCAGTGTAGACAGTCTGGGGAGCGGACATCATTTACAACTGTCGATTCTGTCTGCAAGTGAAATTGTCAATCTTCAAATCATTCTGTAACCACTTGAACGCTAGCATCTCTATTCTGGGCATTTCATAATTTAAGCGAAAATGGTTGTAGCCGAGCTTGCATTTAATCCACGTGGGTTATTATCTTTCAACCAGCATGACGGCTAGTCATGACTGCTTGGTTTCAACAGAAACTGACTTAACCTAAAATGTATAGATTTAAAGAGAAAGTTGTAATGACATTTGAAGTATGTGACACCAGAGCTAGTAACTTGACAGCATAAATAAATTGTTTGTACCCCCACCGTTAACGCATGAGTGCTTCTTTTCGTTTGATTTACCATGCAACATTTATTTTGACCGCGCACTTGCGCACCTGACCAGTTATGTGCACCCCTGCTTATTTACCCATATACTGATAACACCAGGGATCTCCATATATGGGCATAAAAGAGACACAAGCAGATGATGGAGATTTCCATATATGGGCACGAAAGGGACAAGGACAGACAGTTACAATAGGTATTCTGACCCTACGTTTTAACAGCGGGAAACAGCCGGCGACTCGGGGCGATGTCGTCCAAAAGAATACAAATATTGTCATGTTTTTGGGTGCCGTTTTCCACTATCACCTCAGTACCTGCTATCGCCAGTAGTTGCTGGGTCTCATGATAAATAACGCACTTCGGGAAAATACAGCAGACCGCTGCCCGCTGTTAAAAGACACGAAACAGCCGGCGACTCGGGGCAATGTCGTCCAAAAGAATACAACTATTGTCATGTTTTTGGGTGGCGTTTTCCACTATCACCTCAGTACCTGCTATCGACAGTAGTTGCTGGGTCTCATGATAAATAACGCACTTCGGGAAAATACAGCAGACCGTTGCCCGCTGTTAAAACACACCGTAACGGGTATAATGGTTATTGAATAACAAGGTGTTGCATGCATTCCCTATTAGTTTGTGAACATCACAAACGTGCATGAATTGATCGATTCAAATGGATGCATTTTGTCTTTGTGGCATTTCCACATCAAAACCATAACCACCTCAAAACCATAAGCACCCATGTCAACCTGTATTTATTTTGTCTTTTAGGTGGACCCTGCAAAGTATCAGAGCATCTTCAAAGGGTTCTCGATTACTGTGAAAGAGGATGGTGTTCGTGGGCTGGCAAAGGGCTGGGCTCCCACCTTCATTGGCTACTCGATGCAGGGCCTTTGCAAGTTTGGCTTTTATGAGGTCTTTAAGACAGTCTACAGTGACCTTCTGGGAGAGGTAAGCATTGCTCATTGTTGATGTGAGCCTAAATTATACTTAATCGTACAGTGGGACCACTCACCAAAAATAGTGAATGATGCTGTTGTACAGTACAACTGTCATGTAATTTAGGCTTATGGGCAGGATTTGATAACTATTGAGTTGAATTATTTTAGACTGCAGGATAATCTATTTTGTTTCAAAAATGGTATATATTGTTTTCTTTAACAAAACACTTTTGATAAAGACTCTTGTTGAATATAAAATCTTGCATAATAAGCACATAAGCGATCACATGTTTTCCATACATGTCCTTTTGAGAATTTTAACACCAATGTGCACGTCTGAAAGACCCAATCCAACATTTACATTTTGGTTATACATACTGGCATCTGTTTTCAATCAGATGCCCCTATATTGTCATTATAGGTGAATACTGTATCTTCAAAATGTTCAGAGGTTTTCCAAATGTAAATCTTTCTAAATGAAATTGCCTAAATGTATCTAAAAGTTGTGAGCTTGTAGATCTGCAATTTCCGCTGTTAGTCACACAGCAAAGTATACAGGTGTATATCAGGCTTAAAAAAACTTTAAAAGTTTCATTTGTTGATGGTCTGTTATACTCCAGTGTTTACAATCATAATTCACTACCAAGGTAAACAAACTTATTGCAGCCCCCAGATACGTCTCCTACTATATTTTTGGTAGTGTGGCTAGTACCTACCGAGTAGTTTACATTTATATCACTGATTAGGAACTCAGACCAAGATAAATGGATGAGTGCATATGGATTGACATGTCTCTCTCTGTGTGTCTGGAACTAAACAGGAGAATGCCTACCTGTGGAGGACATCTCTCTACCTGGCTGCGTCTGCCAGTGCCGAGTTCTTTGCGGACATCGCCCTGTCCCCCATGGAGGCATGTAAAGTGCGCATCCAGACCCAGCCTGGTTATGCTAACACCCTGCGACAGTGTGCACCCAAGATGCATGCTGAGGAGGGGCTCTGGGCGTGAGTATTCTGATGTGTTTGCAGTGGTTGAAGCAAAGAGACTAGTGTCCACAAACTTGTCCACCTGCGGGTTCTGAAAGCGGAAAACTCCAGTTTGCCTTTACTTTAATTTAAAAGATTTCAAAGAAAACATGCTCCTTAGATCCACCTCTGGGGGGCACTCCTGTGCTGCTGTTAATCTCTTGAGTGTTGCAGTAGCTCAGAGACCCCCAGCAGCTTTCTGGCTGTACAGTTGGAGGTGCTTGAGTCATTGGCATGTGAGAACAGTCCACCCGCTCCTCAGCCCACAGAGCTGCACTGGCCCTTCACTGGACCACAACCAGTGTAGACAGTCTGGGGAGCGGACATAATTTACAACTGTCGATTCTGATGCAAGTGAAATGGTACATTTACATTCTGTTCAGTTTTAACCACTGTTGTCATAAAAAATGAACATTCTGCAAAAATGGCAGTAGCCGAGTTTGTAGATCTGCTATTTTTGTGTAGAGGGGGCTAAGAAGATAGGCCTCTGGGGTACCCCGATCAACAATGCATAGAGGTTTCAAGTGGTAACGTTTCATCTTGCTGCAGGTTCTACAAAGGTGTGGTCCCACTGTGGATGAGGCAGATTCCGTACACAATGATGAAATTCGCCTGCTTTGAGAGGACTGTGGAGGTGCTTTATAAATACGTTGTGCCCAAGCCTCGCAGCGAGTGCAGCAAGGCGGAGCAGCTAGTGGTGACCTTCGTGGCTGGTTACATCGGTGAGTCAGACATTACAGTACCGTAGCTTGCTTAAGCTACAGTCCATATGTTTTATGTCCATTGTCACCCTCTCCCGATGGAGAGGGGTAATTGCAACAGTGTCCTAACTACTATAAATTTGGCGCTAGTGTCCAATCAAGTGCGCCATCTGCTTCAAATAACTTTATTGACATTGTCAAGCAGTAAGTTTCCTGCTGGACACAAGGGTCTAAATCTTTCAATGGAAGAGGAGGGAGACTACCTCCAACCACTGCAGATGTTCCATAGATATTAGTTAAAATAAATCTGTATTCATTAAAAGTCCTGGGTTGTATTGGAAATACAGCTGTAATGTCATCTCTTATTATAGAACCAGATTATGAAAGCCTATTTCCGTAACTGTTTATTTGGTCAGAAATCATATCTCGGTATTCTGAAGGTATTTTCTCACAATTGCCCATCTTACAGCTGTGAGGAAAAAACTCACCACGTTCTGTTTTTAAACTTGTAAGTTGTCTTGAAGCGAAGCTTGATCAGGAGTGAATGTTAAAACCTATGTGAAAGCCTATTTGACCTGTGTTCTTGACTGACCCATGTTTCCTCTCTGTGCACCGCAATGCAGCCGGCGTGTTCTGTGCCATCGTGTCACATCCCGCTGACTCAGTGGTGTCTGTGCTCAACAAGGAGTCGGGCAGCACGGCTGTGCAGGTGCTCAAGAAGCTGGGACCCAGGGGTGAGTAAAAGTGGTCCTCAGTAAACCTGACATGAGAAATGGTTTGCAAACACAAGAATGAAACACGTTCCTTAGATCCACCTCTGGGGGGAGCTCCTGGGCTGCTGCTGATCTCTGTCCAGAGTGTTGCAGTAGCTCAGAGACCCCCAGCAGCTTTCTGGCTGTACAGTTGGAGGTGCTTGAGTCATTGGCGTGTGAGAACAATCCACCCGCTCCTCAGCCCACAGAGCTGCACTGGCCCTTCACTGGACCACAACCAGTGTAGACAGTCTGGGGAGCGGACAGTCATCAGCAGCTGAGCTAAAACACAGGATGCAGGATGTTTGTGCATATCTGGAAATCAATGTTATAATTTCTACATCGGTAGCATGAAAAATAATCCTCAGCCACAGTATAATATGACCTAGCTTTCAGTTTTACACCCCCATGGTGCATATTGACCTCAGACCAGATTCTTCATATTGTGTAAATTTGGATTTATTTTATTTTATTTAGGCCAGCTTAACACACTTTGTGCCAAACACGTGTTTTCCGAGTTTGGGCCGTATTTGTCCCTGTGCCAAACACAAGTTTCCCAGTTGGCCGTTTTTGACTACTTACTACTTCTGGTTTCGACATGATTGCGATCTCGAAATGCATGTTTGACTCCCAGAACAGCTCTCTTTCTAACATGGCAGCCATGTTTGTTTACATTTGAAGAAAACACTATAGCCTCTGTCTTTTGAATGCCTGAACGGATTTCCAAGCAGAAGCCATACCAAGCGCTACCCCCCGTGATGTACGGGATATGAAGCGGTTGGCTATGACATCCGCTTGTAGGGCCCATGTCAAGTTTCAGTGCCTCCTCCGTGTGACAGTTTAGCAGAGTAAGATGTAGTCAGGGCACCTATGATGGCGTGCACACGTGTGGCGCACGTTCTGTGCATTATCCTTTCATGACCCGTGACCATCGTGCACATTAAAAGATACAATTCTGGCAATTGAAGACGACAGGTGCTTTTTAACCCTGGCAGCAAGCAGGTTAAGTGTGGGATCCTTTTTGTTTTGCTGGTGTATGTATCACATGACTGCTTAGGCTGAATGTAAACCCTTGTTCCTTATGTCCCCATCCCAGGTGTCTGGAAGGGTCTGGTGGCTCGTATCATCATGATCGGCACCCTGACCGCCCTGCAGTGGTTCATCTACGATTCTGTTAAAGTGTACTTCCGTCTGCCTCGCCCACCTCCCCCAGAGATGCCAGAATCCCTCAAGAAGAAGCTGGGACTGACGGAATAACGCGAGCAGCCTTAAAACCCCACACAAATTAAGCCTTAACACCCCAGCCTTGTACCCAGCACTGCACAGTGCACGAGTCTTCTGCCTGTTACAGTCACAAGCTGTCCTGACGCACACCTACACTGGGCTTCTTGTCAGACTTGTCAAAACTTTTAAACGAGGAACCACAATTTCCTCTCTTTGGAGGTCTATAAAGGTGAATTGTAGACAGCAGGTGTTGCCACCGGATTGTAGGTCAATATTAAAATAAAATAACCTGGAAACAAAATTGTGTGGTCTTTTCCATTGACATTAAATTCTCTTTCTCCACAAGGGAACGAGTGAGCATTGTGCCACCTGAGGTGTCATGAGTAGCAGATTTGGATTTGAGTCTTTGTAGGGGATGAAAAGGCTTAGTCAATTAAATCCAGTCATCAGTAGCAGCAGCAGCCAGACAAGCATAGCAGGGCTAAGAGAGGACCTGATACAGACAACAGCACACAAAGGGTAAGATTCACCATGCTGTTAGTGAAAGGGAATGTACAATATTTAGAACAGAAACATTTTACAATGGTGTCCTATTTGTATTGGAAATCCTTAGGCTGTCGTAAGAGTCAGTTGTGATGTGATTTATACATGTTGCTGTTGGGCAGAAACCTTGTATAGACATATTTCAATTGCATTTTTAATCATAAATACCTTACTAAGATACCTTACTGAGATATGTTAGGATGGCTTATGCTTTAATTTGTCACCTTTCTGTATATACAAAACGTAATTTAATGGCATCAATAATGTCTACCCGTGCCATCTAAGTCGCATTATCCATGCACCAGGGATAATCATCAGACTATCAAGATAGCCTCTGATCTGCCATACTTCCTGTATGGTGAGTACCAACTCTTACCACCAGGGAGCTGGAACTCAAGGCACTGATACAAATGGTCCTTTATCCCCAGCTCTATTATTAGAGCACTAAACAAGTGGGTAGGCTTGCACCAGCGGAAAATGTTTACACTTGGGGCTTAGTAACTGCTAGTTACTTTGTAAGTATCTAGCTACAGCATCAGGTTTTTCCATACTGTTGTATATTCTTACACAAGACAAGACTGAGTTAGTAGGTAAGACGTAGAATCCATAAAGTAATGTAGAAGCATATTACTGCCTCGACTGGACCAATAAACGGTCTTTACATTTGTAGGAAGTAATATTGAGCAGGTGTCCATTCTGTCCATTTCAGTTTTCGGCGTCTGACAACTGAAAATTGACATTTTGCTGCACATTGCAATATCTTGTCACTAGTATAAGTATTTATCCTGAACATTATGGTATAAAATGCAGTTTTCAAGTTTGGTGAAAAGACCCAAAGGGTCTGCCATTCTGTAGCTGCTATTCATAGTCAGGAGTTTGCGTTAATACTTACATGGGGTCGTGTTTTGACCATGTTTTGTGGTGCACTGTGATATTTATTAGTGAATCATCTGTAACTATGTACCTACTACACTATAATTGCGACCGTAGGTCGCAGTTACTTGCACACTATCCAAACCTCCACCGGCTGTCCCTCCGTCACTCCGTCACTCCCTCTGTCACACGTCACACGTCACACTTTTGCCCTGCTCATATCTCTGCAACCGTTGCCCCGATCCATGCCAGATTTTGCACACACACTCCTTGCCTGCCAAACTACAACCTCCAAGGACCCCCGGAGTTTCGGGGACCCCCAGGTCCCTGGGGGACCCCCAGGTGTAAAAAATTACCAAATGTGCAAAAATGACCAAATGACCACCCCAACGGGGCTGCTCACGGGGCATTCCCGGGGACCACCCACTCCTGGTGCTCCAGAACGGATGCAAAAGTGGTGGCGCCCCCAGTGGAGGACCCCCTGCCACTGCAGCTCACATAAAATGCCGTAACTCGGGCTAGGAGCGACCGGGAGAGCCGGGGCCGGTACCTATTCGGCCGCCTTGGCGGCGAGGAGACCCCACCCCTCATTTCTCACATGGCCCTCTAGCGCCACCATGAGGCCGATTCAGATTTTGCCCTAAAATCACGAAAATCACTACACAGTATGTCTACACTCATGTCAACAACATGGATCAGGAAGATTTTGGAAAAACACATTTTTGCTCTATTTATGGAGATAAGCGACCAACGGTCGCTTATCTCCCGATTAGGGAGTCTTACTGGTAGGCTTAGTTCTAATGTACACTGGTCCTGCATTGCACATATGCTATGCAAGTCATGCCCTTCATTGTGTGTACTGCGCTGTCCTGTATTGAGTAACACATAATATAGTATGATATTTAATGGTTCAATGTACTGTATGATATTGTGTTACTGTATGATACTGTATTGTTCTGTATGCTGTACTGTAAACTAACAGGCTTGATTGCAGGACAGATGCCAGCCTAAGGTTTCGGGTCAAAAGATCCATTTTATTTCCTGATGACGCGGATAATGCTTGCTATGCCGCTCACAAGCTGCTTGCTATCTCTTTGGTGTATAATACCTAGCCTGGCATGGCCAGACTAATATCACTGGGCTTCTTTTTTTGTTGCACTGGCAGATTCGTCTGGTTTCCAGGCTATATAAAACAGTAATGACAGTGGGCAGTCCTCTCCATGCTTACGTATGTGGATGACTGATTCATCCTATGTGCATCGATTAAGGAGTGTAGTCACACCTAGCTCTATTTAAGTTTGACTCAGACCAGGTGTGACTTAAACTCAGCCATCCCTCTCCTTTGAGACATATATGTTTGTTTCATATCTTTGTTTCATACATCCCTTCACCTACATACTGTACACATAGTGTCACAGGATATTAGAGAGAGACACAAGGTGTATTGGTGCAGCAGATGGTGACTGGGTTAAGGGATTACTGTGTTAACTCCTTCAACAGTCTGCAGGCAGTCCGTCAAGGTTGCTGTCCAATTAGGGCGTCCCTCCATTTGGGCAGGCAGGATGAGGAGGAAGACGAGCAGAACCCTGTGTGCATGCAACACCTCGGTCTGGGCTGAGTCACATGTGCTCTGTGCAGCAGCTGACGGACTGGATTGCACTGCTAACCGTGAGCCTGTGAGGCTTTGCGGATGCTGAGCTCGGTGTAAACGCACCTTAGGTCTCCTTTTAGCTTACCATGCTGATTATATTTTGGTATATATACCTTGCAGCTCGGAGCATCACTGAACAATGCAAGTATACCATGTTTGTTGTTTTGTTGTGAGGTATAGCGCTGTCTTTTTGGGGTGAACTCTGCAGGAAGGTAATGTCTGAGACGAGTCTGTTTTCCTGTATAAATAATGGATTCAAATCAGTCAGAAAGGACACAGTTCCATTAGTGCTAAATGAATCGACTGTCAACTTTAATCTCTAATCCCTAGATGCGTCTGTCCTCCAGAGAGCTACAGGAAAAGGCTATATGTCCTGAATGCAGTATTTATGAAGTTTGCTACTAACAGTAGCACAGCTTGTCCCGACTGTTTGTGTGACATCCAACACTTGTCTGAGGATATGTCTGGGACGTGGGACCGACATTTTGTCTTTTATCTCACCCCCCCTCTCTCCCTCTGTGACTTTGCTCACTCACTATCCTATCCCTCTAGCACTGAAAATGGCCTCAATTCTGCAGCAGCTGCTCACCCCACTGTTCCGTGGTCCCGCTGAACCTCCCAGGAATAAGGTGACAGTGGTGGGGGTCGGCCAGGTGGGCATGGCCTGTGCTGTCAGCATCCTGCTCAGGGTAAGTGTCCCCCTATTACCCTCCCTTGTGTCACAGGAAGGGCACGAAGTCAAATCTGGTGTGTCTAACTGTAGTCCATTTTTACAGAAAGAGCAAATACATTCTCCGGCACTCGCTGTCCCTCCATTTTTATACACCGGATTTTACTGTGTAATACCCAGTCTTCCAGGCTGACAACGGATTACTTTGTCTGAGGTCTGTCTGGGTATTATGCTGCCACCCTCTCCTTGTTGGTGTGGTTAGAATGGCAGGTACACACTCACCTCATTCTGTTGCAGTTCAGAACAATTCATTTGTTCATTCATGTTGTAGTATCAGTACCAGTAGTAATAGTACTAGTAACTGCTCTGTGAAATGTGCAGTAAATCACCATGAATATAGAGGATAGGTCAGGTGCAGCTTTGTTCATTTATCCCAAAGCCTCATTGGCACACTGCAGAAATAACAATGATTTATTTTGAACTTCATTGTGTAGGCATTCTGGGAAGAGGAAATTTTTTGAGCAGTGCTCCTGGAAGGAGCTAAGCTCCAACATCTGGCTTTGTCCAAAGTTTGTTGTAGCCTACGACGTCCAGGATCACATTGGCCAAGCTTCGCGGGACACTTAATGAAATTATGAAATTAACTCATAAATGGCACCGTTCACTTCACACTTACAGTGATACTGGCGTATGCCCTGGCCACAGGAATAGCCACGGAGCATATGCCCTCAAAAAAATTCTAGAACACACCACTGCTACAGTATGTTGCATGAGTGAGTTGTGATGTGGACTTCATCTGTCCTTTACACAACTATAATGTTGTGCCCTGTGGTGTGTATGCAGGAACTGGCTGATGAGCTGGCCCTGGTAGATGTGATGGAAGACAAACTGAAAGGAGAGATGATGGACCTGCAGCATGGAAGCCTCTTCTTGAAGACTCCCAAGATCATTGCAGACAAAGGCAAATTTATAACTGTTAACACACCCAACAAAGATGGCCCCAAACAACAACCTCATTAGGCTATACAGGCTATACATGGTTCAGCTAAATTCCTCCAGTCTCTTATATACACACCAGTAAGACTCCCTAATCGGGAGATAAGCGACCGTAGGTCACATGTACACACAAAGAGGGCTGTAACTGCCATTGGTTCCTAGTTGTGTGGGCAATGTGTAGACATACTGTGTACCGATGTGCGTGATTTTAGGGCAAAATCTGTAGGAGCAGTGTCCAAAAATGTGTTTTGCAAGAATCGGCCTCATGGTGGCGCTAGAAGAGGGCCATGTGAGAAATGAGGGGTGGGGTCTCCGCGTTGCCTTGGCGGACGAATAGGTACCGGCCCCGGCTCTCCCGGACGCTCCTAGCCCGAGTTACGGCATTTTATGTGAGCTGCAGTGGAGGGGGTCCTCCACTGGGGGCGCCACCACTTTGGCATCCGTTCTGGAGCACCAGGAGTCGTTGGTCCCCGGGAATTCCCCGTGAGCAGCCATGTTGGAGTGGTCATTTGGTCATTTTTGCACATTTGGTCTTTTTTTACATCTGGGGGTCCCCCAGGGACCTGGGGGTCCCTGGAGCTCCGGGGGTCCTTGGAGGTTGTAGTTTGGCAGCCAAGGAGCGTGTGTGCAAAATTTGGCATGGATCGGGGCAACGGTTGCGGAGATATGAGCAGGGCAATAGTGTGACGTGTGACGGACTGACGGACTGACGGACTGACTCACAGTTTGTGCAGGTTTTGATAGTAAGTGCGACCTACGGTCGCAATTATATATATAATATACACACACAATACACAAATACACACAAGAGCTGAGCCGAGTGTGACGTAATCATAATCAGTCAAAGCATCTGTATATCCCCCTCCATGCACCTGGATGCAGCACCAGTTCAACTGCACTTTCTCTCCTCTCTTCAGACTACTCTGTTACAGCCAACTCCCGCGTTGTGGTGGTGACAGCTGGAGTGCGTCAGCAGGAGGGAGAGAGCCGACTCAACCTGGTCCAGAGGAACGTTAACATCTTTAAACACATCGTCCCACAAATAGTCAAATACAGCCCAAATGCCATCATCATTGTGGTGTCCAACCCAGGTACTGTTGGTTTATGTAACCTTTTTTTAACCAGGGAAAAGTCCTTTGAGATGCAATCTCATTTTCAAGGCGGACCTGGCCAGAAATCTGAACATAATTTAAAATATCAAATCAAACAGCCTATTGGAGACAATAACGCTTGTTTCTCAAGCAAGCATTAACAACAAATCTGTCCATAGACGCATGCACACGCCACATACATACTACCAGCAAGACTCCCTAAATCGGGAGATAAGCAACCGTCAGGTCGCATACACAAACTTTAGAAGGCAATGGTAGCCAATCAGGAGGGAATATGGGAAATGGGACAGATCCATGTTGATGACATGACTTTAGAGATACTGTGTAGCGCTTTGCGTGATTTTAGGGCCAACTCTGAGCTCACAAGGGCATCATTTCTTATGTACTTTCCCACCACAGTTGATATTCTCACCTATGTCACCTGGAAGATAAGTGGTCTGCCAAAGCACCGCATCATTGGCAGTGGCACCAATCTGGACTCTGCCCGCTTCCGCTTCCTGATGGCTGACAAGCTGGGCATCCATGCCAGCAGCTTCAACGGCTGGATCCTGGGAGAGCACGGAGACACAAGCGGTAAGACCACACTAGACAATATTATAGTAACAAAATATCAAACTTTATTGATCATTGCAACCATAGGTTGCAGTTAACTATTAAAACCGGCACATCTTGTCCGCGTATCTCTGTAGGTCTCGCCTGACACATCACTGTGACATCACAGGTCTATGGGTTTGTCGCTCTGACATCATGCTCTGGCTTCACTGTGATGGCACACTAACAGAATCCATTTTATGCCCATATATGGAGTTCCCTGATGTCATCAATATTAAGCCCATATATGGAGGTCACATCGGCCACATACCACACTAACAGAATTCATAGGTGGCCAAGACAGATGGCCAAGACAGTGTGTGGCTGGTTCTACAGACAGGGATCTCCATGTATGGGCATAACAGGGTATGATGTCATGTTTCACATAACGAATAACTGAGTAAGCATGTTTGGGCTCTCACAGCATATCTCCATATACAGTACATACATGGATCTCCATATATGGGTACCAGGGGTCTACATATATTGGTAACTGGTCCGATATACATCATTGGTTCGTCCTCGCCCTTTAGGGCGAGGTCGCATGTCGCCCTGATGCATCTTACTAGTTTGTATGTGTGTGCCCATATTCAGTGTTGATAAGGTAGACTGAGGTTACTTACTGTGTGTTTCAGTGCCTGTGTGGAGCGGAACCAATGTAGCTGGAGTCAACCTGCAGACATTGAACCCTGACATCGGCACTGACATTGACAGTGAGAACTGGAGGGAGACACACAAACAAGTGGTGGACAGGTTGGGAAATATTCTCTAAAACCTAATGTTATACTCCATCTAACGATGGTGTCGCTTACCGAAAAGAACAGCTCTTCTGGCAAGCGGCTATATGCAATACAAACTCTCAGGTTTCATCTAGTATATCTGGTCAAAAGCATAGATTTGGGGAGTGTCATTATTTTATTTTTCCGCCGTTATAATTGTTCATCAAACCATTCTATGAAAAGAATGTGTTTATATAATCAAAAAGCTCATTACTACATTTTTGGTATGATCAGTGATTCTCAAAGTGGGGTCCAGAGGTCCTTGAGGATGTTCCAGGGGGTACCCACCTAACTCATTGATAGTTAGGATTAGGAACCAAATGGTCCCTTACAGGTCGGTAACTCTGACGATGTACAAATGGAACCAAGTTTGACTCAATTTGTACACTTTGGGGTCCTTGGCCTGCCCTAATCAATGCATACCAAACTTGGAGTCTATGAAGTTAACGTTTCAGAACCACTGTTATAGATGGTGTATTAATAGTCAATACTTTGATCTGCATGTGTTTCCTTCAGTGCCTATGAGGTCATCAAACTGAAGGGCTATACCAACTGGGCCATTGGATTGAGTGTAGCTGACCTGACAGAGAGCCTGATGAAGAACCTGAACCGGATCCATCCTGTCTCCGCCATGGTCCAGGTGAACACTCCCCTCACACACAACCAAGCAATTCCCCTTGTATTCATTCCCCATTTAGCAAAGATTTTTTATTTTTATAGTTATAGTTATAGTGCAGTGAGAATGTCCCTTTAGTCAGAATCAGTTGGTCTCTCAACCCATAACTCTTTGCATGTTCGTACCATGTGCTGTCAATTGAGAAAGACAGCTGTTTGTTGTCCACTAACAGGGCATGTATGGGATTGAAGATGAAGTGTATCTGAGTGTGCCCTGCGTGCTGAACAGCAGTGGTGTGGCCAGCGTGGTCAACATGACCCTGACAGAGGACGAGGTGTCCCAACTGCAGGACAGCGCCACCACACTGTGGGGCATCCAGAGTGACTTGAAGGATATTTAACTGAACAGTAGGGGGAAACATCCCTACTGTACCATATACCTAACCCTACTCTGCAGCACAAAATAGCACACAGCTTGCACCTCGTCTGTCTATCCACCACAGTAGATTTCTATGTATGTGGGTTGTTTATCCAATAAACTTTTGGTAGGTTTCAAAATGTGAAATAAAAAAGCAGTCGTTTTATTTTGTTTTTTGTCTTGTTTGTCTGGCAGTGTCAACCATGTATTTATTGATGTGCAATAAAGCAAGATTGTTGGCGCTTGAATAGGTTATATGCTGCTTAATTGTTCATTGCTATTAAATGAATGGAACAGATAAGTATCACAACATCCAAAACATGAAGTACAGCCATGTTATGAAAGAAAGGGTTTCGGTGCTCAACAGTTAAAGAATCAAGCTTAGTTCTGAGGAAGACCCTTGTCGAAACATCAGTAACCCCTGGCCTGCAATAAGTAAGTAGCAATAGACGTGCAAACTCAATGAAGGCTCTGGTGTCTTACATTGGATAGCCTGTTAGAGGTGCCCGGGTAAGGTTTTTGATCACAACGTGTTTGTTTTTGGAGCTGTGTGGAACACAAGCTCCCTATACGTGGCCGTGTGTGTGGGTCTCCGTCCGTCCGTGTATGTAGCCTAAACTTCGGCACGCTACTAGTCCTGCACCATTTACGCCACCCCCGCAATATATACATCAAAACGTGCGGCTCGGCCGGGAATGGTGTGCTAGTAACTTTCTTTCTGATCCGCCTTACAATGGCGACATAATCGGCAAAAAACGACGCTGAATTGTCCCCATTGACTTATAATGGGACAATGCAAGACATCACATTCAAGTATTTTTCTCTCGCAAAGCATAGGAGCTACAGTTTCAAACCTCGGAGAGGAGATTCATAATGATTTTAAGAATGAATCGAAAAATAATTACATCACTCGGCCTCATGGTGGCGCTATAACGGCCCCCAAAATTCTTTTTTCCATGGATTCCTTGGGTCAAGACGCATCTCCCCATATAGGCCACGCCCATTTGCGCCAGGATAGATTTTCCGCCATCTTGAATTTAATCCAAAACACACTTTTTGGTCCTTTTCCTACATATTTTCTTCAAATGTCGGTACACATGTCGGTACACATGATCCTGGGTGACCAGAGAGGTGCTGTTGAGTCTAGCCTGCCCTGAGCATCAACTGCAATACACACACACACACACAGTCACACACAGCTCCACTTCGAACAGAGGTTCAATTTTTGGAGCTGTGTGAAGCACAGGCTCCCTATACGTGGCTGTGTGGGTCTGTCTGTCTGTCTGTCTGTGTGTATGTAGCCTGAACTTCCTAAACTTCGGCACGCTACTAGTCCCACAGTTTTGCCACCACACACTCGCGCCATATGTCAAATCGACCGGCTTACTCGGGAATCGTGGGCTAGTAACTTGCTAAGAGAAAGGTTCAATAGTTTAATTGATATTAATTTATTAGTGAATTAATTATCCCCATTGACTTATAATGGGAATCGCAAAAACTCACATTCAATTATTTGTCTCTCGCAAACCATAGGGGCTAGAGTTTCAAGACTTGGAGAGGAGGTTCATAATGATTTCAAGGATTAAATAAAAAATAATTGTGTCATTTGGCCGCATGGTGGCGCCATAACACCCCACTTTACGTTTTGGCCTGTAACTCTTGAACCGTAGGTCGGAAAATTAAAAATATTTTTTCCCTGGATTCCTTGGGTCATGACGCATCTCCCCATATAGGCCACGCCCATTTGCGCCATGATAGATATTCCGCCATCTTGAATTTTCTCCAAAACACCCTTTTTCCTCCTTTTCCTACATATTTTCTTCAAATGTCACAAAAATCGGTACACATGATCCACACACACACACACACACAGCTCCACTTCACACGGGTGTGATTTTTATTTATCTTCAGTGGACCAGTGGTTGAGGTGAACTTATACATTCATGAACTTAATGTATTCCTGGTGACCTTAGTTTGACTGAATTAAGGCCAGTGTCTATCGTTGATATTCAGAATTCTTAACTCGCCCCTCTACATCCCCATGTACAAAATAGTCCATTGACTCTGATTAGTCCAGAGTTGGGCATGCATAAACCTTTTGGTTTATACAAATATTTAGTGATATAAACAGTTTGTCTTTATTTCATTGATAGTTATACTATCTATTGAAAATCTGATCAACACCTGACCTTACAATCTTTGTTTTATTTGATGGCCTTCCTTCCCTGGCATTTGATGCCAAGTGGCTTTGTCCCTAAAAATTCCAGGCATGCACTATTTTGTTTAAAATGACGTGCCCAATATAGGAACACACACAAGGTCAATGCTCAAAATAAGCACACCATGGTCAATGTGGTTAAAGCAAAGTATGAATCCAATATGGAAAGCACAACCAAGGCAAAAAATAAAAAGCAAACTTTATTTCAAGTAATGTATTTACAAAAGTTACATCCATTAAAATGTCTCTGACAAAGTTCATGTTTAAATAGGAAGTGATTCAAAAAGTTTTTATGTTAGACCAATCAGAGATGCCTGCTGTGTATCTCCACAGCAGCTCAGTTAGATCTTGGTCAGGTGGAGCAAAGACTGTGGTTCATGTAACAGCTGTACAACATTTCAGTAACACTCCAGTTCCAGTCGAGGAAAGAACAATGGAAAACATTTTTTATCAGGCTCATGACTGCTCTTATCGAGTTGTCCTAGCATCCAGTGGTTGGTCCCAACATGTCTGTTTTTAATCAGTGGATAAAGGAGTGGGAGATGATGACAAATTGAAGCAGACTTTGAGCCTTCAAGAAATAAATCTCAGTGAATGGCTTTTAACCAAAGGAAACTTCATGATGTCAGTCAAATGTCCAAAGGAACACTTTTCCCCCATGATGTAAGAAAGGGCCTGGATTCACAGTCTTGACCTTTACTATTGGCTTTGGCTGGTAAGGGCCAAAGTCAGTGTAGGAGATTTGCGCCTCCTGCTGCAAACAGCTCATTGTTATACCATGTTGTTGCTCTCACCAACTTTGTCTACCAACTGAAAGATAATGAGAATGAGACACAATTAAACACACTCAAATTCCTACAATACATATACTGTACAATATAGTGCTTCTGTCAAGCACTGTTTCTTAAAAAGTGCAAAATTATTTTAGCACTGATCATGAGACAATCATGATGGATGCAGTTTTAATGCAACACAATGATATACATTCATCACATGTTCTGTTGTCTGTCTCTCTTTTATCTTCAAGAATCAAGAGGGGTGTACAAGCAGCACAATGTTGGTTGTAACAAGGTCCGCGAAACTGCAACAGCAGAATGTTATATTAACCATTTATTTATGTCCACATAAAGGGACAAATATTATAGGTGCAGTAAGGTTACATTCACAAAACCATGGCATATGTTTTCATGATACAATAAGCATGTCACTCAATACACTATAGCCCCTTTTCAACTGACGGCTTTAGCACCACACCACATAAAATATCTACATTTTCCATTACTAAAAAGTACCCCCTCAAATCCACAGGTAAGAGTTGCAGACTCCTGTCATTGACACTGCTTCATAGGTGGAGGTCATTGCATCTTGTCTAACAATGTAATGTAGAGGAGTGGCTAACTTTCCTGTATTCAAATGCACATCACCTTTGCACAAACGGGTGTACCCCTGATATCGGTAAGAAACAAATGGACCCTTTTAACTGTGATTATAATACAATATAAATTGTTAAAATGTATTACAACTATGCTAATTATAATGCACTATAATTGATTATAACTGATAATAACACACTATAAAGTATGAATGTATCACAACTATGATCATTATAATACACTACCAGTAAGACTCCCTAATCGGGAGATAAGCGACCGTTGGTCGCTTATCTCCACAAATAGGCCAAAAGTTTGTTTTACCAATTATTACACTCTATGTGAACATTTACATCAACAAATCCCAAGTACTATGCAGAACGACCCATTTCAAGTTTTTAATGTACAACAATATTTAGAAAATAGGTCTACAAGCTGACAGTCCTCGTCCCTTATATTCCCATAGGTTATATGGAGATCTCAGTGTTTGTCAGTCCTTGTTCATTTATGCCCATATATGGACATCTCTATATCTACTGTAACAGTCCTTGTCCCTTTATGCCCATATATGGAGATCTCTTAACTGTAAGTCCTTGTCCCTTTTATGCCCATATATGGATATTCCTGATGTCATCAGTATATGAACATATATGGGCTTTCTGATATGCCCATATATGGAGATCTCTGTATCTCCATATATGGGTATAAAAGGATACTTCAGGTCTGACATCAGGTTTGTTTATATTGGGTTGCTAGGTTTGACATCACAAACTCTATGGGCCATCTGACCTAGAAATCTATATTTGGGCATAGATGACTCATCGTGACCTCATCACACGTCGACCGCACGTGTGACGTGCGGTCGACCGCACGTGTGACCGACGGACGGCCGGTGGAGGTTTTCATACTAAACTGCGACCTTACGGTCGCAATAATAGATTATAACAGTTATTATAACACAATAGAATCTATTATCATGTATTATAACCATATCCTGGTGGTCTAAATGAAAAGTCAGTGAGCGAACAGTCATTATGAAGTGTTTGGCCCTGTTTGGTCTAGCTCAGACCTACTCTGGAGTGGATACTTTTTAGTATCACTTTAAGTACCACTTTCACACCACTCTACCCAGGTCCTTGTTGTGGAAAATCTGGCACCAGTGGGCGGTGTTGGGCCATGTCAGTCGAAAAGGGACTTATGGGTATAAGTATAAATTTCGGGGTGTCCGCAGAGCCTTTTCGCCCCTATTTTGGACATCCCAAGTTGTTGCACCTATAACCTAGCAGGAGTGGTTGGTATTTAATGACCTTGGTCATAAAGGCCTCCTCTAGGCTAAGGTCAAAGTGCATGCCATCTCTAATAGAGACACTTCCCTGGACTCTTCATCAACCATAACAACATATGCATATGGTGTATTAGCTGTCAAAGATGTAAACATGTCTGGGTTATCACAATGTGTGACTGCGCACGTGCAAGTGTGGCAGCATGGAGGTGAAGCACCGGTGAAACACCAATGTTGTTTTTACGTTGTAACTACCACTGTTAATGTACTAACAGGTAGGTGCAGAATGTTGTGGACACACACACACACACACACACACACACACACACACACACACACACACACACACACACACACACACACACACACACACAGTTTGGTTACACCTATCTTGGTGAACTGAATTGGCGGCAGTGTCGGGACTACAGTTATGCAACTGAATCAAGTCACTACCTTTAATGGAGGCGAGCTTTTAGGATCACAACAGTGGATTCTACACACAACAATATGTATACTTACACTACTGATCCCTGGTAAGTTGAGCAAAGACCCCAGTACAGGCACCCGCCTGATGAAGCCTATAGCAACTGGAAAGAATCCCCTGTTGAAGAGATTAAAAGAAAAAAAGAAAAAGGTGAGGTCATAATCTCATAAATATCACAGGATGTAGGCGAATACTGAAACAGCACTAATTTGCAACCGAGCAAACCTAAATAAGAGGAAGAACCCATAGATTTCCAGGACCACTCCAATGATGGGCCAGCCGATGAGAACCACAATCACTCCTCCCAAGAAGAACCCTGTGGCTTTGGCTTTGTGTCTCTGGAAGAAGAATCTGAAGGTCCGCTCCAGACCAATGACAAAGGACAGGCCTGCGACAAAGAGGATCTACATATACACACAAAATAAGTTGTGAAACGTCATGACATAAAATGGAGATTTCCAAGTTGGCATGCACTGGATAAAACAACACAAATACGAGATGGGCCAGTTATAGTAAAGTGATCTGTTAAATTAAAGTGATATGACGATAAGATGCACACAAACAATCAGACAAGTGATTTACTACAAAAGAAAGTGATATGATGATAAGATGCACATAAACAATCAGACAAGTGATTTACTACATGGTCGTAATAATCACATCATAGACCGACTCACGTTTCCAATGGCCAGGAGAGCTGTATCAAAAAACAGCATCATCCCAAAGAAGAGGAAAAACACCCCGAAACCCGTCAATCCCATACCGATTTCTGTGGATTGAAAATGTAAGAACCAACAACAAGTCACAAAGCTGCGGTCCATAGATGAATCATATGAATTGATCAAGTACATTAACCCCACAGTGACCCGCCACCACCAGAAGAACACTGCTCTAATTCATTCATTCATGCTAAAGTTAGCAAGGTAATATTATGACTTCCATCAAATCAGAACTTCCATAAAATGCGTCTTACTTTGTGAATCCGTAAGAGAAATCATTTTGCCCGCAGGTTATTGGCAAATCACTAGAAGACTATTTAAAATAAAATAAAATAAAAATAAATATCAGTTGAACTAGCACACAACCCAGCCAGTCTCTAAACTACTGCCGATGATCGCAGAAACTGGGCTGGCGCCACGTCTTCCGGAACCACGCACGCACGCACGAGAACATCTTCGTGAATTACAACTGCGCTGATTTTGCGCAGACAGCGTTTAGCTGTATGTGTTGTTATTATATTGTTATTGTTGCTGCAAGTTTTCTCATCCAAATGCAGCCCAATGAATTGTTTTAGGATGTTTTGAAAATAAAAAGCGATTTCAGCCAGATTTCAGATTCCAAAATAAACTGTATTGTATTTTGTCTGGGTGATGTAAGGACTACAACAACACTCTTTGACTTGACTACAACTCCCATGTTGACCAGAGAACGAGGAAGACTAGATTGTCTGCCTGTCGCTGCAGGAGATACGACGTACACAAAAAAGAAGAGTTTGTTCAGACTAGAGGAGCTTTTGTGAAAAACGCCTGCGGTTCTGTTCGCAAGAATGTGATTGACCAGGGATCCACTTCAAGGAGTAAAGCATTGCATTCAGAGATTGAATTACAAATCATGTCTCCTCTTTTTGCAATTATTCTGGTCTTTGTTGGATGTTGTAGCAACGTGGTGTTTCTGGAGCTACTTGTAAGGTCAGTGATGATTTTGGAACTATTTGACCACATGAAGTGAATTATTTGTGTCTGTCACATTTCTAATAACAAGCAAACAACATAGGTGTTAAACATATTTTTCCTCTTTCGATGAATTTGTCATTGTTTTGTTGTAACTGCAGAAGTTAGTTTATGTTTGCTTGCCTACGGTTTAACCCACACCCCTTTTTGGTATGCATTTATTAAAACAACTACATTGGCTTCTACATTTGACAGTCTTGTAATATTATTTTGCGTAGAATTTATTCTGACATTTTTACTTTGAAATGTAATTAAGTAAAACAAAACATTTACATGACATGCTCCTGCAGAGAACATCCAGGATGTGGGAACATTGTGACATTTGCTCAATTTGCATTCATCGCATTGGAGGGCTTCATCTTTGAGACAAAGTTTGGGAGGAAGAAACCAGTTATCCCCATAAGGTATGACATCTCACTGATTCTATTTGAGCATCCTGTCATGAAGAAGATTGAACAATGAACATGGATGCTAAATTCTGCCTTTTGAACCTCTACTTTCCAGCAACTATGTGATCATGGTGAGCATGTTCTTCGCAGTCAGCGTGGTCAATAACTATGCGCTCAATTTCAACATATCTATGCCCCTGCACATGATCTTCAGATCTGTAAGTACTGTTCTTCTTGTGATAAGGCTACTGGGATCCTAACAGCTCTCCTCTACTAGACAGAAATATACAGACCAAAATGTATCCCTGTATAAGTATTAAGGTGGTGACTGATCTCAGTTGATTTACTCCTCTAAACAAGTGCCAGCTTGAGAAGGCTGCCTCATACAACATGTTCTCAAGTTTATTAAGCACACACAGAGAAGACATTGCACAAACCACACTACATGGTCGTAATTTGTAAGACATGTGAGTGATGACTGATAACAGAAGTAGGTGAGATAGGATAGATTAAAACGTGATGATGACAGACAGTCAGATATGGTAGCCTACTCTGCAGAGCACACTATGTGCAGAGAAAAAAGAAACACATAAATACGATGACACCGTTTAGTGAATAAGAACAATTTATGGTGTACTGATACTGGTCTAGGATGTTTTTAAAGTCTCCTGCATTTTTCAACTGTATATTTGATTTTCATCTTAAATATCAGTGTTTTTTGGCAACTCAGACTGCCTCTCATTTTAATACATGAGCCTAATCTCTCGTTGACTAATGTCTTGCATCCCTTTCTTCACAGGGGTCATTAATAGCTAACATGGTCCTGGGTATAATCATTCTGAAGAAAAGGTATCCCCTATAACTTAACTTGTCAAGCTCTCATAACTTATCTTAAAGCTACAATCCTGAAGTTGTATCTTAGTCCCGATGGAGTGAGGTAATTGCAACTATGACCAAAGTACAATAAAGTTAGTGTCGCACTCACATCTAGTGCCCCTTTTTTGACATTGGCGTTAGCCGTTGGGTATGATACCTGCTGGTTGACAGAGTACAAATTTCAACCCCTCAGTCTGTATGTCTCCAATCTCTCGAGACCGAGTCAATGAAGAGAAACAGACCGAGTGGGCGGTGGGCACCCTTTCTTTGATGATGGGTTCCCAGATTGGTATGTCTCAAACAGGTGCTTAATGCCATTAACATGCAAGACTGCAATAAACTTGTTATAGAATTCCTGAACAGAACAATGTCCTGCATTTCAATGATCATGATAAGAGGGAGAGAGAGAGAACTAACTTGACACTTGTGTCATCATAAATCAATGTGCAGGTTTAGCGAGGGTGTGCTGAAACCTTTAACATGAACAGCAAACTGGACAACGACCAGCTTTATGATGAGTTTTGTGTTCTTTTGTCATGCGTGAGAGAGATACCAGTGACAAGACATCCTCCTGTCACAACAAAGTAGATTGCACTGCTCAAGCACACAATTACATCATGAATGCTTTGGTATTCTTTGTTTTAAACATCACAGTCACCAACGCTTTTTTCAAGACTGTTTTCATTGATGGCTATAAATAGTCACAGGCGGGTGTAATAGTCACGCCATATAAAGATTGAGATTTATAATACCAGAATCAGGCAAACATGTGACCCCCACATAAAAATAACTTCAGGATTGTAGCTTCATATGTATGTGCCACTTACTGCATTTGTTTTCCAGTAGTAGTAACACTATCATTTTGTCTGTAGATCCTAATTTCTAAGCTCATCATTGTTCAAATGTTATCCTGCAGGTATTCAGCAAGTAAATACTTGTCCATATTTCTAATTTCTGTTGGAATCTTAATATGCACCATTATGTCTGCTAAACAAGTGGTAAGTATGATTGTGTGGCATTTTTTACTCCTACTGTAATTGGTTACCTGGCCCCATGTAGTGCAATAATACAACTGGTATGCTGCTCTATTAAATACGGTAGTGATTTGTAAATTTGTTTCTATAGAATGTGGAAAATGAAGAGGAGGAAGGTGTCCAAGCGTTCATGCACTGGCTGCTAGGTACGTTATGGGCACAGTGAGTCTTTATCAGCAGACCACGTTTCACTTGGATACACAGCTTAGGATGTACTTTAACATCACTTTAAAATTCATTTTGGTCAATATAATTTCCAGAACTCCTGTGTAAAATAAACATAATGCCATGCATGCAACTAATTGTGTGGGTTCCATATTCCCCCAGGTATAGCCATGTTGACCTTTGCTCTGCTCATGTCTGCAAGAATGGGAATTTTCCAAGAGACTTTATACAAGCAATATGGCAAATACCCTAAGGAGGCCCTCTTCTACAATGTGAGTCATCTTTTAATTTCAACATGCAGTTTGAAGCAAATTCATTCTCAATCAGGGCTATTTTTATGTGATAAGATAATCTAATAAATAACTTGTTGCGTCACCAAGTATGTAGAGATTTTCCGGAGAACAATTTTTGTGAAAGGTTCTGTATCACATAGTGTTTTACACTGTGTTGAGCTATCTTTTTTATGCCCTCTCTAACAGCATTTCATGCCACTGCCTGGGTTCCTGCTTTTGTCCACAGACATTTACAACCACTGCGTGTACTTCAGCCAGAGCAGTAAGATATAAGGAGTCAATGTATTTAAATGGAATAGTTCAAAATATTATAAAGAAGTATGCTGTTAGATGTGTGTAATATACAGTACTATGCACAAACAGGAAAGACAGCTGAGAGCTATGATATACAGCAAAATGAGTGATGCAGTAGTTATGGTTGTTTGGGATGACTATAAAATGCTCATCAATACAGATTAGCTGAGGAGTCATAATCTTCCTATGGGGATTTAACCAGTCATGAGTACATGAAATGACCTTCGTACCCGATCCATAGAGCTTGTCCAGTGGGCACCTCAACGTTAAATTGCAGTTCTTTCCAAAATGTAGAAAAATAAAGAATAACTGTATGCTTTGGGAAATGGTCCAAAATATTAATGTAAAGTATGATTTTGGTACATCATTATCAGACCTAAATGTACCCTTCAACTTATTGTTTATGTCCAAATTACTGGCTATCACAGGTTTTGTAGCATTAGTAGAACTATTGGGCCTTAAATGTAATTTAAATTGTACTGTATTATGTATTATTAGGCCCCTCATTTGTGAAATAAATGTAGATATTAAAGTTAAATGCCCACTGCCCAGTGTTCTTTGGGGCCCACTGTTCCGGTGATCTACAAGCTCACACACAACGCGTCGCCGTGTGTGAGCTTGTAGATAAGCTGTTTTCACTACTTCTTAGACATTTGTTTTCTAATTTATGGAATTTCTTAGATTTTTATTTTATTTATTAATGAAACTACTTTGTATTCATGAACATCTTAGCTTTTTTTGGGAATACTTTTTGAAATATAGGAAACAAAAATTAAGGGACCCATAAAAATGTGTCTGACCCAGTGCTTGGGAACCAGTGTTCTAGAGTATGAAGGTTACATTTTGGACTCTCTAGTCAGAGATGTCAGTAGTATTCATACTTGGGGTTTGTAAATACATGTTTTCTCTCACAGCTCCTGTGCAGGTTCCTGTGATTAGCCTGACCATGCCGGTAATGTGGCTGTACCTATTGATGAACATCATTACACAGTATCCTTAAACAAACAAAACCTGTTTTTGTTTAATCTTTAACAATTCTTTCTAGTTCCACAAGTCTATTTCTTTATCAAGTTGTTAGCTAAATGCCTAGAGCAATGATTATCAAACGTTTTGGGCTCGAGGCACCCCTATGTCATTTTTTCATTCTAGGCACCCCTAAACGTTTGAAAACATTTGGCTACTTTTCCCTGCAGATAAGGCATATTGGTGTGGGCCATGTAGCAGTAACATTCTAGCTGAGACCATACTGGAACCATATTTATAAAGCCTCATGTTTGGCTATTTTGCTGCTTCTGAGTAATCAGACAAGGCCTCCAATGTCAGTTGCTGAATGGGTGTAACTTTATTTGTTCTCTTATGAAACCTCCATATTTCCAGTTAGAACTGATTGAAACATTACTTTGTACTTGACGTTTAGACTCAAGTGATATTGGTAAATTCCAATGACTTTGTACTTGACATTTAGACTCAAGTGATATTGGTAAATTCCAAGTATTATCAAAGTATTTCACGGCACCCCTTGACTGATCTCTCGGCGCCCTGATCTCTTTTGTTTCTATTTAGCTTGCAGTGTGCAAAGACCTGTAGTAGACCTTAACCCATGTCCTCAGGTACGTGTGCATTCGTGGCGTCTTCATCCTGACGACAGAGTGTACCTCACTAACGGTGACCTTGGTGGTGACCCTAAGGAAGTTCCTCAGCCTCATCATCTCCATCCTGTATTTCCAAAACCCCTTCACTGCCTGGCACTGGCTGGGCACAGCAGTGGTCTTCCTGGGCACGTTGATCTACACGGAGGTCTGGACCAATGTCCAAACAGCACTACGTGGACCAGACATAAAGGAGAAGAAGGGACAGTGACCTGGAGAATGTGCATGTTGCATCCTAGAGGGTGCCTCTGCACTGATGCGTTCGTCATGGACTGTGCTGTTGTACACAGTAAAAACCCCAAGGAGCTTACACTTTTATTACTCCATAATTACAGTACGCACAGTTTTATTTGGGGCATTGATTTGTTTTGTATGAGTGATGTTTAAGGTGTTGCTCCCATGCATTATGAAGTGTATGTCATAGTAATGGATGTAATAAACCTTACTGTTTAATAGTATTCAGTTATTAGCATACCTCATCAGAACCTCCAACTGCACACTGTGAGAAAGCTGTTGTCTTTCATTTGTCATTTATGTTATGTTTGTTATTTATTTAAGCGTTCTTTTCTTTTTAATGTGAAAGGAGATTGTGACGTGTTCAATGATAACAAGTTTCAATGGGAATATGCTTGACACAATATACTATATGGTGTTATTGACAAGACAGTGTCTTAATTTATATTTATGCTTAGTTGCTTTTAAATTATCGTTGTACTGTCTCAGGACTTTTGGACCAATATGTATAATCAGGAGCCTAGTAAAAACTGTAAATGACTAAACAATTTCAATCAACCCTGAATAAAATGACTAAATACTAATGTGAATGCTGATCCAGCAGGAATATAAGATGTTAGAAAGGCAATACATTAAATAAGAACTCTTGGATTACAGCCAGGTCATGCCCAGTCTCTCTCTCTCTCTCTCTCTCTCTCTCTCTCAACCTCAACTAAACTGTGTTCAATAGATTGAGCGCATCTCTCTCTCTCTCTCTCTCTCTCTCAACCTCAACTAAACTGTGTTCAATAGATTGAGCGCAGCATCGATTCTATTGTATACCTCCATTCTGCCCTGGCTTCTTATGTGGTACTGAGATTCTGCCTCAAGCACAGGAAATCAAACCTTACTTATACTGGCTTTGCAAGGACAGGCTGTAACAAAATATCTATCAGACCAAGGAAAGACATCTTGACTCTTACAGTACATCATGTAATCTGTAATGTATGATAGGGCATAATCTACTTTACTAACGTCACTCATAATCATGATAACATATCTACTACTGTTATTAACGTCACATAATCAATCATGATAATATAATATCTACTATAATGAATATGTGCACACTGGTCCACATAACCTGTTATATCTTATTGCATATACACACTTAACGAAATTATTAAAAATGTTACCAAAATAACAAACGTAGAACTGTTATCAACTACCTTTGCTTTAGAACAATTCAACAGTAGCTTAAAACATACTGTACATTGTGTATGCAAAATGTTATTTTTCCCATTAACCTTGTTGACAAATCTCTTATGTTATTTTCACATTTTACCAAGGGCTGTCTGAGCAGAATGATGGTCTTTTGTAGAGTTGGCTGTATAATTCAGGCATATTTTACTTTAGGCACAATTTTAACTTGTCTTGGTATGATTATAACATGTAAAATGGATATGGATATGATAAATGTATTACAATATGATCAATATGTCACATGTAAAATGGGAAATAGAAGTGGTGGAGACAGTGTGACATTAGCGCCAGCTATGGGCCAAATTGCACCCTGTGTCTGCGAACAGAACTACAGAAGTGCTTTCTTATGAGTCAAATAGTTACAAAAGACACACACGCACACACAACTACTTTTAATGGCCCAAACACAGCCGAAAAAATAATAAAAAATAATAATAATCATAACAATAGGCAGGTATTTGAGCAATAACAATAGTTAATAGACTTGCTACTCAACACGACATTTACCAAAGGAACACAATGTTCATTACGTCACGAGTTTCTTAAGGCGTCCAATTAAGAGAGGTCTTGTTCAGTCCCTTCCTTCTCTAACCCAATGAAGGTGCTTGTTATTGGTTTCAGGAGTGGGAAGGGCACTTTCTGCATGCATGCACTGGCTCGTCTGCCTGGCGTGCTACAACAGTACTGTGCTTGGCTGTAGTGTGTCAAAACAAATCGACACAAGGAAAAACATATTTATATATTTGCGCACATACAGTTGTGACTAGTAGGGTATTTGGGGGTTGAAATGGGGGGTAACAGCCCAAGCCACATGTCTTATGAAGACGATGGTGAAGGCGGCGGAGTTACTTTTGTGAAGGGCATTAAGGTGAGTGCACTGATAAACTTGGATTGTAATTATTATAATTCATACACATCCTAATGGCTGCAAAATGGTTCTAATCGATTCCTTTATTGTACAATTATACTGTATGTTTTGATACAATCGCAAAGGGAACAAAGTCTATGGTGTGAAGCACTGTCAGTACGTCTACGACATGGGAGACTCTTAAGTTTAAGCTAAATTTAGAGTGGGCAAAGTGCATGTGGGCAGCCGATGGCCTGTTAACCTGTGACACACAAGAATGCAAACGTGTATGTTGTGAAAACATTATTCCATTTTACACCTAATTTTAAAGGTGCTGTACTTTATTAAAAATAATACTTATACAGCTCTATATTCCCATAGTAATCTTTGCAGTAGAGTGTGTCACGGATGAGTTATTTCTCCGAATGGATGACATTGACCTGAAAGTGTATGTTCTGTTTACCAAAGCGATGTGGAGGCCCCAAGGGGGCGGGACCTCCACATCTTGGGACCTCCACATCTTTCCAGCTCTTTAGCAAACAGAAAATACATTTACAAAAATACATACAAAAAAAAGGAGCATGTGCTCCCCCCTTTAGCTAGAACCCAACAATACCTGATTGAGTCCCGGAGCAGCAGCAGCAGAGGTCGAAGTTTACAGAGGAGGCAAGGGAGACCCATTGACCCCCCATTGCCCCAATGATTACTATCAGAACATAGAGCTTAAACTTTTTAACAATACACCTTTTCCCCCCCAGAAAAGATCACTTACAGCACTTATACGTTTTAATGTTTTGAATAAATATGCCCTGTTTTCCAGGTAACTGATTTAAACACAATTACTTTTCACAGCTGTCAGACAGAGTTGTCAACCGCATGAGACAGCCTTCAACTGGAGGGAAACCTCAACCGTCTGGAGCTTGTCCTGCATTTTCATCTGAAACACCCATAATTATTCCCCCCAATGCCCCCAATGTTGAACACGTACTGCCACTTCTGGAACAGCCTCCTGCTTCCTTCACCGCACCTTCCCCTTCAGTAGAACCTTCCTCTACACTTGCACCTTCTCCACCTGTAAAACTTGCTCCTCCTCCTCCTGTTAAGTTTCATTCCCCTCCACCTTCTTCGGTGGAATCCACAGTTCTCCCCACACCTGTAGAGCCAATTTCACCACCTCTCACAGAGCCTGTTGTCACAGCCACACCCCCTCCTCCATCTGTTGAGCCTGAAGCTCCATCCAAGCCTCCTGAAGTTGAAACAAGTGTCCCACACCTGGACTCTGTCTATATAGCTCCATCAGTGCCTGTTGAAAGAAATGTGCCTGTGGAGCCCGCTGCTCCTCTTGCCCCTGTAGAGGATGTGCCTTCTCTGGCTCAGCCACCCACACCTGTCCAACCAATACTCCAACCCCATGTAGAGCCAGAAGCCCCGTCTGTTGTTCCCCCAATGGCAGAACCTGCAGCTCTCCCCCTGCCTGCTGAGCCAGTAGTCCTCCCCTCCTCTCCAGCATCAGAGCCTGAAGTTCTGCCCACTGTGGTTGAGCCTGTAGTCCTCCCCTCTTCTCCAGCATCAGAGCCTAAAGTTCTGCCCACTGTGGTTGAGCCCGTAGTCCTCCCCTCTTCTCCAGCATCAGAGCCTGAAGTTCTGCCCACTGTGGTTGAGCCAGCAGTCCTCCCCTCTCCTCCAGCAACAGAGCCTGAAGTTCTGCCCACTGTGGTTGAGCCAGTAGTCCTCCCCTCTTCTCCAGCAACAGAGCCTGAAGTTCTGCCCACTGTGGTTGAGCCAGTAGTCCTCTCCCCAGCCACTGAGCCAACTATTGAACCAATTATTTTAAGTAGTCCCCCAACAGTGCCGCCTGTAGTTGCTTCAGCACCTGTTGAACCCATTGTGTTGCCCCCACCTTCTTCAGAGCCTGAAGTTGTATCCACAGTGGTTGAGCCTGTTGTCCTCTCCCCAGCCACTGAGGCTGCTATTGAAGCAATTATCTTTGGTAGTCCCTCAGCAAAGGAGCCCGTAGTCACATCAGCACCTGTTGAAACCATTGTGTTGCCCCCGCCTGTTGAGTCAGTAGTCCTGACTCCTCCACCTTCAGAGCCCGACATTCTACCCCCAGTGATTGAGCCTGTGGGCCTCTCCCCAGCTACTGAGCCAACTATTAAACCAGTTACCATTGGTAGTCCCTCAACCGGTCTGTCTGAAGTTAAATCAGCACCTGTTGAGCCCATTGTGTTGCCCCCAGCTGCTGAGCCAATAGTCATGGCTCCTCCTCCACCTTCAGAGCCCGAATTGTTGCCCACATCTCCAGAGCCTGTAGTTTTGGCTACACCTGTAGAAGATCCTATAGTTCCAGCCATTCCTGCTGAAATTAATCAAACTGCTCCCACTGAACCTGCTGTCACCATTTCAGAATGTGCTGAAATGGTTGTACCAGTTGAAGCTAAAATCCTTCCAACCCCTTCACCTGTGCACACTGGTCTATCTACCCCTGGTGAGTCTGTTACACTTCCCACCACCTCTCCTCCTGAGCTTAGGGACAAAGTACCTCAAATTACTCCAGTTGAGTTAAGTACCATTGAACCAGTAGTTCTACCTACTCCAGTCGAGACTGCTTCTGCTGAGCCAATAGCTCTACCTACTACAGTCGATACTGTTTCTACTGAGCCAATAGCTCTACCTACTACAGTCGAGACTACTTGTACTGAGCCAATAGCTCTACCTACTACAGTTGAGAGTGTTTCTACTGAGCCAATAGCTCTACCTACTACAGTCGAGACTGCTTCTACTGAGCCTGTAGATCTACCTACTACAGTTGAGAGTGTTTCTACTGAGCCAATAGCTCTACCTACTACAGTCGAGATCGCTTCTACTGAGCCTGTAGTTCTACCTACTACAGTCGAGACTGTTTCTACTGAGCCAATAGCTCTACCTACTACAGTCGATACTGTTTCTGCTGAGCCAGTTGCTCTACCTTCTCCAGGTGAGACTATTTCTGCTGAGTCTATTGCTCTAGCTACACCAGCTGAGAGTATTTCTGTTAAGACAGTAGTTCTACCTACTCCATTTGAGACTCTTTCTGTTGAGCCAGTAGTTTTACCTACTCCAGTTGAGACTATTTCTGCAGAGCCTGTTGTTCTAGCTACACCAACTGAGAGTATTTCTGTTGAGTCCGTAGCTTTACCTACAACACCAGTTGAGATTTCTGTACCTACACTGGTTGAGAGTGAGACTAATTCTGTCAAGCCAGTAGCACCTTCACCACTTGAGACTATTTCTGCTGAACTGGTAGCTTTACCCTCTCCACCAGTTGAGACTATTTCTGCTGAGTCTGTGGCTCTAGCTACACCCGTTGAGAGTATTTCTGTTGAGGCAGTAGCTTTACCTACTCAGGTTGAGAGTATTTCCGTTGAGCCAGTAGCTGTACCTATTTCAGTTGAGACCACTCCAGTTGAGCTTACTATTCCATTTCACTCCATAGATCCATTATGTCCTGCTGAATCTATTTCCTGCCCCTCTCCTCCACTCACAGAGCCTGTGCCTGTGACTGTTGCACCTTCACCTCCACCCGCTGCCGTTCCTGTTCCATCTCCTGTAGAGCATGCATCACCACCACCATCACCTCCCATTGCTTCCACATCTGCACGAAAGCACATTTCTGAGGAGTCCATTGTGCTGCCTCCTCCACCCTGTCACTCCATGGAAGTGGCCATTCTATCCACTTATTCACCTATTACTGAGCCCTCTGAGGAGCCAATATTCACCCCTCCACAACCGCCAGCTGTGGAGCCCATTGTTGTCCTCCCTCCACCTGTCTTTGATGAAGAAGTTCCTGTCATCATGACCCCACCACCCCCACCTGCACCAGGTAAGAACATTTTCTTTCATTTTCAAAATGTACATGGTAACACTAAATTGAATATGCTGGCTTGACTTAGCCTAGTAAACTGACTCCTCCCATCTTCTGTTCGAATCTCCCTCGCATTCGAATGAAGGCAGGAAGAGACTGGTTTACGAGGCTAGGCTTGACTTGCACAAAGAACTGACAGATTAAAGTGAATGGAATAACCACTTCCAGGTCCCGGGTTAAAATATTTCCCTGTACACCTGAGCTTGTAGATCGTCTATGTTGGCCCATTATAACTAGCCCAGAATAGAGTTCATGTGGTTAAGAGATATGGGAAGTTTGAGACTTTTACAAGAAAATATCTTTATTGACATGACGTGCCATCTTTTGCCTGAAGTGGATGAAGCCACGTTGAGGAAGCAGATCGAAGAGGAGCAGCAGAAAGCTCTGGAGCTGGAGTTTAGCCAGAAGAAGCAGGAGCTTATGAAAGAGTAAGCATCTTATTATTCTAATTAGAAGGACAACATGTCATATCTGTGTGTGAGTACATCTTTGTGTCTTTGTGTGCCTCTGTGTCTGCATGCATTTTGTGTAAACGTTTGCAGGGTAGAGGAGGTGAAGACCCTGGCCAGAGCTCAGGCCAAAGCAGAGGCCAAGGCCCTGGTGGAGGAGCAGGTAAAGAAGATTCTGGAAGAGGAGAAGGCTGCATACATAGATAATCTGAAAGAATCCCTCATGACAGAGCGCATGAAGACGGAGGACGAGAGGCTCATGGCCCAGCTATATGTAAGAAACACAAGCATGGCACACTTGTGTCAATAATGGTGGTTAGGAGGAAATGTTTTTTTATCACTATATATTGTACTATTATTACTATACCCTATTGTATTATTACTATATTAGTATGCTGTTACTGATATTACACTGTATACGCTGTATATTATTTAAGTATTTTACTGTTGTTGCCTGCTTAGCTAATTACCAGAGTGGCAAAACACTGTTGCTTCACATTCAGTTTGTTTTGGTGTACTGTGTGTTCTGTTTGCGTATGCTTGTGTTTTATGTTTCTTATTTTGTTTCTTGCATGTTAAATTGGCTTGAGTTTCTTCTAATCAGCTTGGCTTCTCTACACCGATTACTGGACTGAAGGGCTGCTTTCTGATTGTGTACCTGACTGAGCACACAAGTGCTTGCACCTTTTCTGACATAGAATTGTATGGTGTTTGGTCGTTTAGAACGTCTTCTAATCAAACTGTAAACACAAAATTCTCTCCATTTCTTACTGCACCTCCTGTCTTGTCTTCTGGCCTTGTTTCAGTGGTTGGAGTTGAAGGTAAGATAGGAGTCAACTCCTAGATGCATGGCTTTCTCTTTCATTTTCACTTTGGTTCACCTTTCCAGGCAATTGTACTGTACACAAAGACAATAACACAGTAACCCATCTGTTTTTCTTGCAGCACGTTATCTCATCTTGTCAGTCATTACTATGGGTTGTTAGAACTACATTATGCTGATGTCGTTCGTCATCAGCATAGTATAGCTGTCATTTTCCTGAATTTCCCCACAGGAATCAATAAAGGTCTTATCTGTCTCATTGATACTTTTACAGATGTAGTTAACAGTTTGGTGTTGTATGTCCCCCTTCAGGCCCATAAACTGGATGAGAAAGAGAAAGAATTGGCAAAACAGGATGCTTTCTTTAAGGAACATGTGGCAAACCTTGAAGCAAAGGTGAGCAACATTGGCATTGTCCAGTATATTCCTCGGCTTGACCCATCAGACTACAGTATTCTCTTAGGGTTGTTGTTGATATTCTGACATGCTTTTGTTCGACACAGAGTGCCCAGTTTTACAAAGTTACAGCTGAGAGCTTCCAGAAGGGAAAAGAGGACGCACATGGACGCTTTGCGTGAGTTTGAATGTCATTCCCAACATACACTCTTCAAAGTAGTCTGATTGCATGGTATGTTCCATCATTAACACCATTATGTTTAATGTTTCTCCTCCCAGGCGTTTCAATATCACTCCAATATGTGGTGACCTGCAGAGTCAGATCTTGAAATGTTTTAAGGAGAATGCAGGCGAAACCCTGGCCTGCTCCGGGATTGCCTCTGCCTACATGCAGTGTGTGGACAAAGCCAAAAAAGTAAGACTAAATACCATTATGCCTAATATAGGGCTATCCACGACAGTTTTTTATGAGTGGAGAAGCTTGGATATAATTTGTTGATGCCCGCAACGTTCAGACCTGTCAACTGTTGCTGTGCTCGAATGTCTCATCATCTGTGTTACTAGCACAAGTAGCACAAATAACCTAGCTGAAACAACAGTAAACATGGACTATTCATAGTTGTGACTATCATCATCAGGTGGTAAATAACCGGTTTAACTTGTCGGACACAACCAGAAGGGTCAAACATGTCATTGATGAGCGGCACTCCTCCAAAAGTTGAATTATTTCCTGCTTGAAGCGCCCAGAACGCTCCACAAAGAAATGCTGGACTCCCAGAGCACTGTCCTGGGAAGACGAGCACTCCAAGTCTTTACCATTGAAAATCCATAGCAGAAAGGCAGCATCTCAAATAACGCTTTTTGTGGACACATCTCCTTATACTCACACACCGAAAATAGCAGATCTAATTATAAATCAGGCATTATACTTTCTGTACCATTTGCTATAATACATCTACTGTTTGTTAACACAACCTTTAATCTTTCCCTTTCCTCCTTCCAGAAGACGAGCACTGGAGGCTAATGTGATAATCTGTGGAGAACTGCCTTATACCTCGCTGATGGCATTACTGCAGTACAACACCAAAGGAAAGGAGCCAGGCGGCATTCACCAAACACACTTAAAGATTAACTAACAGTCCAAACCAGAGACGAAGCCCACCGATGCCAGAGAGGAAAATGCAACAGCATCTACCTCATACCTTTTTCGGAGATCTGGAGCTCCGCCATTAGAAGTAAACCTGATGTATGTTTCAGGGTCAGCCACGTGTCACTCGCCAAATTTCATTTTGTCAACGAACCGTATAGCATAATTTATACTCTGTCATATACATGACAGTCGTTCTTTTCAGCAAGCGACAATTTCATGATACAGAGTACAAATTAGGCTTAACTTGGGCCTTAGACTGACGTTTTTGATATAGTCACCATGTTTTATTCTTGGCACATGTTCATAAAAGACAAATTGACACTATGCTACTGCAACAATGACAGATTGATCATTCCTTTTGCTCACGTACATCTGTTTTCCAACAAGGCAAAACAAGACATTTACCCATTTACCGTTCTTTTTATTTCCATGTTCATTTACAACTGTATGTTTTCAGCTGGGGTAATAGTGTGACATATTTGTATGCACTGAGTGTGTGTTGTTAATAGATTGATATGCACCATTGCCTTAATGCTATTAACATCTGACAAATCAGAAAAGAAATTCACTAGATGGGGCTTTGAAACATGTGCATAATGGTAGTGTATTCTGAAAACGTAAATTGAGGCACTTTTGTTTGACTTTTCAAACTCTGATGGAAGTAAAAAGATTAAATGTTCTCAATAAATGTTGAAAAACATGACATTTCACTGCTTTGTGGATACTGCCCTCTTGTGGATTTTAAGCAAATGATGGAATTAACTATTTATTAGAACGGTAGGTTGTTTGTGTCATCAAACAATTATGCTATAGACGGGTTTCTGGTCCACGTTACACTGATAAAACTAGATGCGTGCGCAGGGTCCGTACCAAAATTAGCCAATGAAACCAGCGATTGGACGGAATTGATTACATATTTACATGATACAGTCAGCTGTGCATTTAGTCTCAATGTTTGTAAACAAGAAACCCGTCTATAGTTAACCAATACAACAGTGTAGCCCGGTAAACCAATTCCGTTATTGCTAGGATTAGGAAATGAAGAGCAAGAACTGCGCTAACACAGCACGCTTTATGTAGCCAGCTCAGCAAAATGGGTAATGTATTAGTTCAACTTCTGGACTGGTTTTTGGGACAGAGGGGTAGGCTGTCATTATTTATTTTCCCAAAATAAGGATCCATGATGGTGGCCCCGTTGTTAGTTTACTTCATTCACTATTTGGACGTAAATTGACTTTCCATGATGGAGGTCGGGACGAAACATTCTGCTACCAGAAAGTGACTTGTAGACAAATTAACCGAGGCATCTGACTGGCGGTGTCATCATTTTGAAATGCGACAACCTGTGGAAGTTTGCGCAGATAAGAGTGTATTCAGTCATGTAGCCTATCATTGAAGAAAATACATTTTGAAATAACGAAGTTTGTTACTCGTTCATAAAATTATTTCGAGCACTATTTATTCAATATAACAATTTTTAGAAAGAAGCTTGAGATTATTATCTGGGTATGCGTATAGGTAGGCCTAATATTATCCAAGTTGAATTGGTTAAAATGCCTATCAGTTGGCCGTTGCTGCAATTAGCCTAATGAATGATAGATAGATAGATCGATCCGTGTTAAATTGTTTATTTTTGATTGATTGGCTATATTTTATGGCGTAGCCTAAGCTATTTATTGATGCTAACGGAGGTTACAATATGGCACAATAGGATAGATTAAATTGTTTCGAATTAATAATTTAGCCAAGCAGAGCATTTTACAGAGATTCATTTTTATTTTATTTTTAACCTCATTTAGGCCTATGGTGTTCCAAATGCACATTGACATTGTGCGTGCCGTGATCATCAGGTATTAAGAATCCTGGCATAGAACAACATACATTTTCATGTTCCATCCTCTCTCCAAGTGTTTCCATGTCCACTGAACTCAACATGTATGGGAACAATGATTTGGTTGCAGCGTAACGTTGCTGCCAGGAGAGGGCCCCATTCTTCAGAATGGGCCTCTTAACATGACCAGTAGGTTTTTTTCTCTGCAGCCCTATTAATTCAACAGTCCGTTTACTTATCTCTCAGAAGAATAGCATATTTCCACTTCCAAACACTTGCATTCCACCTTTTAAGGTGTATCTTGGCAGTTTTGATAGACATCATAACTTAGTCTGATTATAGCTAATTATTACATTAATTAAAACCGGCCTCCTGGTGGCTCTATAACAGGCCCTTGTGAGAAGATTTGGGCAGAGGTTCAGCTCTGGCATCCAGTGAGTGTGTGTGCACAGTTTTCCTGCGATCAAGCCAACGGTGCCGGAGATTAGCTGGAAAGACAGGGTGCAAATATAGTCTTTTTCTGCCATGCCTTTCGGCCTGGCGGAGACAACAAGTGAGGTGTGGTTGAGTGTGTGAGAATTGTCAAAAGAAAGGAAGATAAACATTGGCTCAATGGAATACTGAAAACAAGTCCATGGTCCGCCCAATACAGCATCTGGTTCTTTCTGTTGCTTTGACCTCAGGGTAGCCTACTAAAACCCAAAATGCATGCCTGGTCTGGTCTGTCACCGGGTGCACACCACTAAAATTAGTTTGTAGTCCTGGACTGGTTTAATTTCTGCTGGAAGCTGACTTGGTAATTTGCTTTATAGTATAGTTTTATCTGCAACTTTGAAGCTGACCTGTTACAAATTGTGATGGCATGACATTTTAATGTGAAAAAGCAAAACAGTATTAAAGTTGTGGTTTGAAGACCAGACTTGACGTCACGTTCTGGCCAACTTTCCAGTGGTGTTCTGTTTCGTATTGTGTTTCTGCATAAGTGTAGTTATTTGGTATGTTGTGTTTGACATAACTGTGCTGGAATCCACCCTTACTCTTTGAAAATAGCACTAACTTATTTCTTATTGTACTTTGGTAGTGAGGCATATTGTGTCTGTGTTTATGTATGATCTATGATTTTCATTTCTTATGAGATCCAAAAAGTGCTCAACGAGTACATGGGAAAAACATTGTGTCATTGTTTGTCCTATAGATGGGTATAAAACAGCAAGGCAAAGTAACAAAATTGCTCCTCCAAACTCTGCGCCATCTCTTACACCATAAGGAGCTTTTCACATGTTGCTGCAGACCACCTTGCCTCGACCTTCCCTCAAGGCATCCATTCTAGGGCTGGAGCGAGCCATTATTATCTCCGCCTGCCTATACAACCAACGGCTGGAGCCTTGAGTCTGGAGACTATATGTTTTCACTCCTGTCCATCCGCCCGCATGTCTTTTAGCGGGTAATCTCCAGCACCACTAGACCGATCGGTGTGAAACTTTGTACGCACTCTAACAGTCAAGGAAGGAACTTTTGCCCAAATGCATTCTCACCTTCATTAGAGATCACAGTGCAAAATCTCCCCTGGCCAAACTCTTGGATGAGTGGTGGAAATATGGTCTCTCATGCAGGAGCCCCAGGTTCAAATTCTGCATAAGACATAAAAGTTATGGAATGTAGGATACCAGATAAACCTCAAACCTAGCATCTACATACTGTACACTAGTGCATGCCCGTACCTGCATGCCGGTTCAGAGCGGCTTCTGGGCAATGACTAATCTGATTGTGGACAGGGCACATGCTTAGGTCATCTGCATTACACCTCACATTCAGAACCCTACTCCATAAGGCAGCACCTTGTTAACCTTACCTGAACCATATGCCATCTGAATGAGCCAGAGAGGGGGCGACAATGGACACTGTGAAAGCACAAGTCTGTCTATTTGAATTGGTGTTGATGTATAATAATTTCTGTACTTTTTCCAAGAAAGCCTTTGAAATGAAATAGCGAGGTTCAGAGAGTCTCTGATGTTATGGGCTGTACAATGAAAGCTTCCATTCAACAACTGTCTAGGCCCTGTATGTGAGTGTGTGTACAGTACATTGTATGTGCTGTACACTCAAGAACTCAGGAATATGGTGGTCATCACAGAAACCCTTAATGTTATATCATGTATGACACCTTTAGAATAGGGGAAATATTCCCGTCACTTGGCATTATTGTAATTATATCTTGGGGGGTTGTCTTCTTTACCTTGCCGAAAATGTTTGAATTGTATGTTCAATGTTTTGAGTAAATGTGGGCATTTGAAGTCATTTAGATGATTCAGAGCGAATGTGATTAAAAAAAAACATTACCTGTGTGAATGTGTTTGTATTTGCAGCACATCGAGTTGAATTGAATTAGCCATTGAATTAGCTGTTATGTGTAGCCCCCATAGTTAGTACAGCAAAGACCCAGTGCAATCGGGCTCAGCCCGAATTGGCACGACAGGTTGTGTGTTGGCCTGGCGAGGATTGAAAACCCCTCCCATCCTCCTCTATGATGAGCTAGCTATGAGGACCTCCTTGTCCCTCCTTGGCACAACGTAAAGCGACTTGGATAGTCTTTTTTTGCAAACCTGACCCCCATATGAGAACTTTAAGACTTGCACTTGCATCTGTTACTGACTTTTAATCACTGACTCCTGCATGGACTCTGGTTCACTTGCACTCTTAGAATGTTGATAGGTTGTCCGTATTCATCCAAATACTAGGTCTGTTGACAGACCATATGGTATGGATTTCTCTGTTGATAGGCATATATACACACAGATACACATGTCCTTGTATGTATATGTATATTTATTAATATATTCCCTTTGCATGTACATTTATCGATATACTGTCACTGTACATAATATTCCCTCATTCAAAAGCTTTTTGACCTCAAGTGTTTCATTCTCGCTGCTGCTGCTGCTTCTGCTGCTGCTGACACCTGCATTTCCCTCCAGTGATAAGAGTGATAAAGATTGTTACCAAGGACACATCTGAAGCCTGCAGACCTCCAGGGTGAGACTATTACATAATGCCTGTTTTTGTGCTCTCAGTTGACATATGGGAGCAGAGTTTTGAGCGTTATTGTAGTAATGATAACTGTGTATTAATCACTGTGTTGTTCCTTGATAACTGTTCATGTGATACAATGCACAGAACAAATAACAATCACTGTTCACAAAACAAAACATTAATAACATACAGAAACATACAGTAAAACAGTGTTTATGCTATTGGGAAGCTATCAGGCATACCTATGTTTAGCCTCGTAAAACACCCACTTCTGGAAAACGCTATAAGTTAGTGGTTTACAAGGCTAACCTATGTTCTGTTTCCCAAGGAACAAACAACCAAATGAACTTCTTTGTAGAAATTGTAGTGGAGCGTTTTAGGTCTGTCTGTGTTCTTTTCACCAACCGCTGAGCTAGTGATTAACTCTAGTCCTTCTGAATCTCTGTTACTTTCATTCATATTGTTTTATACTGAATGCTATATAAACTATTGATGAAAACAGTGGCTATTGAAACTGCCGAGCAGGCAGGGTCATGTCAGTGAGACAACTCCATTATGAAACACATGTTGCATAGGTCTGTATGTTGGTTGTCTGGGCAACCCATGGGGGGGAGAGTGGAAGAGAGAGAGAGAGAGAGAGAGAGAGATGGAAGGAGAATGACAGAGCTACTGAAAGAGAAGGGAAAGTGTTCTCCTTGTCTGATGCCAGATAGAGCAGCTGGTGTGGATTATGGGATGGCAGCGTGGTCAGGATGTCGGCTGGCGGGCAGGGGCAAACTGTGGAACTGAGGATACTATGTCTGTCCAGAGAGGCATTCCATGCAATGCTGTGGTTGCTGACAGCTAGACGTACAGTATAGAGGTTGAGGGGAGGGACAGAGGCAGCGAGGAGGAGAAGGGAGAGCATCAGGTGCATGTGTGTATGGATGCTGTGTTGTCTCGCTGGATAGCTGACTGTGGGCTCCTCTGACTGTAGCTACTGTGAAGACGGTGAATAAGTGGTGTGGATGAGCGTGGATGGCACAGCAGAAGTGTGTGTGGGGTGTTGGTGTGGGGATGGGGGCACTGATCTGGGTAAGGGGTTATGAGGTGAGGGGTTGCTGTGACTCAGCCTGCGCAGCAGTGGACCTGGCGCCAAAGCCATGGACAGATGAAAGAAGGGGAAGGAGCGACTCATCATGTGGTCAGCTGACTCACCATGTCGGAACGGACGTACTGGGACTGAAGCACGTGCTAAGCTGTGGGGACTGGGGTAGTGTGCGTGTATTTTGTGCATGTACGTGTTTTACTGATGAACATCCCTTGGTGTTTGACAGGGGCAACAATTATTCAATTTCCTGTCACACAAATGGAATGCGGGAGTGAAATTCCTGTTTTGTGAGTCGTGCCCTGCCCTCTCACCTGCTGTTGACATACGGATCCTATTTCATCCTAACCCTCCTACCAGGGAATTTCCCAGTTTCTGTGGTCCGAGATGATGGTGGAACTCACTGTGCTTGTGATGGTGGATAATCAGATACTGTTTGACAATTCCCTCAGTTCCTTGGCTAGCTCAGAAGGAACATGTTGGTGTTTTCTTCGGAAACTCAAAGAAGGGAAACCATGGAATTATCCTACCCACTGATAATTAATGGAGCATTTGAGAGTCGGTGAACTGGAACTAATTCTAAAAGATTGAGTGGAAAGGTTGTGTTTGACATTGTGTGTTTAAATTGCTAGTTTGTTAGTAAGCCTGAGTATGTTTTGCCAGGTTGGGTGTGCACTGTGCACTTATGTGTGCATATTTGTGAGAGACAGAATAAGAAAGGTTAAGCACTGAGTGAGCGTCAACCTGTCTGGTATGTTAATGGTTCAAACCAGCCTTGAAAAGCGTTCTCATCCCCACTGTTTATGTCCCCAACATTTACTGTAAACACATAAAAGTTAGACACATTTAGATGCTTTTCTGCATGTGTGAGTGCATGCACTTGCGTGCGTTTTAAACTGAGACAGACGAGACAATTTAAGCCTATTGACTCACAGTGTAACAATGACTGGCAGACAGTGGACAAACTACTCACACTTACTGTAAAGGAGAGAGTGAGAGAGAGGAAGAGAGAGTCAGAGCGAGAGCGAGACACACGCACACACACACACACACACACACACACACACACACACACACACACACACACACGCACACGCGCGCACGCACGCGCACACACACACACACACACACACACACACACACACACACACACACACACACACACACACACACACACACACAGAGGGAGGCTGCAGGCTGTGCTCTCATTGGCAGCTCCATCTCATAACTCCTGTGTGTCTCAGTGGGCTCATACACAGATATGGACTGAGGACCACACACTGACATACAGTACAAAGATGGACACATGGACAGAGCACCTTGCAACTGGATCAGTAATCATGCAGACATCTTGGTTGGAGAAAAGGAAGGTGAGTGAAAAGATAGACACAGGCTTGTGTATGTTTGTTACTTGTTACTCTGTTCATATATATATCCATATCCTTATATATTTATATATTTATAAATGAAAGGTTTAATTTACAGTTGCATTTAAATCTGGTTTTGTTACAGATCATTATTTAGGGTGATACAAAAGGAACATCTTGCTCTAAATGTAACAGCAAAGTAGCATTGCAGGTGGCCTAGCTTTCCTCTTTTCATCCAAACATTGTCACCTGTAGCCATGCTGAATGGAGCATCAACAAGCTCCTGTTATTCCTGCTTCTGTGGGGTAGGAGGCAGTGCTCTGCTCTCAGCAGCACACAGGTCCCCCAGTCCACCTCATCAGCACCTCATACGAAGGTTGTGTGCATGTGTTTTCCTGCTCCGCCTCAGAGAGAAAACAACTTCCTCTATTACTGTACATACTGTACAGTTGATTCCTAATTGTTGGTTCATGGCAGACCGATTTGTCATCCACCCCATGTGCACTTACTGTATGCACTCGAGCCTACCATTGTATTTGTATGAGAATGGTCACGCTCTGCTGCAGTGGTTCTCAAACATTTTCATGTCAAAGACCCCCATTGGGAACCCCCAAATTGTATTTGGTTGCAGACCCACATCTGAAAAGATTTTGTGCCATGACAATATTTGTGTTAACAAATTTCAAAATTCTTCAAGATTTAAAAAGGAAAAAGAAAATCTACAGGGTATTTCACATAGCTGAAGTATAAAATAGTTTTAAAATGTTTAAACTAGGTACCCCATTGAACCCTCTCAAGGACCCCTTGTGGTCACTGGTCACCAGATCCCACTTTTTTAAATCATGCAGGGTTTACAATCATTTTAAGCATTTGTATTACATGAAAATAGGCATTTAAATACAAAAATATAGAAGAGCATCCTTTCCTCATCCAGGCTTTATGATTATGTGATGGTATAGCGTGTGAGTGTCAGGTGACCACACCTGGATGTCGTCCTACATCGGCATGTGTGGGATATATATAGCATTAGCCAAGGAACGAGCAAACCTCATTCTGTCATTTAAATCCTGTCTGCGATGTTGTCTCCCATTTGTCAGTACAGTCACTGATCCAAAGGAGGGTGGTAAAGCGACAGACTAATTAATGACTGATGGACTTTGCTCCCTACAAGTGCATTTACATATGTGGCTGACAGTCAAGATCATTGTGTGTTCCAAAGTTAAACACACATTACATTTATTCATATCACTGTTGTCTCTGGTGTGTGCATCTCTTCGTGCACAATTGTGTCTATGGCTTTGGATATATGTCCATAAATGGACAAAATTGTTTAACATCATTTGATCCGGCAAACTTTGTACAGAACACGAGAAGCCAATAAACCGCATGTTTATGACTGACCTGCCACAGCAATAGCCTGTGATTGCAGCAAATCAAGACAGAAGAGTTGTTGCCATGGCGGCGTGATGTGACAGCCCATCTCGAGTGTTGACACTGACGAGGAACTGGATGGAACAGATGCTACGTTTCATTGTCCTACTTTAAGAGCGCTGGGGATGAGTTTCTCTTGTCTGGCACAGTGCCCGGAACCTTACTGTGTTTCTGAACGCCACAGGATCCAGTTTAGACTGTGTCCTAACACAGAGCACGCCCTCTTAAGCATCTGACCTCACTGACTAAGCCCAAACGTAGTCTTAAACAAGAGTGCTGACATGCACCACCTCTGTGTCACATAAGGGGCTAAAGCAGGGGTCTTCAACGTTTTCAGGCCAAGGACCCCTTAGTTGAGAGAGAGATGAAGCAGGGATCCCCACAACCTTTTCATATATTCCATATACAGTAGTGTCATTGTTTGATAGCACAATCACCAGTGTATTTTGGGTTCATGTAAATTTGTGTTTTCAGATATTTAACCACTTGAACCATCAATACTTAATAAACTTGACCTTTCACTCTGTACTTAGTCTGCTCTTTTTCCCCTCTACACCAAACCACTTTGCCAAAAATAGGCGATCTACAAGCTCACAACGCCTCGCAGCGCGAGGCGTTGTGAGCTTGTAGATCGGCTATTTTGGCTAAAGTTCTCAGAATAAGGACACAGGGTTCAAGTGGTTAATATAAAAAAGGAGAAAAAAGTTTCTATCACACAAAGATTTGGAGGACCCCCTGTTGAAGACCCTTGGGCTAAATGTTGGATCTCTATACGTAAATTGTCGAGACAACTTTGAAAATATTGAAAATACCATCCTTTTGTTTCCTTACATTGTAATTCCTGTGTGAGAGATGGCTTAATAATGCAGGTTTTTACAGTGCTACACAATATATCTATGTTTGTGTGTATAGTTTGTTTCTGTGTTGAGAAGGGGGTCATAAATGAACCCGCTGAAGACATGATGAATATACCACTCCGCTCTTCTGGAATACGCCTCCATCAGCAGATTCACCTCCAGTACATACATTGCCCACATGCAATCACTCTCTCTTTCTCCATCTGTCATGTTAATACACACATGCATACACATATTCATGAGGCTATAGCTTCTGCCATTAAGCGTAATTGTTTGCCCCATGTATGAACTTACTGCAGCATACTAAGGAGCATTAACTTGACTATGAACCTGGAGCCACACAGAGAGTCATATTAATTCAAAATGAGTTATGGTAAAACATACCCAGACAGTGCACTATCCTCTGAAGCTCAAGGGAACAAGAGATTGCTTTCATCATATCACCATCCATAGAGACTCTATGGATGGATGGATGGAGACTTTGCTAATGCTATTCTTCATGGCCTGATGATGAACTGTGTTGACTGGCTCACTCCTGGCATTGATCAGAATAAACTGAGTTTCCTTGAAGCCAGAAGACAAAGAAACTGGAAAGATGAGTGACAAATTGGTGACTACAGTTCTCGTAACACATCAGCAGGTTTCCCTGGATACCTCCAGTCATTCTCGTTTGGCTGCTGCTTCTGTGCCCCAGTCATCATCATTGATGACTGTTTGCCTGTTGCTGTCAGACCGGCGACAGGCATGAGGACACAAGAGGACCTTCTAGCTCTTCGAACAAACACTGGTGATGTGTTGGACTTGTTTTACCTGAGGTAAATAAGACTTTCAAAAGAAAAAGAAAATAGAAGACAGGGCTGAAGACATCCTCTATTTACACTGTAAGCAACAAACTGGATGAATTTACAGCATTCTACAGCCAAAGTAGAATATAACTGGGAATTCAGTTTACTATCTTATCTTTATTGAGACTTGGCATAAGAAGGACCAAACAACTTTTTTTCTCCCCTAAATTTTAGCCTATGATTTTGTAACTCATTTCTCACCCAGTGCCAATTGCCTAAGCTGTAATCCTGGGCGCTACTGCTACTCTCCCTCTGCCAACCTGGGGAGAGCCCCAAACTGAGCTCCTGCTTCCTTCAATGCATGAGGAGTGAGCAGGCCCCTTCTGACGGGGTAGTTTCCCCGGTAGGACGTCGTAGAGCATGGAAGGAACATGTTATTCCAACCAGTTCCTTTCCCCTCCATCAGGTGCCCCGGCTGGCCAGGGGGAGGCATAATAGAGACCAGGATTACTGCATGTTTTTTGTGATGGTAGCTACCCTAGGCCTAGGGGACACGTGGAGAACATGCAAACTCCACACAGAAAGGCCTTTTCGCCAAACCCACCTTGGGCATGGGCACTGATGACGCGGAGGAGAGAACATGACCCCAGTGCCCACAGCGTCCACAGCTAGAATCAAACCCAGGAGCATCTAGCTGTGAGGCATCAGCGCTACCGACTGCGCCACCTTGCCCCCGACCAGACGACTTCTAACTTGAGAGCCTACACCATAGTACAACCAATTATACTTTTACTCCACTATAATTATTTGAAAACTTTAGTTACTAGTTAACTAGTGTAGATTTTGATTATTATTACAAAACCACTTCAGAACTATATACTGTATATGCTTTGGCAATTTGAAGATAGCCGATTGTGACATATTGTGAGCTTGTAGACCGGCTATTTCCAAAGGATTTGTATACATTTTATACATTTGAAAACTTGTGAAATGGGACATTCTGCATAATGAGTGCTTTTAGTTAACTTTTTCCACCACGGTAAACTCCCAACTGCTCCAGTGGAGCTGCAGCAGTTGGGAGTTCGGTGCCTTGCTCAGGGACATTTCAACAGTGGGTGTTGAGGGAAGGGAAAGTGTTGGTCATTCACTTCCCCGTCCAGGATACCAACTGGGAACATTTGTCATTTTGGCAGATTTGACTTGATACAGATAGTTCCGAATGTGATCAGTAGCACCTTGTTACTATAATCTTATAGCTTTAAAAGAGGAAGAGGTTACTACAAACCTTGCCAGGCTAAAGCCAAACAAGGTCACAGGCCTATGGATTTACAGTTTACTGTGTGGCTTTAAATACTTACTTTGCTGTTCCATATCTCTTGTAGTATCTTTCAAATGTAATCCACTAGAGGGTCGCGGCCCTTCGGGCCGCTCACATCTAGTTAAAAAAAAAGTAAAAAAAAAAAAAAAAAAAATGTAAAAAAAAAAAAAATGGGGGGGGGGGGGGGGGGGACTATTGTGGCGGAACTATTGTGCCGCAGCGCACGTTTCCGGTCGGACATATTTGACCGGCGGACTATTTTATACAGAGGCAAAATATGAGGGTAATAACGAATACAACTGTATACAGAGGTTTGGAAACGACATCTTGCAAAGGTGACATGGGTGTTTGAATTTTTAAGCTATATTTAGTACATATGTAGTACATCTTGGCCAAGTGGTTTGGTATTTAAGTTAGCGATACATGACCCGGAAGTAGATCACTTACTCTTTTGTAATATAAAGATAACGTTTGAATGATCCCATGACCTTTCCTCTAGCACCACCCTGAGGCAGACATTTGAAATTTGCACACAAAACATCTCCTAATCTAGAAGGAAGCTTGCTGGATTTTAATAATACTTTATTGTATTAATGTTTATTCAACAAAATGTGCATGTATTGGTTAATGCATGGCGGTGTTGTTTCCAATTCCAGTCTCAAGATTAATAATTAAATTGGACGGCAGATTTGGCACATGAAACTGGTCACCAGTGGGATGATGAACCGTGTGTAACTTGATCAACCTACCTCTCTACAGATCCTTTGCCAAACAAGCCAAGGATGGAGATCCATGCATGTGAAGCCAGCACAACACAACACAACACAAGACCAGATCAGACACGACACGACATGAGTACAGTAATAGAAATATCGATGGTGTAAACACTAAAAGCACTCATTATGTGAAATGGGACATTTTGCAAATGTATAAAATGTATAAAAATCCTTTGAATTTAGCTGATCTACAAGCTCACAATGCGTTCCAATCGGCTATTTTCAAATTGCCAAAGCATTTGGCATAGTCTATAGGTCTGAACTGGTTTTGTAATTCTAATCAAAATCTACAAGTAACTAGTAACTAAAGTTTTCAAATAATTATAGAATTATAGTAAAAGTATAATATTTGACTTTCAGATAGTAGAAGTAAAAGTAAGGAAATTGGAAATACTCTAGTAAAGTAAAATATACCCCTAAAGTTTACCTAGGCACATTACTGAGAATTATTAGTAATTTTAAGTAATACCAAGTAATATAAATATTAGTATCTAATGTGTTAGTCGTAGAACTTAAGTGCTTATAGTTTCACACTTTGTGTTTTCTGTCATGCTGTTTATTTTCTAGGGGGCAATAAAATCATCAAAGCTGTTATGTCTAGTGTTGTAACCTTGTCGCCACTCTCTCTCTCTCTCTCTCTCTCTCTCTCTCTCTCTCTCTCTCTCTCTCTCTCTCTCTCTGTGTCTGTCCCGGTCTGTCCTTTTAGGATAGTGAGTAATGCTGCCCTGTCATTGGTGCAGTCTTCAGCTGGCCTCTTTCTGCCAGCCTACCCTAGCTACTAACTTTCCTTTCCTCCCAAACACACACACACACACACACACACACACACACACACACACACACACACACACACACACACACACACACACACACACTTGCCAGGCTGCCAGCACATCACATCTCATCTCATATCACACCCTAACATAACTGTAAATCCCATTTCGCCCCCGAATTGTGTCATTCTGATCTAGATACTTGATATGGTGCTTGGTTAAAATACTTTTGTATCGTATGAGGGCGAGATGGCTGCTGAAGTCTTGCAGATACCCAGGCTTCCTGCAAACCTTTAATCAGGGCTCACTGTAGACTTTCTTCCACAGCTGGGTCATGTTTTTAGTCTGGTTTGTCATGTAACCATGCCCTCTGCTGTTCAATGTTAGGTATTCTTTTTAACCATGGTATGCCTTGACCTGCCTCTTCCCATATTTACTGTATATAGCATATTTAACATCAAACACCTGTCATTTATTGCATCGTCATGTCAAGGCAGGAAGGCCTGTCCATAAACATAACACAACTTAGAGTAAAGGGCCGCTCTCAGAAACTGTTTTCATCTGGTGGAATAGATGTGTGTACCCATTGTCTAGCACCATATGAAATCAGAGTTTTGGGAGATGGAATATCTGCATAGATGCTGTACAGAAAAAGTGTTACACAGAAGGTGAGTGTGTTCATGAGACTTACATATTCTGGTTATTCTGAAATTCGACCATGCTTGGATAAATTAGGCCTACTGTGCCGCCTTTTATGTGCCTCATTTACTACAATTTAGGCATCTAGTAGGCCTATACTTTCTTATCCAGAGTATAACCAGTCCAGGATCCAGAGTAAATAGCATGAACCTTATAGTCAACAAATGATAGGCGAAACAGGCACTTATATTGCAAAGAAAACAATGAGGTGCTACAAAGTAGGATACCAGGTAAACATCAAATATGTCAAAACAACATTCTATCTAAATGATATTTGCATGTGTGGTCAAGCACACAGTGTAATGTATTATTATATTATTTAGACATGTGTCCAACCTATGTCCAACCTACAACCTACATCAGTATATGCATCAGGCAGCAAGACGTGATACTGAGTGAGGGGTGCTAGGGGGTGATGTAGAGCCTGAAGAGGTGAGTTTTTCAGACAAATAGAGAGTGCAGAGTCTGCAGTCCTGACAGAGGGCAGGGGGTGGGTGCAGTGGTGTAAAGTAACTGAGTACATTTACTTAAGTACTGTAATTTTGAGGTATTTGTACTTTACTTGAGTATTTCCAGTACTTTCACTTCTACGCCACTACATCTCGGATCCAAATGTTGTACTTTTACTCCACTACATTGATTTGAACACTTGAGTTACTAGTTACTTACTACTTGGATGGGGCTAGTTGAAAATAGCTGACCTACAAGCTTGTAGATCTGCTATTTTCAAACATTTTGTACTTTTACTTTTGGTACTTTAAGTACATTTTGATACATTTTACACACACACACTAAAGTACCTATGAGAGTTGATTCCCATTCCGCCAATGCATTTCAATGAGAATGGAGCGGTTTCATGCCAGTAGAGGATTTCTGCAAAAAACACTCTCATAGGTAGTTTGGTGTTGGGGCAGCCTAACAGAGTATTTATATATTGCAGTATTAATGCTTTTACTTAAGTAAAAGAAAAATAGTACTTTTTCCACCACTGGGTGGGAGCCCCTTCCACAGCTTGAGAGACAGGAGGGAGTAGGAGGAGGAGGAGGGAGTAAGTAGGACACTTTGAGCTTTGGCTCCTCTCCCTACAACACAGTGAAGGGAGGGACAGACATGACTCAACTAGCCATGGTTTCCTTCCTGTATATTTTAGCATTATTGTAGATGCCTCTGGGACTGCACCCTAGGTTTTTCTGACTTTCTCTGTATTTTATTTCCAAAGTAAACTGCCTGTGCTGCTGGCTCAGGCAGTTTACTTTTGAAATAAAATACAGAGAAAGTCAGAGAAAGTCATTGAAAAAGAATCATTGAAGCACTATTTAACAGATGTGTTTGTTTTGTGCATAGGATGTTTTTCATTTGGAAATGAAATGTAATGGATTGATTTGCCTTAATCTATTGTCACTTTTTATTATTATGTGCTAACTAAACATATGGGTTTAACCTGCATATTTTAGGTTCTTTTTTAGCATCTGCAACACTGGAGGTCAAGATATTAGTATTTTGAATTATGAGCTTTTTATTAAACAAACCTTGTATTCCAACTACCTTTCAAATTGAAATGTAGATGATCACATTAACTTCAGAATTCATATTTTAAGTAATTAAAATTCAAATTAATGAATGTTTGCCTCTCTTATTTAATTCAGTATTTGTTATTGACCACCTGAGTGAGTGATGCAATACATTTTATTATCCAGTGCTTGTTAACAGCTACTCAAAACATTGTTTAATCACATGAACCCTAGCAGCCCCCCGAAGTGAGGGCAAACATTTGGCAAAAATAGTCGATGTACAAGCTTCAGGTGTTGTGAGCTTGTAGATTAGAGATTTGGTGTAGAGCAGGGGTCGGCAGGTTGGCCCCAGGCCAATTCTTTTCTAAGCTTCTAATGGTGGGCCAGAACATAATCAAGGGTTCAGGAACTGGAACATATGACAAACCACCTTATAAAGTATACTATGATAGTTAGATTGCTACAAACCTTTAAATAGAAATGTGTATGGTATAACTACTGATAGAAATATGTGTGTAATCACACATCAGACCACCAACAGGTGCAGCTAGAAACGGTTGTGTTATCATTCTGTGCAGGGCGAGTACCATCCTTGAATGTGGCACTTTGAAGACTTTATCTGGAGCCAGTCATACTCGTTTTCGAACAGAGCTATTTCATGCTTCAAGGTCTCTTAGATTAGAGAAAAAGGAGCGGACCCTATAGTATAGAGCCCTGGGGGAATGCAGTCAATGAAGTAATGGGGTTTAAAGGGCCCCCAAAATTCACCCCGTGGAGACTTGAATTAATGGATTTTCTTTTTGTTTTTGTCCCATTCCTGAGCCAATCATTTTAGGAGACTCTTTGTGACTCATAGGGAACAAAGCAGTCTCTTTGTTTCTCCATACGGAACCACTGCTGGGCATGAAATGATTGGCTTAGGAATACGACAAAAACCAAAAAATATCCATGAATTCAGTCTCCATGGGGCGAGGTTAATGGTAGACATAAACATATAATTCACATACCTGGACTACCCAGTAAGGCCTGTAAGGGTTAACTCTGGAGTTAATAGCACTGAGGATTTCACTGCGTCTCACACACACACACACACACACACACACACACACACACACACACACACACACACACATACACACACACACACACACACGCATGCCTCTTGTGTGACTTAATGAAGACAACCACCGTGTAAGTGATATCAGGCGTCATATTTCATGTGACTGACAGTTCTCCTGATTAAAAGAGTAATGGATGGATGGCCTCACTGAGGTGATGGTCTGCTCATGAAGGGCATGAGGGTCAAAGGAACTCATAATGTCCTTCCTCCTTGATTTACAGTATGATCACCCCAACCAAACGGCTAAGGAACATTGCCACTCTGCATGTTAGTTGTGAACATGCAAGTGAGCAAAAAATGTCAAATGGTGCATTTAGCGCTTTTATCCAAAGCGCTTTACATAGATTGAGTATTACATTCACCCATACCAATGGCGGAGGAAAATATGCGAGGCACCAACCTGCACAACAGGAGGGTTCAGCATCTAGCTCAAGGACACTTCGACACTATCTCTGGGGGAGCCTGGGATCGAACTGGGAACCTCGCCGTTCCCATCCGGCCGCTCTACCGACCACTCTACCACTCTCTACCCCCGAGCCACTGCCGCCCCTGTGTATCATACAACATTCTCTCATTACCTGTTTGATAATATAGAACATTTTACATTTTTAAATTAATGTCTGTTTGCCTCTCTTATTTAATTCAGTCCAGGTCCGGGAGATCCTGCCACATAACCCACATTCTGGCCTCCTTGCACTGGCTCCCAGTTTTAAGATTCTTGTAATCACACACACTCCATGGACAGGCACCTCCATAATCTATTTGACCTGCTCCAACCTTATGTGCCCAGAGGGTCACTGAGATCCCCTCTTCCGAGTTGTTCCTCCCACAAGACTAAAAACAAGGTCATTGAGCCTTTGCGAGATTCGTCCCCCAGGCTATGGAATGTTCTCCCCTTCCACCTACACAAAACTGTGGCCCTCGTGTTGTAACATATCCTGTGTTGATTCTTATTTTATTGTCTCCACCATCCGAAAGGGTGCCTTTCGCACCCTGTCCGACGTCTTCCTCCCAGACTTTTACACACTCTGGGTTCAGTTTTTAAACAGTTCCATTTCCACAGGCTTTGAACCTTAGCATTCTATCTTGGGCATGTCATAACATAACATGTGAACATTCACAGAGGATAGCAGGTCAACACTCTCTCTCTCTCTCTCTCTCTCTCTCACACACACACGCACGCACGCACACGCACGCACACACACACACACACACACACACACACACACACACACACACACACACACACACACACTCACACACACACACACACACACACACACACACACACACACACACACACACACACACACACACACACACACACACACACAATAGAGCGGTCCTCTTGTCCTCTTGAATTGTAAAAAAAAAAATCTGAGCGGTGGTGTGTGTGTGTGTGTGTGTGTGTGTGTGTGTGTGTGTGTGTGTGTGTGTGTGTGTGTGCAACAGCGCCCCTCCCTTAACATGTGTGGTCAGAAAAGGTTACTGCAGGCTACAGACAGACAGACAGACACGGAGACAGACAGACAGACAGACAGACAGACAGACCCACACACACGGCCACGTATAGGAGCGTTGTGACCACCGCTCAAAAAACCTCGGTTCGAAGTGGAGCAGTGAATCTGAGCAGCTATACCCTGTGTGTGTGTGTGTGTGTGTGTGTGTGTGTGTGTGTGTGTGTGTGTGTGTGTGTGTGTGTGTGTGTGTGTGTGTGTGTGTGTGTGTGTGTGTGTGTGTGTGTGTGTGTGTGTGTCTAGTCTGCACAATAGTGCCCTTCTTAATATGTTCCTGTCTGTCAGAACAGTACAGTACTGTACCTTACTGTACTGTACCTTAATGTAGTGTACCTTACTGTACAAGTCAATTGTTTAAGAAGCGCTATGTGTTCTAGTCTAGATCTATGTTTTTGATTCTGTGTTTTAGATCTGTTTTTTGAATCTATGTGTTCTAGATCTATGTTTTTGATTCTATATGTTCTATATCTATGTTTTTGATTCTGTGTTCTAGATCTATGCTTTTGATTCTATGTGTTCTAGATCTATGTTTTTGATTCTATGTGTTCCAGATCTGTTTTTGATTCTATATGTTTTTGATTCTATGTGTTCTAGACCTATGCTTTTGATTCTATGTGTTCTAGATCTGTTTTTGATTCTGTGTTCTAGATCTATGTTTTTGATTCTATGTGTTCTAGATCTATGTTTTTGATTCTATGTGTTCTAGATCTATGTTTTTGATTATGTGTTCTAGGTCTATGTTTTTACATTCTGTGTGCTCTAGACCTATGTTTTTTATTGTCTCCACCAGCCGAAGGCATGGGGGAGAGTATGTTTTCCTCTCCGTCCGTGCGTCCGTCCGTCCGTCCGTCCGTCCGTGCGTCCGTGCGTCCTCGCAGTTTGTGAGTGCCAAATCTCAGTCGCCGTTGGCCCGGTCGCTGCCAAAGTGAGCACACACATTCCCTGGATGCCAATCTAGAACCTCTGCCCTAAATTTTTCAAATGGGCCTTTTCTAGCGCCAACTAGTGGCCGATGTTTGCTAAACACATTTCTGTGCACTACTCTTACAGATTTTGTCCAATAATCCTACAAATCGGTAGGCAATATCTCGACAGTCATGTGATCGACACGGATCTGTCCGATTTTGCATATTCCATCCTGATTGGCTAAGATTGGCTTCCAAAGTTTGTGGGATTGAGCCGTTTTGAACAAAAAGCCTCAAATCACAAACGCAAAGTGCAATTATCATGAAATCGCGCACACACGTTCCCACTAGGCCGAGGAAGAAATGCCACTTAATTTTTTTTTATCAGCCTCATGGTGGCGCTATAACAGCCCGATTTGTGGTTTTACCTATAACTCCACCGATCAGTTTCAAACTTTGTAAGCGCACTCCCTAGAGGCTAAGGATAAACCTTTGCCCTGCATTTTTCACATCAGCCTTTTATAGCGCCACCTTTGGGCCGACTTATGTAAAACAAATTTTTGGATATTACTCCTTGAGATGTTATCCAAAAATCATGCAAATCGGTACACAGTATCTCTATAGTCATGTGATCAAGTCCGATCCGTCTGATATTTCATATTCCATCCTGATTGGCTAATATTAGCTTCCAAAGTTTGCAGGATTGCTCTGTTTTTGAACAAAATGCCTCAAATCATCAACGCAGCTTGCGATTACCGTGACATTTGCCACACATATTCCCACTAGGTCAAGGAACAAATGCTACCTTTTTAACATTGTCCTGTTATAGCGCCACCAGCAGGTAGACTTTAGCAAACCACATTTTTGGAACACAATGCTTGAAATCATGCATGCAGTGTCCGATTGCCATGAAAGATCTAAGGTGAAGAACATATGCCACCCTTTTTACATTGGCCTATTATACAGTAGCACCACCAGGACGCACGGCCTGGTGGAGACCTGTGCTCGGAAGAGCACTGCTTCTAGTTCTATATGTTTTTGATTCTATGTGTTCTAGATCTATGTTTTTGATTCTATGTGTTCTAGATCCATGTTTTTGATTCTATGTGTTCTAGATCTATATTTTTGATTCTATGTGTTCTAGATCTGTTTTTGATTCTATGTGTTAGATCTATGTTTTTGATTCTATGTGTTTTAGATCTATGTTTTTGATTCTATGTGCCCCAGATCTATGTTTTTGATTCTATATGTTCTAGGTCTATGTTTTTACATTCTGTGTGTTCTAGATCTGTGTGTGTGTGTGTGTGTGTGTGTGTGTGTGTGTGTGTGTGTGTGTGTGTGTGTGTGTGTGTGTGTGTGTGTGCGTGCGTGCGTGCGTGCGTGCGTGCGTGCGTGCGTGCGTGCGCGAGGACTGTGAACAATTTCTTGTATTTTTTCAAGATAAGGTCAACAATATAATGGCAAAGATAACACCACCTAATATCATCATACCTGACCAGCCACCCCCAGTTCCCTCATTATGCCATTTAAATATCATCTCTCTGGAGGATCTCCTGCCTATTGTCTCTCATATGCATTCCTCCTCCAGTCCTGTTGACATCATTCCAACCTCACTTCTAAAAGATGTTTTTAATAATCTAAGCCCCCACATTCTCTCCATCATTAACAGCTCTATCTCCTCTGGTTGTGTGCCTGACCAATTTAAACATGCAATCATTCAACCGCTTTTAAAGAAACCAAGCCTTGACCCATTAATACATAGCAACTACAGACCAATTTCGAAACTCCCGTTCATCTCAAAGGTCTTAGAAAAAGTTGTATGTGGCCAACTTATACATTTTGTCAACAACAATAATATATTTGACAAATTCCAGTCTGGTTTCCGTCAGAAACACAGTACAGAAACTGCACTTCTTAGAGTCACTAGTGACATACTCATGCGGGCTGATAAGGGAGAGTGTTCGGTGCTTCTGTTGCTTGACTTAAGCGCAGCCTTTGATACAATCAACCATCAAATCCTTCTCAATAGGCTCCAACAGTGGGTTGGCCTAGCTGGGTCGGCTTTGGAGTGGTTCTCCTCTTATTTGTCTGGCAGAAGTGTGGCTGTCGCCGTGGACGGCTATGTCTCCTCCTCAGCTCCTTTGACCTGTGGGGTCCCCCAGGGTTCCATTCTTGGTCCGGTCCTGTTTTCACTTTATATGTTACCCCTTGGTGCTCTTATTAACACTTTTGATGGTATTTCCTATCATTGTTACGCTGATGATACCCAGTTATACTTGTCTTTTAAACAAAACGACCTTAACAAAATATCAATCTTGCATGACTGTTTAACAGGAGTTAATAATTGGATGGCACAGAACTTCCTACAGCTTAATGCTGAAAAAACAGAAATCCTCATCATAGGCCCTGAGAGTACCGCTAACGTTATTCGACAATCTCTTGGTCCACTGGCAGCTAATGTCACTAACAATGCTAAGAATCTCGGTGTCTTCTTTGACAACCACATGAATTTTGAGTTTCATGTAAAGAAGGTCACCCAGTCATGTTTTTACCACTTACGCAATATTGCCAAAATCAAACCAATCATCACCTCTCAAGACCTTGAAAAAATCATACATGCATTTGTTTCTTCCCGGTTAGACTATTGTAATGGACTCTATACCACCCTGAGCCTTTCTGCTATTCACCGTTTACAGCTAGTTCAAAATGCCGCTGCCAGAATTCTCACAAACACACACCGTAGAGCACACATAACACCGGTACTAGCTGCACTTCATTGGCTTCCCATCAAGTCCCGTATTGATTTTAAAATCTTATTAACCTCTTATAAAGCATTACATGGGCTGGCCCCACTGTATATCAAGGACCTACTACACCCTAAGCCCAACACGCGCTCCCTCAGGTCCTCCGACAAAGGCCTTCTTATTGTCCCTACAACTAATCTGGTCACTAAGGGTGACCGGGCCTTTGCGGCAGTTGCCCCAAAACTCTGGAACGCTCTACCGCTGAATATAAAAAATGCAGAGTCAGTTGAAGGCTTTAAGAACTTGTTAAAAACGCACTTATTCCGTCAGCATTTTGTTTCATGAAGTGTTATTCTTATATTTACTTTTATATGACGGACTTGTGCAGTCCTTTGTCTGTTTCATTTGTTTCTTTTTATTCTTGTGTTGTTACTACTATGTGCCTTATTTTAATCTTGTTTGTGTATACTTTTGCCCATTGTACAGCACTTTGTAACTTTGTTTTCGAAAGGTGCTTTATAAATAAAATTTACTTACTTACTTACTTACTTTAACTTGTGTGTTGTGTGTGGCCACTCGAGGTATTGCCAGGCTACGGACACGGCCAGCCAGCCAGCCAGCCAGCCAGCCAGCCACATACATACATACCCACGGACATACCTGTCTATTGGGACTTGGGAGCGCTTTCACCGCTCCAAAAAAAAACTTCATAAGTCATATGTTTTCTAATAAAACTTGTTATTTTCAGCAAAGAGATTGGTGTAGGAAAAAAGGAGGGGACCAATATGTAAATGAAATATATAGTATAGGGGTTAAGTAATACTGATAATCTTACACTATGTCATATAGGCCACACAATGGTTATACAAAGTGTATTCTAACTTCTCATTATCTGTCAATCTTAGTGCTTGCTCGTGAGCTTTGGTGTGATGTTGAGTTTGAACCACATTTTATTTATTGTTTTGCCTTTACACTGAACCAAAAACTGTAATGTAATGCATGGCACATTTCTATTTGTGCTTTTCCACAATGTTCTGTTGTCCACAATCCCATGCATTTAAAACGGTATCCCTTGTTCTCATCTATCAGCCTGGCAGGGTTGGGTATCACATGATGTCACACTCTCATGTTAGAGACAGATGTGCATTTATTTTGCATTCAGTATATTCAGAACTGAGACAACAAGTACACCCGCAATATTTACAGCAGATGCATTTTGCCCTCCATAATGTTTCCTAAAAACAATACTGTTATTCTCACTTTTGAGACCACAAATACATCATACAGATAGACAGCAGATAGATTGTGTCATCCTTTAACTGTTCACAGAATGTAATTTATGCAATATTAATGTTACGTTTCCACATAGCAGCCCAGCACCGCACCACACCCCTTCTTGTGCCGTTGTGTCCATATATCAAAGTGGGCTTAGTGGGTCCAAAAGTGCCCGAAAAGGGTGCCAATTTTGGCCCCATTCCCTGAGAGGTCTGAGGCTTTGATTGAAGACTTTATTAGAAGTTTGCATAGGAAAAGGTACAGTTTCGTGGCGCCTGCTGGCCTACCGGTCTAGACACATATCACATAGGCTCTGATGCCTTGACCGCATGTTGCGGGTTTGAGTCCCGATCCTGACGATCCTTTGCTGCATGTCACTCCCCATTTCCTGTCAGTCTACTGTCCTATCAATAAAGGCATAAAAGCCCTCCCTCACTAAAACAAATCTTTAAAGAAAAGGTACAGTTTCATGACAGTAATGAGGTATGCCCTGTTTGGCCTACCTGTACCAGGTTTATTCGTATATGCACTGGATTTTCTGTGATTTGCACTCAATTTCCTGTGATTTGTTTACATTTGTTAATAAACAATTTTATTAACATTCATTTAGTTCCATTTTTAAAACTCTGGGTTTACAGACCTGTAAGGGTCCATTTGGTTTGTAGTTTGTACATACAGTATAGAGTACTGCCTGCACAGGTGATTTGCATTGGTGTACAGGACAATTGGCCACTTTACATTACATTGTTAGGCAAGAAGCATCGATCTTCACTTATGTATTTACATTACAAAGGAGTGTAAATGACCATATAGTCTGCTATGCATAGCTGCCATGTGGATTTGAGAGGGTGTAGGTCTACTATATTGTGCTAAGGAAACAGGAGATATTTGGGTGCTGGGCCGCCGTGCAAGGCCATAAGGTGCCAGATTTGGCTCAAACAAGGGGTTCAATTATTCTACTGCTATGCCACCAAAATGTGGAATGTCATACTAACAATCATAAAAAAGTGTCCTTCAAAACCGCTCTAAATGAGCACGTACAGCCAGGTGGCTGCAATTCACAACTGTCCCCTGAAAAAAGGCCAAGCCTATCACCAGAAATGTGTATAGCCTAGTTTTGTGTTTTGTCTGTCATTAAATGTTTTCAATTAGGCAATTGAATACACAGGACCCCAATGGAAACAAGCCACATTGCTTTGGGTGTAATCCCTTTAGGCTACTGTCTGTGCTTTTTGTTGTTAATAAATTATTCAATCAATCAATTTTCAATTCAATTCAATTCAAAGGAGCTTTATTGGCATGAGAAAACATACATTTACATTGCCAAAGCAACATATATATATATATATATATATATATATATATATATACACACACACACACACACACACACACACACACACACACACACACACACACACACACACCCCGTGTATATATATATATATATATATACACACACACAGGGTATAAAGCTTCTCAAAATGCATGTAAAGGTAGCAGCTCTGTTTCATATAGCTACTGTATGTTGTAGGTCTAGATGTCAATCCATGGTTAGTAGTCCTTAGGGTGGTAATCAATCAATCAATCAATCAATCAATCAATCAATCAAAATAAAATAAAAAAAGATCTGCATGGGCTTATGAGAGAGAATCAAGAGAATCAATTTAAGATACAAATACAAAATCTCAGCTATATTTTCTACAGGAAAACACAACAACCAACAACAATATACTTTTGGGAGATGTTCTAAGAAATGGCAAAGACCTTCCCATGACCCACATCACTTCATCAGTCAAACATGCTATATCGTAATACCGGTATATCATATTTGCACAAATAATAATAAGCGCCTCAACCAAGAGAACTAACAATCATTTTATCAACATATTCGTGCTGAAAATATTGCATGGGTCATGGGTGGTGGTCTACTCTACAGTGTGGTGAAAACATGTTATTTATTAACAAAGTAAACCATTCATTCATCATAACTCTTATCTCGGTCTACTACAAAACCGCCCACAGCATACAGTGTGACCACTGACCAGACTGTGACCTGTTTGAGCAGTTATCACTGGGGCCAAAAACAACAGATCTACAAGCTGACAACGCGTCGCCATGGGAGGCGTCGTCAGCTTGTAGATCTGTTGTTTTTGGCCAGCTACACACTCGCTCCTCCCACCCTATGGTATCCAAGCAACAAGTGCCCAGATCCTCGTCCCGATTGGCCGCTTTTCAAGAATCCGCCATATTCAAACTTCCGCCGTCATCATCATTGTCTCTGCGTTGCTGTTGTTGTCATCGACTCTCTCAGTAGTAGTATTTATTCGTCATAAATCAAACATCTGACCGGTTCATAAACGCGTCCACAGCTTTTATTTTATCTCGGATATCGCTGCTTGTCACGGGATTGGGACGCGTCGTTAAAATGGACGGGACGGAGGACAGTACACTACTACAACACCATAGTAGTAACAAAAGGCAGAGCCTCCGCAGAATGTCCTCGAGGACGTCCATTAGCAGTGTTATCAGTGCGGTGGAGCCTCCGACATCACCCCCGCAAACAACCAGACGAAAGAACGCCAAAAAGTAAATATATTAACACACCGAATACCCCTATTTGTTGTTTGTCCGTCGTGAAATTGTGTTGCATTGTTACCTTGTTGCGGAATTGAAATATAAACAAATACTTCCTGCGGTGCAGACCCCCTGCTAGCAACGATGCTACATTTTTAGCATTGGATGAAGGCTACTAAATTAGCTGTCCACTGTCCAGTCTGTTGTGAGAGGGATATGATAATGTGTGTATTACAAAACAAAAACATTTAAATTAAACGTGACTAATAAGAATTTGAATTTATTTATTCATATTCTCTGTGACTATCCATAGTTCTCTCTGTACTCTACTTGTGTGACTACTTACCCAGTTGCCTGTGGTACAAGCTTATGTCAACAAATAAAGCACAAACAAATAGATGAAACAATTGCATTATATTTTGAATGTATACAAAATCTTCTACAAGAGACACACTGTGTAATGTATTTATACTGTATAATGTATTGTATATATTAGTTTGCTACTGACCGGGTAAACTCTTTCAACAAAGTGGGCATCGAATGGAAAATTGGTTAAATGTTGTCTTAAAGAAGGTAGGATGAAGATTGACTGACGTTGTATTGTAATGATAGATTTGGGAATTGTATTTAAATGCGTTTTAAATGTGGACCGGGGAAAGTGAATAGGTTGGAAAAAACCCCAAAGAATAATTTAATGAATTGTGTTGAAGACAGGGAGGTTGCTTGCCTCTTAGAAATTGTAACAAAGGATTTGAAGATTATAAATATATTGTAGAATGACATTCGATAACATTGTTACCAATTTGATAAACCAGTTTTGCACAATGAAAACACAGTGAGAGTACAGTAAAAAAGCCTGACTTAGTGGTCGCACACCGAACAGCAGATCCACAAGCTGAACACATTGTGATGACATGATTTATATCTGCTATTGTTGATATCTGATTCAGCTGGGAAAGGGACACCAAGTATAAACTTGGCTTTAGTAGAAGTGTGCATACATACAAAGCTGATAAAATATCAGCCTGCCCTCCATGCATGCACTCTCTTTCCTAAACAGACTACAGTGTTACTCTCTCCACCCGCATTGTTTTGCCACTGCAAATTTTTGTTTACCCATTCTTCATGCATGCGTCACTCCGATTTTATCATCCATAACAACCTCTTTCCGTTTCTCTAATTTTAAATGCTATGATCTGAAGGTTAATGACAATATTACAACCACACCCTTTAGGGTGGAAAAGCTTTTCCCTATTTCTGTGTTCCCTGCTGTTAAAAATGAGGGGAAAAGGAGAGCATGGCTGTTTGATGTATCAAAACATAGACTTCATAATCTGCCGCTTATTTTTCTCAACTTCCGTCCTTTCCTGTAGGCCCCCACTGCAGAGAGGAAGCTCATTCACCTTCCTGACTCCAGGAACACCATGGGACTTCAGCCTAGTAAGTTAATATTAATTGCCATTGTGCCCGACCCCCAGCGGTCCAACGTATAACTTTATCTAATTATACCTTGGCTATTCAAAAACAGTAGATCTACAAGCTCGCAGCATGTCACTTCGTGCCACACAGTGAGCTTGTACATCTGCTATTTGCAAAAAAAAAAAAAAACTAAAGATTTTGAACACAAATCTTCTCTTCTATTTAATTATTATTGCTTTGGTTCTTTGAGACCTAATGATAGTGATCATTAATTTAAGACGACAGCATCTGTTGTTGGCTTATTGAACTTGTGAAAGTAACTGTGCATGTGTGTGCATCGTTTCTTCCCTTCAGAAAAGAAAACGGAAGGAGAAGGATGATGACACAGTCAGTCTGTCCAGCTTTGACCTCAAGGTGAGTGTCTCAGGGATAGATCCATTTGAACACCCTTTTGTAATCCTTGTGAGTCAGGGACTAGCAACAGATAGGAGAGAGAGAGAGAGAGACAGAGACAGAGACAGAGACACACATGACCTCAGGATAATCTCCCATCAGACTGAAAGGCTCTCCTACTATTTGTCTTACTAACTAAAAGTAATGGGGAATGAATAAGAGTGGGCTTGTTCCTCCAGCATGAACTGAGCCTGTCCTCCACACAATGGGTGCGTTTGAAACAGCTTTGTTTTCTCTACTTCCAGGAACCTCACCACAAGCGTGGACGACCACTGTCCAGAGTGTCCTCATTGGCCAACCTGATCTCCCCCTCAAAGAATGGGGCAGTTCGGCGGTTTGGACAGACCATCCAGGTACATGACTTTTTGCCCAAAATGGACTATTAATTAAGGGTATTCATCAGTAAAAGTAGCAACTCACCGTGGTTTAGTTTTCTAAAGTCAGAAAACTACAACATTACGTCACTCACTGCGGTGAATAGCAACTCAATTCTCACCTGTAAAGATGAGTTGCCACTCACCTCACCTCACCTTGGAGTATGAAGCCTTTAGTCCCCGGTCGATGTTTTGCAGGATGCGCTGCCCTGCCATTTTTTTGGTGCAGTCTACAAAGCAGAGCAACTTGCAGCACCCTTTTCACGTTACCATTTTTTTAACTTTAGAGGGTGCTCCTCTGAAAACTTGAGGCACATTGAATTCAAAAGCACAAGATGCATGAAGCTTAACTCGCATCAATGCCTTGTACAGATAGCCTGTGCTAACCCTTAAAATGAACTTTTATGTGAACAGAAAGAGGACTGAAAACAAAACGCATCCTGATCCGGCCCTTAATTTATCATAATGCAGGCACCAACAATGTCATTTCTTCCTATTATTTATTTGTGTGTGTGTGTGTGTGTGTGTGTGTGTGTGTGTGTGTGTGTGTGTGTGTGTGTGTGTGTGTGTGTGTGTGTGTGTGTGTGTGTGTGTGTGTGTGTGTGTGTGTGTGTGTGTGTGTGTGTGTGTGTGTGTGTGTGTGTGTGTGTGTGTGTGTGTGTGTGTGTGTGTGTGTGATTATAACGGCACCTTTTAATTATGTCCCTTAGTCAATGGCGCAGCGTGGTGATAACAAGTCACCAGGACTGTCTCTCAAACCCAGCAGCAAGGCAGCAGGCCCCACCCCCACCAAACGAAGAAATAGCACAATGTGGTCTGAGACCATGGATGTCCATCAGAAGAACACATTCTCCCTAAAGGAGATCAAGAGACAAGAGGTAATGCTCAGTGGGTTTAAAAATACAGAGCACAAACCTTATCACGCTGTGGTTAACGTTTTTGTGCATTCTCTCCAGGCCATTCACGAGCTTTACAGGGGAGAGCAGGATCTCATTGAAGACCTCCAGCTTGCACGAAAGGTCCTGAATATTATTTTAATGATCATACAGAATTGAAATTTACTTGGTGCTTTAATTGTGAACTCACTCAATGGTGTTTTGTGTGAATTTAGGCATATCATGATCCCATGTTGAAACTTTCTATTTTGACTGAGGAGGAACTGACTCACATCTTTGGGGACCTGGATGCGTACATCCCTTTGCATGAGGGTAAGCTTTTACCACTCACACTTGGGAGTCACTGTTAAACCTGTTAGCTGTTCATTTCTAGTCTTCATGTAGGAGGACAACCAGTCATTTAACCCCTTTAAACTGGCTACGTCATTAGATTTTGGGTCATTAGAGGTGGAAATTTACAAAATCTTATGAGAAATGTGAGAAAAAAACAAAACAAAATAACAGACCACTAAAACTATCCACACGGTTTGAAAATACACATAGGTTCTAAAATAAAGAAAGGTAGATAAATTACATGGATAAAATACATTACATTATTTAAAAAATAAAAGAATCCCAGGATAATATTTAAAAAATAACAAATACACAAATTAAATTTACTTGGCAAGATATTTGTTACTGTATGTTTTTTGAAAGTATGCCAGTTATTGACAGCTGATACTATATATGCTAAAAGACAATCTTTAACCTGTCTGTTTGTTCAATGACAAATACAATGTTTGTTCTTCTAATGAGATGGTTTTGTCTCTGCAGAACTATTGATGAAGCTCACCAAAGGCACTGGCCTAGATGGAACTGTAGGTCAAGTCGGACAGATTGTGATAGATTGGGTATGTAATATGTATAACAGCACATGCTTTTCTATTTATGATAGAAATGTATTTATTGCGATGACAAACAATTAGAACTGATGCTACACAGTGCAGTACTGGACCCATCACATGTCATATTATGAAAGGTCATGGCTGTAATTATTACTTGTGTTCTGTTAAAATTGGCAGCCCAAATCAAATTTTTGGACCATCCAGATTGGTTTTTATCAAGTCTGAACTACAAAAACCCACTTGAAAGCAGTTTTTTTGCAAATCAGATTTGAACCACATTCCTAGGTAATGAAATGATAATACAAATCAGATTTATAAAGATATCTCAACTCAAGGGCCATTCACAGTTCACACTGAGCACTATAACTATAAAAGTATAGTTTTAAAAAGTCAAGTGGATGGTAGGGTTCACACCAAATATACCAAAATACAATGGTTAATGATTAGTCATCTTTATAGTTGCAGTGTCCGGTGGGAATGGCACTTTAGTCTGGATACTGAAGCCTGATTTATATTTTGTTTGTATCTCAGTGTTCCTTGACAAAAAAAGACGATCTAAAAGTTCACAATCCAAATCCAAATTGTTGTGAGCTTGCGGGCAACATCGTCAAATGACGGCATATAAAATCAAGTATTACTCAAGCTCATGTCGTTAAATGGTTATCGCAGCAACCAATGCAGATAGGTCGATGAAGACTGAATGCACAAATCTGATCTGATCAAGTTGCAGTGTGGACACTCAATCCTAAAGACCATATTTGATAATCAAATCAGGTTTGACTGCAGTCTGAACAAAGCATTGTCTTCCTCAGTTACCTGGCTTGAATGCTTACAAAGACTACTGCAGCAATCAGCTGGCAGCCAAAGCCCTGCTGGACCAGAAGAAGCAGGACAAACGAGTCCAAGACTTCCTACAGCGTTGTCTGGAGTCGCCCTTCAGCAGGAAACTGGACCTCTGGAGCTTCTTGGACATCCCACGCTCACGCCTGGTTAAATACCCGCTGCTACTCCGAGAGATCCTCCGACACACGCCACCCGATCACCCAGATGTACCCAAACTGGAAAGAGCTGTATGTTATTCTTATTGCATATATAGTGAAGTTAGATGCATAATGTCAGTGAGACTGGAAATGACATGGCAATAGATAACACCATCATTACTGCTTGGTTCTTGTAATTGTGAAACATTCTACTGGTAATCTCTTGTACCTTAAAAAGTAACCAAATATAATGTCGTCATTCAGATTACCATAATCCAGGGAATTCTGACTGACATCAACTTGAGGAAAGGGGAATCGGAGTGCCAGTACTATATTGACAAGTTGGAGTACCTGGACGATAAGCAGAGAGACCCACTCATAGACCACTGCAAGAGTCTTCTATGTCACGGAGAGCTGCGGAATAAGAGTGGCTCGGTGAGAATCTCACTCTTAAGACTGATTTATACCTGGGGCACGTACTAGCATTACTTAACCCATTAAGACCTGAGGCCGTCTACAAATGCTGTCTAAATCAGTGGTTCTCAAACTTCTTCGTAATTTAAAATTGTTCAAAAAATGTCAAACACTTTAAAGATTTTTCAAAAATGGCAGATGACGTACAAGCTTGCAGCGCGGCTCTAAGTGACATGCTGTGAGCTTGTAGATCTGCTATTTCTTTGACTCATTGGCTGCGCTGATTAAAAATCGTCTTTTCCGCTTCACTGCCATAGTTTTCTTACCTTTTACGCAGTGCGCGTACATGTAGATTGTGCACGCCGGTCCACGGATCGTGTATCAAGCGTGTGCTGTGCACAGCACTCGCCGTTACAAAATAAAATAAAAGCGGAGCGAAATCCATTGAGCCGTCTCGGAGCTACGACTACCTATGTTGTCTCTGTAAACAAATGTAACCTGAATGCGGTCGTTGAGGAACGCTTAGTTCCGCCCTCCCGGATACGAAAATGGATCAGTTTCCGGTCCCAAACGGAAGTATAAGGTGAAATCGGAACCACAGAGCGGCGATCAAAGGTGGATTGTTTTAGAGTTAATTCTAATTAATTAAAACTCGTCATATGGCGGATTTAAAATGACAGGGATGCTTTCACGGTTTAATGAATTGCATACAATTAAACATAGATGCAAAATGTCTTCTACAAGCAAACATTTTCCTCTGTTAAAGGGAATTTCATGCTTTATTTTCATGTATTTTAGAAACTGCACGTGTTCCTGTTTTCTGAACTTTTGGTTCTGTCACGACCGGTGACTCGCAATGAGAGGAGCTGTTTCCAGGTCTACCGGCAACCCATCCCAGTCCGGGACTTGGCACTGGAAGAACTCCAGGATGGGGAAATCCGCATGGGTGGTTCCTTCAGAGGTGCTTTCACCAATGGGGAGAAAGGTAGGTTGAGCCTATACAGTAGAGCCATGATTTAGCAGATTCCTGTCTAGAGTGCGAGATCAGATGACAGGGTAAATAAAGGGTTACGTAAATATAGTACTTTAGGATTGCTGATTTAAGTAGACACACCTAGCCAAACCAATTGGACTCGAAGCTATGTTTGACTACAAACCTACTGTCAATGCACAAAGGATAAATCAGTTATCCCCGCACATTCAGGGAGAGACAGAGCCTCTGTCATGACAGGTTTTTATTAGACTTTTTCGTGAGTTTGCTTGTGGCTGTGTACCACATCATTACAACAAAGGCATGGCAAACAGAGCGGTCATGGAAAATAAAGAGAACTTTGCATTAAAACCTTTGGCTGCAATGCTGGTTTTAATGCAACCTTTTTCCCAATCAATGCACCAAGGTGACATGCTCATTGCGCAATGCGCATGGTTAGGCCAGTGTGTTGCTACGGGACACTTCGACACAAACAGTAGACTGCATGAAGCTGAAGGCAACCGTGTGATTGCCAGAGTGCCTCTCTAGTCTCTACCCAGTCATCCTCAACTGCCTGTGTTGCTCTTGAATGCATTTGTGTCTGCAGAACATGTAGAGATGGCAAGTATAATTGCAAGTTGCTCAGGGACACTAACCAGGCGATGCAAAGCTTGAATGAGCTGAGGACAGGATGTCCAAATTAGTCCATAATGTTGATCTGGACAGGTTTTCAGCTGCTGAGCCAGATGGTCAGCTCGGCAGCTGGCCATCATTATTGTGTAATTTAAATAGACACCAGACTCTCGACTTTTAGTCGATAACATGACGCAATGACCAGTCTGGGCTTTTCAACATTGAATTTTGCTGTCTATTACAATGGAAGCAGCCAAAGAGATGCAAGCTCTTGTCAGCAGTCGCTCAGTTTATCCATACCTTTCTTTCCCAGGCGAGAGGCCTGTTTCTACTTGTTGTATTTTCATCATGGTAACTGCCACTTGCTGAAACAATGCCCAAATTTGGAGATGAGCTTGCTGACATCAGTGATACTACACAGTGTCGCCAACATCATGGTAACAGCCGCATGCTGAAACAATGCCCAAATTTGGAGATGAGCATGGTGACATCCACCATGGTAACAGCCACAAGCTGAAACTATGCCCAAATTTGGAGATGATGTCCGCCTGTCTGCATGCTGACATCACTGATAATAACAGCTGTATGCTGAAAAGCAAGGGGTTGCTTTAATCAGACAGGTGCATGATGAATTTCAATGTCCAGAATGTTGTCTCAGTTCGGATATGTCAATCCATTTATTGTGCATAACTTAAAAAGACAAGCAGTGTGATGAAAATACATTGATAGCCAAAAACCTGCATGGTGACATGACACGGTCAAAAAACTGTGTGGCGTTCCCCTTGCATACCTGAGTGGTAGCGCCATTGCCAAATAATAGGTAACCAACCCGTGTTGGTTGCCATGGTGAGTAACCAAAACACACCCAGGCACCATAATAGGGCCAGCCACTGTGTTGAAGTATAACAAGAAAACAATTAATTTAAATTCAAAACAAAATAAACATAATGGCATTTTGGCTCCAAGTTCTCCAACAGTCTGATTAGCTTTTTTACCACTTTAAAGTGCAGGTGCCATGATTTCCCCCTCTATAAAACATGATTATCTACTATTATGATTATACTAGGAGGAAGAATCTTTCCAAAAAAGTGTACAGAAAGAGTTAAAATGATGTTTTTATGTGGCCACACCCACCAGTTCATTGGTATGCGTGGTTGTCATGGTGGGTGCAGAGCCTTCTACCTTCGGAGAGTTGCGTCACTCCCGTTCACTTCATGGGGCCAGGTCTTCTACGCACACATCTATTGGCGTATAGTGACAAACGGCGAACCGGAAGTTTACAGAATGCATTGAAGTCTATGAGGTGTAAAGTGACAATGAACCACGTGACCAGCGCTGTTTCTGACCCCGCAGTGGCAGGACTCTCTGATTAGACGACTCTGGGTGGGTGGTGACCCAGCTGAAGTTAGCCACACCCACGTGTGTTGGGTGAATGGTAATTAGGGGAGGGGTTGATTCTATGATTTAATAAGTATGGGTGTTTTTGGAACGGCACGTCTGACCCAGCAGGTGGCATCCTCCAGCTAAAAACCCAAATAAAAAGAGAATGCATAATTTCTCATAACAACCACACCAGGGGGTCTAATGAAGTACTGTCAACCTCCTAGACACACGAAAACCAGAAAAGGTACAAAACTATGGCACCACCTCTTTAAGGTCGTCATTGTGGAGGGATGGGAGTGTATAGATTTTGTTCATTATAAGTGCTGAATTTGTTTATAACATATAGCAGGAGCCATAACTTTATTATTCTTTGTTATGCTAAAGAAAACGATAAGTGCACTGCAACCTGATTATATAATGACTGTTGTCATTTCTTGTTCATTCACCTGACACCATGTCCCTCTCCTTGCAGCTAAGAACATATTCCGCGTGAGCTCCGTGGATCCATCCCACGGCCAGTCACACACCCTGCAGGTCAACGACGTCTACCACAGACAGCAGTGGCTCAACTGCCTGCGCAGCGCCATGGCCCAACACCAGGGAGTCATCAGAGATGAGCGCCGCTCCTCCACAGCCTCTGACGGCGTCTGTGAGGAAGAAACCGATGAGAACTGCCCTCACGTCTCCATCTCTAAACTGGGCCCCCGGGCACGCTCCAGCACCGGGCTGGAGAAGAAGTTCCGCAGCTCGCTAAAGAGGAAGGAGACTGGGGTTTAGAGGGTCCTCTTGAGCCGAGTCTGGGCTCTAGCACATGGTCAGTGTGTTCAATTCTCTTGGAATTCTTCTTGTGAATCTGTCAATGAATGTTCATGCCACCTCCGTTTTAGAAATGCTGTAGGAAATAAAATATAGAATGGACATTTACATTTATAGCAATGCTGTGATGTCAAACACGAAAGAAGGCACAATTATTTCAGCTCTGTGAAACGTTTGTTTGATGCAGAATTGTTCTGCATTTCATTTCCAGCCTCAATGGGTTCCCCAGCAAAGTAGATTGCTGTGAACATGTAAGATGTGACCTATCTATACTATTTTATATCTATGGTTTTTGCTTGCTTGCATAGTAAAAAGCTCTTATGATGAGTGGTAGTAACTGTTTAGAAGCTATGAAAGAAATCCGTCCAACTCTATATTGTTGTGTTGTCCCTTTAAAAAAAAGTGTTTTGGTTTACAAATGAATCTTGTGCCAGTGTGACTGAAATGTATGTTTACAGCTATGGAATTGTGTAATTTTGTTTTGCATTGTCTTGTAAGTTAAAAGAAAAAAGAAAACCACATTGTTTTATACCACTGTTATAGCTCTTAAGGATTCTTTACTCCTAACTAAATTTGGCAAACATTTATCCTATTGGTCTCATCTGTTTATAATCAAATTATATGTTCATGTTGCTGAGAAAAACTGAAGGGTAAACTTTTTGTCAGTAGTCATTTGTTATGCGTTGTGGAGAAGGCTGTTTGGTAAGGTGACCTATATGGGCCACCCATAAGATATACTGTACACATGAACTGATGAAGTTACAAGCATTGGTTGGCAAGTTGGCCTAACAATGAGCTAGCCAATTGTAAGCTAGGCTTACGTTGTACTTGAAGAACAATAGTCACTTGCCTGGAAACGATCTCTGTTGCTCCTGTACTGCAAAAGTCTGGCCATGTGAGACTACTCCTTTACAGTCAAAACTGTCTGATTTTTTGTTGAGAAATAGCCCACGTGGTTGCTCAGTCTAGTTTGAAGGTTTGTAGTGTTTGATTACAATCTTTCAACAGCTGCAGCTACTTTACTGGTGCAGAGCAAGATGGCAGAACAACATGAGTCACTGGCACAGCCAAGACCTCCAATACGATTGAGATGTTGGTACATCTTGTTACTTAAAGTGCTCTGTGACAAGTTGTGTGTAAAGATGATGGTCGACATTTCTTTAGAAAACTATACACGTACAGTATGTGGTGAAATAAAACGTATTTGTACACTGAATCGAGGCTTATTTTCTGAGTATGAGGCTACGACAATAGCCACTAATCTATTAGACACCTGCAACCCAACATCCCCTCTAAACCTGATTGTTCAAATATCACTGTGTAGACTGATAACTTAGACAATTCTTTTTAGCAATCTAAATGTAGCCATCATTTACATTTTATAATCTGGTTATTTCATAACAGGGTTGGTATGCATTCCCTATTTGCATTGTTCCCAACTTGTCTGTCTACATATAAACATTCAAATAAGCACTGGTCTAGTGTTTATACATTTAGATTATACACCTATATCACTTGGAACAAAAGAAAGTCCACAAGGATATAACAGAAATTAAACCTGCCCTTTTGTAGTTCTGATTTGACATGACAATGGATAGATTAGACATCTCATTTGATATTGTAATCCCAGGAGATATGCTTTTATTTAACTCATCGAAATGGCACCTCCATAAATTAGAAACGTACAAATAAGAATTTGTGATAATATTGAACGTCATTTCTAATAGTGATTTTCTATCACATCTAGAACTTCAGTTCTGCCAGCACAGCTGGAACATAGCAGCAACCACAATTATAGGACCACTTAGGTCAATACAACAATTTAAAATTAAAATCTCAAAATCTTGCAATATGTAATACAGATTATGAATGCATTATATGTGTTTTACACACTGTTAAGACATGTATTTCAATAAGGTATAAGTGTGGAATCACTTCTATCCAGGTCTATTCTTACCATGAAACCAAAAACAAGTCAACATCCTTTTAGAACATTACACATACAGTACATTATTACAATAATACTGCATTTTATTAGGATTCACTTTTCATTGTTTAAAAAAATCTTAAAGTGCTATATGACTGGAATACAGAACAGGTATGTTTTTTTTTTTATAAATGTACTAGCATACATATTTACACTTTAAACATTCAAATAAGTGTGTATTCACAAATAATGACGGTATACACAGGACCCCAATGGAAACAAGCACCCAGGGTTTTTTTGTGTTATCCTTAGCATCATTGTATAATTGTAACGCTGTACTTTTTGCTAACTGTTATTTAAGAGTTAAATAAATCAAAATGGCAGTAACAGTATTAAAATCATTGCTTAATAATGGAGTCAAGTCTACAATACTTAGCTCAAGCTTAAATATTTTTTATGAGCTAAAACCTAATTGAGCAACAATGGTTCATATAATAATTAACCACATGAACCTAAAAACAATGCCTCCGTTCATTCTGTTGCATCAAACACTATGTCTAAAATACATGATAAAAGGGACTACAAACCATTGTGTCCCACACTATCTGCACCGAGCAGACCTACATAACTGCTAAATTTAAACGCATATTAAATCTGAGGCTATTTAAATCGTTTATAGAAATGCTGCTGTTTTCCCCAAAGCGACAGCAAAAGATTGCCATTTGTTTTAAAAAGCTTTATACCCTGTGTATATATACAGTGATACGTATATAACGACGCAATGTGACATCGCTCTGTTTACACAATGCTGTACCCCTTCCAACTGTATATGCGTTCCCCATTTCCAACAGTTTTTATTACATTTTGACACTTGCTTTGGCAATGTAAACATATGTTTTCTCATGCCAATAAAGCTCTTTTGAACTCGCAGTACATGCGAGGTGAAAATCATAAAAACCACATGGGCGGGTGCATAAACCTTGAACATAAGAAACCACGCTCTTCTTCTTACCTCAAGTTCTTTGCTACGATTCAACACCAGCAACATGTGTGAAAGAATCACTTCCTTACAAACGTTACATTTCAGGAAGTGTCTATGTTTCAACTTTCACATCCTCTTATTTTATTTCCTGGTCAGTTAATAGCAGAAACAATGAAATCATGAAGTGCCCGCTGCAGCACAATCCCTTCTTGTCTCGTTTATTCCTCCTTGACCTTCAGTAGTAGTGAGTAAGGTTACCTCTGATTAAGACAACTATATATTCCATTTTGTTTTGTAATTGTGTCGTTGCTCCCTGCCTCCCTTCCCCAAAATTAATTTTCAATAAAGTGCTCAATCAATCAATGTATGGGATTTGACTAGAGTTGTCAGAGGTCATAAAGTTCAATAACTGGGGGTGGAATGTAAGAAAGAAAGTTTATGATGCGATTTGGCAAACCCAGTTTGGAAATGACTTCACGTGTTCTCGCTCCATGAGCCCTTCTCAGGGTCAGTCTGCTAAGCTGCTGCAGAGTGAGGGGTGTATCTGAGAAAGAGAAGAAGATTTGACATGAGATCTTAAAGGGACTACACCATGAATTTAACATTTTCCAATTTGTATGTATTTTCTTTGGTGTCCCACCAGCACGTTCTATCCTCACAAAGTCCTATTTCTGACCATTGTGTCTTTCTCAGTTTATGGGCAGATCTATGTAAGCAGGTCTCAGAACAGGCTATCTAATTTTAGGCCCACCTACTGCTGTGCTGAGTGGGGGTTGGGGAGGGGTGGGCATTGCCTGGCGGTGCCAGCCTCTATCACACACTTCACTACCGCCAGGGGGGTGGTGTTGAGTGCAGTCTGGTTTATTAACCAGGCAAGGGTGAGCAGGCCTGAGAAGGAGGCAGGAGGAGCTAGGAGAGGGTTGGGGAGGGGTGGGCAGGCCTGCTGAGCAGGAGGTGGGGAGGAGTGTGGGGCCAAAACTGTCCACTCAGGACAAGGTAGTACTGCAGCTGAAAATGCTCTGAAAGCCAGGCAGAAATGACAGGGGCTATGTATTCAGGAGTGGTAATTTAGCCTCAAACCTTTTGAAAAAAATATATGAATTATTTTAACTGCATGGTGTAGAACCTTTGAATTCATAATGCACTCATATAATAATGTAATCATTTTCTTTTATAAAGAAGTGATCTACAAGATCGCCTATTTTCACCAGTTTGGGTCCTGAAATTAAATATAATTTCTCTTTTGGGTCTCAAGCTAAAAATATTGAGACCCACCTCTAAAAGTACTTGAGTAAATGTACTTAATTACTTTCCACCCCTGCTGAATCCTTAGTACTATAGAAGAAAAAAACTCACTTTCATAGAACTCAAGGCAGAGGTAACAGGGAGATCCATGCCTGGTGTAGTTGAGAGGCTTTCTTCCAAGGTTATCCCTGGCATACACATCACCACCAAACTCTACAAGTAGGTCTATCAAGCTGATGTTCTGTACTTTTGCTGCATGATGAAGGGCTGTCTCGTGTAGTTTGGCAGCATTCACATTTGCACCTTGAAAGGAAAAAGTGCTTAATTGTTTTTCCACCATTCTTGTTTTTCTTTTATTAAACATGAATGTTGTCTTAATAAATGATACTGTTTTAGGCTCACCTGAGTTGAGGAGAACTTTAGCACAGTCATAATGTTGCCTGGCACAGGCTACATGAAGTGGGGTACCAAAATGGCAGTCATGGGCCTCCATGTAAGCCCCTTCATCAATCAAAAGTTGAACGCAATCTGAGTTACCTATTGCAAACACATTTAAAGGTGGACAATTTATTGCAGTTTATGACAAAAATGTAGGTCATTTCTTGAAGTTCAATATGAAGTTTTTCATATTGATAAACAATAATAATAACATAACTAGATGTTGAAGTACCTCCCATGCAAGCTTCATGAAGGGGTGAGAAGGTGAACAATGGAGGGTTGACTGTTGCTCCATATTCCAAAAGCAGCTTGACACATTCAAGGCTCCCAGCAGAGCAGGCATCACAGAGTGGAGTGCTGCCATCTATATTACGTGCATCCACCTGTGCGACACACATTCAACGCAAAATGAGTGCAGGTTGCAGCTGCAAACTTGAGTTTAGAAATAGTCCCACATTGGAGGTAGACAATCTGGAGTTGGTTGCAGAAGAAAGGATGAAGGAAAAAGCTGGATTCTATACTGATTAAATTTATATTGACACATAGGACTTGTTTATTCACTCATATATTCATTGTTGATGGATTATACATACAGTTCAGTATATTGTAGGTATACTGTATAATATGCATTATATGTAGGCCTATTGATACATGTCTGGTGGTAGGCTAAAAATAATCATTATAAACATCTTCCACAACCTCATAAAATTGTTACATGAAGACCTCACCTGTGCGCCAGCGGCCAGTAGCAGCCTGACACATTGGGTCTGTCCCTGTATACATGCTTCATGTAGAGGGGTAATTGAGTCCACAGCCACAATGTTCACTGCTGCCCCTCCCTGGATGAGTTGTTGTAGCTGTTGGGCCCTGCCTTGTGCAGCAGCCTCGTGAACAGCAGACCGGTCTGACCAGAATCCTAGACCATGAGCTGTAAACACAAACAAGCAAAACAGTTGTATTCACTACTTCAGTAGTAGTAGCTTGAATTCTATCCACAGTAGTATAGCAAAAATAGAGAGACATAATGCTCTCCACCAGGCTTTGTTTTCACCCATTTCGTATGTGTTTGTCCACAGCTAATCTCGCAAACTACTAGAGAAGTTAAAAAAAGAAGAAAGAAAGTTGTCCAATGTCCAAGTTTATTTCCATTGCAGTGTTTGTGTAGCTGTCACCTGACCTGACAGGAAATAATTTTGTAAAAACTTGTAAACCTTGACCCAAGCTGTTCCGGTGACTCATGCTTGTGAGGCGCGTGCTAAACTGGTTAGGAAATGGAAGTCCAAAGGGCGTGTATCTCCTGCAGTACAATACGTACTGTACAGTACGTTAATGAAAGATCAGTTCCATGCACATACTACTGTATGCTTACAACATTTTGAAACACACCATAACCTAGTTAGAAGCCTCCATATCTTTATGATTGATTCAACAAGAACATTAATATTTCCTCAAAACATTTACTATAATTTAGGTATTTAGTAGGACACTCTCATCCAGAGTGACTTAGGAGTGAAAGGTATAAACTAGGTCAGTTAAACAATGAACCTTTCTGTCTAAACAATATACTATCTAAATAACAATCTGTACATTGAAACTATAGGATACCAGGTAAACAATGAACCTGGCATCTGTCTAAATAATAACATTACACACATACATCAATCAGCAGAACTACGAGTTCAAAACCATCTTGTCACACCAGTCATTTACAAGACTTCTGCAATCAGAAACTACTGAGTCAGTGTACAACTGGACTTCCAGAGTTATGGTGGTCCTTGAAATTAAAAAGTTAGAGAACCAACCAATGTTGGATCCAGTTCCGGATCCCAACCCAAATTGGAATGCTGTAGAACACCACAATATTGGCATAAAAGAACATGCTTGTCTACTTTACATGTGTGTACAGTCGTACATTGGCTCCTGTGTTGTGGTCACATTGATTACCAATACCAACCATTGAACCATAACAATTTGTGAGCTCAAGTTGGGCTACTCGCTAAGGCAGGTGCTGTATCCACTAATGATCCACTGCATTAACAAGTTTTATGTCAGTGGCTGTAGCACTAATGATGTTATGCATATACATGCGATTGAATTTAAGCTGAACAGGCAGCAAAACCAAAGCATGAATTCTTATGAACAATTCTACTCGGATTTGTTGACAGCTAGTGCACTGGCTAAACTGTATTGGTTTTAAAAACTGTAGTAATTTTAGTTTATTGACACATTTGTAGATTTGTAGGTCCAGTCAGTTCGCCAGTGAGTTATGATTTCACTCCTAGACATGTGGCAGATTATTTAGTGGGAACTTAATCCTTTCAATACCACTTTGTCTGTCATTTAATGTGTTTATGAACTGAGTAGAAAGGACCCCAATGCAAACTAGCCATTGTGCTTTCTTGTGGTTTAAATCCTTTTAGTAGACCATGTATCCGAACTGTAGGCCTACTGTACTTTTCCTATGGCAACTTCTAATCAATCAATCAATCAATCAATCAATCACTTTCAACTTGTCTAACAATCCGAAGCAGGCGTGGAACCAGGATAACGTGTAAAATATCACCTTTAGTTTGCTTCCAACAATGAATACCGGTACTTGGTACCTCCTTAGTAATAACATGGTCACTATGCATTTTAAATGTCACTGTGGATCTGCGTTGCTAGGGAACAGCTTGGGTCCGCGTTTATTTCCTGTCAGCTGATAATCAACCACTGCCGTCGGTGCAACAGGGAATAGACTTTGGACCGATTTTAATGTTTATGTTGTCAAGTGAGAAAGGGTGTCTATAGTTACTGGTTTTACATTAGTCAGCAAGCGAAGAGTCGGAACGTCGCACCAAGACAGCCACCAGACCAGACATCTGACAGGGCACTGCCACTAACAAGCTTAGCAGCCTTGCTCAAAATAATGTCAGACAAATTAGGAAAGCCAGTTACAGTAGTACTGTAGCTGTTAGCCGACGCAACATTAGCTCTGACAAAAGGACACATGGAAATGATAACATGATTGGAATTACGCTATTGCTAATAATTATGATTATTCCCTTTATATTTGAGGCCATATTACATTTACGTGCAGCAGCACAGACGCAAGTCACCTTCCAGAATCATCCCCGGCTGATTTATTTACCTATATCTCCAAACAACGACGGTCTGGGCCGAGTAATCTCCATTTCATGATACCCTGTATGTCTTCTAGACGTCAAACAATTTTTCGATTCATTTTTAAATAACAAAATAAAGCTGCGAAGGGCAACATAGCTGCAAAACCAGATCCCAAAGTGGCTTGCACTGTTGGACTAATCCTACTGAATTGTGGGAAATGTAGTTAAATGTTGTTGCTGCAACCAGCTTGTGGGCGGGACGTAGTCTAGCTCTACTGGTTTACAATCAAAAATAGTTTCTTCAAACATTTCAGGTGAGATTTTTTTTAATTTAACATGTAGTCATTCATTATTGATTCATTTCAGATTCACATACATTTTACATTTACAGCTGGCTGACCGTAAAATATTCATTAAAAAAATTGTTTATGATAACATTTGAGACAATTAAGAAATTGGGCCGTGCAGGTTAGGCCTGGATGCTTATAACTCTATGCCTGGATGATGGACAAAATCAAATATCACAATATTTTGACCAAATACCTCAACATTGGTATTGTGACAATAAACTTAAAGGGATATTTCACTTTCAAAAAAACTTTTGGTCATTTTATTGTCTTATGAACACCCTGGACAGATTTTAATTTGATTGATTCAATATTTAGATATTTGATGTAAATGTTATCAGGCCTTCCTCCTGCAGGACACCTCCCCATACACACCCATTATAACTTCAAACTCCATTTTAACCATGATAAATTCATTAAAATCACCCATTATTTTTTATTTTTTTTGGTGACTCATACTAACCTCCTAATACGTGAGCAGACCGTGTTTTTTTGATAACTTTTTTCATTTATTTTTAATAATTTTCTATTGTATAATCTTTTTTCCATTTTCCCAAAGAATTATTGAAACTAAATGAAAAAGGTTATCAAAAGAGCACGGCCTGCTCACGTATTAGGAGGGTATTATGGCAGAGGCACCAGGAAAAATAATGTTTTTTTTTAATGAATTTATCATGGTTAAAATGGAGTTTGAAGTTACAAGGGGTGTGTATGGGGAAAGGTCCTGGACCAGGAGGGCCTGATAACATTTACATCAAATATCTATTGAATCAAGCAAATTAAAAACTGTTCAGGGTGTTCCTAAAAGCCTGATTAGACAATAAAATTATGTTAAAGTTTTTTTGAAAGTGAAATATCTTTTAAAAAAATTATATTTTCAAAACAGTGTAAATAGCCGCTCAATACGCTCACAATGAGTCACATAAAACTGCATCGACAAATCTATTTGAATTTCAACGATCCAACTGTGATCAATTGTGCAATTTTACGAAGAAAAAAGAGAAAGGGGGGTTTAATTATTTTTCCATTACATATGGCTACACTTGGTTTATCGATATATTTGTGTAATCTCTGTGTTCATGTCAAGGTGCGGGTTTGTTGCGACCGTCAGGTCGCATTTACTATCAAAACCTCCACCGGCTGTCTGTCAGTCCGTCTGTCAGTCAGTCAGTCAGTCAGTCAGTCAGTCAGTCACTCATATCTCCGCCATCGTTGCCCCTATCCATGTGAAATTTTCCACACACACTCCTTGCCTGCCAAACCACAACCTTCAGGACCCCCGGACCCCCACGGACCCCCAGGGACCCCCTGCCACCGCTGCCAAATAGTGCAAAAATGACCAAATCAACACCCCAACTGGGCTGCTCACAGGGAATTCCCGGGACCACCGACTTCTAGTGCTACAACAGTCCTTCACCTTCATTGGTTTAACTTTGCCCCGCCCCCTCCCCTCATTGGCCAAAACCTTATTTGGCTTTACTCATCAACCGTTTGGCGTACAAACTTGTGGGTGGTGTCAATTGACTTGATTAAGAGTCCTTAACCTTAATTGGTTTAACTTTGCCCCGCCCCCTCCTATGATTGGCCAAAACTTTATTTGGCTTTACTCATCAACCGTTTGTCGTACAAACTTGTGGGTGGTGTCAATTGACTTGATTAAGAGTCCTTCACCTTAATTGGTTTAACTTAGCCCCGCCCCCTCCTCTGATTGGCCCAAACTTTATTTGGCTTTACTCATTAACTGTTTGTCATACACACTTGTGGATGGTGTCAATTAACTTCATTAACAGTCCTTAACCTTAATTGGTTTAACTTTGCCCCGCCCCCTCCTCTGATTGGCCGAAACTTTATTTGGCTTTACTCATCAACCGTTTGGCGTACAAACTTGTGGGTGGAACCAATGCCACTTACAGGCCTCTTTGTGTATACTGTGACCTGACGGTCGCTTATCTCCCGATTAGGGAGTCTTACTGGTCTATATGTGTTCAAATACAATGTCCATGTATTTGCCAGAGAATCACTGTGTTTACCTATTTATAGGCCCTATCTATAATAATATGTTTCCTTAAAAGAATCTGCACTATCCATGTATACTGTATATATATTTTGCTAAATATTTACCGTATCAATTTTAAATAATTGAATCGTATCGCATTGCCATGAATGAACCAATATTGCCAGTGTATCGTATGGTCAACAATACATTAAGATGCGTCTCATATCGCTGTTAAAATGGTCATTGCACCCCTAATAGAAACCCATTGTGAGCTTTAGATTAGCTCATAATTCCGATATCCCATTATTCTGACCATCAGGGTAGTGCTGATAGGCTATCGAGTCCCATCATACAATATCGTCATAACATTGATATATTGTCCAACCCACCCTAATGCAGTTGCACAATAATGTTGCTCAGCTCAATAGTTTAAAAGTTTGTTTACAAAATCCAGGAACATTTAGATATTATTATGTAAGCAAAGGAGATAATGGCAATGGCATTACTGATCAATCACACATTGAAGGGCATCTAAACAGCACAGAGCCACTTGTGTGGCCCATAGAGGGTGCCACAAATGTGAAATGTTGCACTGTGTGTCTACTAATGCTGTTTCCAAAAAGGCCCAATGGAAATACACTGATTTAACGATGTCATAAAATCATCCCCTCCTTTTTACCATACAACAACAACACTGTGGGTGTGGCTAACTTCAGCTGGGTCACCACCCACCTGACAACCAGGCACAACCAGGCACACCCAACAGGTGGGTGCGGCCACATAAAACCATATTTTTAACACTTTCTGTACACTTTTTTGAAAAGGTATAATCATAATACCTGATGATGTTGCAGGGGGGAATCACAACACAATGACTTTAAATTAGTTATTTTCCTGTTTTTTTTAGCCCATCAACATGCCACATTACTTTTGCCTCATAACTTTCGCCTGGATGAAGTTGTATGTACAATGGCAACAGGCAACAGCCAATGCAAACCATTAATATTAACTTGTTTTATTGATTTATTTGAGGGTGTGCAGACAGAAGCCCCGTGGGGCACGCCGGAGCAAGGTGAGAACCGAGCAATGGGTGGCACTTTCTGTAGTCTCAATTGCATATCAATAGGGAGTAAATCAGTAATCTATTGTGAAAGTCCACATTGTAATTGACAATGAGTCGACATGGTTCACATCTAGAAATGTTGACATGGAATTTATTTTGGTTCAGATACATGAAGCTGTGGTTTTACACAATGGTAAGACTATTGAAAGGTGGAATAGCCGCAAGCTTTTATTTGGAAAATTAGAAGCTCAAGGGTGCGTGGGTTTAGCATACCAAACAAGAGGTATGAGAGGTATGAGAGGCACGAAACCCATCTCATCCAGTATTATGGGAATGCACTCATTGACACAGAGATCATATCTTTGTGAATTCCTGTCCCATGTCACCTTGAATGACATTTCAATGTTTGCTCTACGACCAAATCATACTGATATACAATGCAACAGCACTCCATCTTGTGTGATATATTACTTAGTTATTTTTAGGCTTTTCATTTCAGATTAGTTTGTTATTATGACAGTTTATTACATTTGCAGTGAGACTGAGTGACAATAATTGAAGATTATATGGACTACAGTAAATATATTGGTTTAATATATTATTTAAACTACTACTAGTCTTTATCAAATATATATTTTGAAAACCTCCTCTATCAGTGCAAGCATGTCAAATGGGATATTTTCCTTGGGGCACTGGTATGCACTGGTAGAGCACTTAAAATTACGGCTCAGGCTCAGGCTTGCACAACTGTCCGTCTTCAAATCTGACCTGAGGCACTTTGCTGCATGTCCTTCCCCATCTGTCTCCGTATTTCCTGTCTCTCTCCACAGTAACTGTTAATACCGGCTACATCCCAGTGTTGATGGCAGTTATGACTGGCCAGCCTCATTGTCCAGGCTGCTATCTTCTCACTCAGTGGCTACATGTTCATCCTGGTTGATGTTAAGTACTGCACCAGGAACTTCTCTACCTAATTTGGTGGGATAAAAATCATGTTTGCGTAAGTGAAATTGCTTTTGTCGTTGTTTAGATATGTGGATCATGATACAAGGAATGATTGTACAACCTACAGTTCAGCAGATTTAGGCCAAAACGTAGAGTGACTTCCTTGGTCTACTGGCGTATGTACGAAAAGTTATTTTTATGAGCTGAGCTGAGCGCACGCACGCACGCACGCACGCACGCACGCACGCACGCACGCACTCACACACACACACACACACACACACACACACACACACACACACACACACACACACACACACACACACACACAATTTGAAGAAAAACATTTTCCTAACCACTTAAGTTCTGTACTTCTTATACTATACTCTGTATTTTCTTTTTTAAATCCTATCCCCACCCCTGGATTTCAAGGAACCCCTTTGATTCAGTTCATTTCAGTAAACTATGAAAAGCAACTTGCAGAGACTTGAAACTAGGTAATGCCCTAAGGACCAAAAGCAGGTCCAACATTACAGTAAATATGCATCAGAACCTTTCAAGGCTAATGGTGGAACATGGATTGGCAGCTAGTCTCAGGCTGTTCGTTGGGAATATTTGTTTGAAGAAAAAAACCAAACTGCTTACATACAATTATACATCACACCAGCAACAGACATACGTAGCTATACCACCAGGCCTAAAACAAATGCAACAAGGATAACAGTGGTTTATACCGTAGGTAATATCTCTCACTCATTACCAGTGTTTATTTGTTTTATTTTATTCTTAGTTTGGTTTTGTTTTTATTATTGCTACACAAGGAGATCATGCTTTTTTTTGTCTGTCGGTAGCTCTAGCAAAGATACTAGCCTGATCAGTGTCATAGAGAACTGAGCAATGGGTGGCAACTTTCTGTAGTCTCAATTGCATACCAATAGGGTGTAAATCAGCAATCAATTGTGAAAGTCCACATTGTAATTGACAATGAGTCGACATAGTTCACATCTAGAAATGTTGCCGTGGAATTTATTTTAGTTCAGAGACATGAAGCTGTGGTTTTACACAATGGTAAGACTACTGAAAGGTGGAATAGCCGCAAGCTTTTATTTGGAAAATTAGAAGCTCAAGGGTGCGTGGGTTTAGCATACCAAACAAGAGGTATGAGAGGCACGAAACCCATCTCATCCAGACCAGTATTATGGGAATGCACTCATTGAAACAGAGATCATATCTTTGTGAATTCCTATGTCCTATGTCAGCTTGAATGACATTTCAATGTTTGCTCGACGACCAAATCACACTGATATACAATGCAACAGCACTCCATCTTGTGTGATATATTACTTAGTTATTTTTAGGCTTTTCATTTCAGATTAGTTTGTTATTATGACAGTTTATTACATTTGCAGTGAGACTGAGTGACAACAATTGAAGATTATATGGACTACAGTAAATATATTGGTTTAATATATTATTTAAACTACTACTAGTCTTTATCAAATATATATTTAGAAAATCTCCTCTATCAGTGCAAGCATGTCAAATGGGATATTTTCCTTGGGGCACTGGTATGCACTGGTAGAGCACATAACATCACGGCTCAGGCTCAGGCTTGCACAACTGTCCGTCTTCAAATCTGACCCGAGGCACTTTGCTGCATGTCCTTGCCCATCTGTCTCCGTATTTCCTGTCTCTCTCCACAGTAACTGTTAATACCGGCTACATCCCAGTGTTGATGGCAGTTATGACTGGCCAGCCTCATTGTCCAGGCTGCTATCTTCTCACTCAGTGGCTACATGTTCATCCTGGTTGATGTTAAGTACTGCACCAGGAACTTCTCTACCTAATTTGGTGGGAGAAAAATCATGTTTGCATAAGTGAAATTGCTTTTGTCGTTGTTTAGATATGTGGAGTTGCATCATGATACAAGGAATGATTGTACAACCTACAGTTCAGCAGATTTAGGCCAAAACGTAGAGTGACTTCTTTGGTCTTCTGGCGTATGTATGAAAAGTTAACAACATTAACAACATTGTTCGTTTTCAACATGCAGAGGAAGAGGGAGAGAGAGAAAGGAAGTCAGTGTGCATACTCCACATCAAAGCACCCCTGCATGTCAAATGACATCATGATGATGTTATGATAACATCCTCCGGTGACTCCGGTGATGTTCAGAACTAGGCCAGATCACAGCCCATATGGGGATGATCTTGACATCATTACCCAGGAGGACGTCATATGGACTTTTCAGTTTGACAGGATTATTGTTATTGTTTGTAATGTTAGTTGAAATATGAGCATATAAAGTTATATTCTGGGACATATCTGACTCGATCGGACCTTCTCTGATAAATCCAGGACATCCGTTTTCCTGGGCAGAATTTATGTTGGTTGAAATCAGGTGATATTCTAAGTCAATCGAGACGTCGCTGATTGGTCCAGATCCTGACCGTGTTTGCTGGGACTATTGACTTTTACAATTTGCCAGAGAGAGAGAGAGAGAGAGAGAGAGAGAGAGAGAGAGAGAGATGATTATACCTTTAAAAACATACAAAGTCCTTCACTAGGGCCCCCCCCCCCCCCCCCCCCCCCCTGGAGCCGTCCCTGCCTATTTGCCTCTGTTTTAAGAAGAGGAAGTAGAACTGAGGGACTTTCCACTTTAAAGAAATAATCTTCAACAGGATGTGGTCTTATGCTGTAGTTCGGCCCAATATGAGTTTATTATTCTCATGCACATCTAGAATGAGAGATCTATCTAGATTCTAGAAAGATCTCTGTCTCTCTATACAGTAGATAGATAGATAGATAGATAGATCTCTCTCTATATATAGAGAGAGAGGTACAGATGAACATCTACAACATTAAAACATATTCTTCTCCATCTCACTCCCTCTGACTGTGAGTGAGTGAGTGAGTGTGTGTGTGTGTGTGTGTGTGTGTGTGTGTGTGTGTGTGTGCGTGCGTGCGTGCGTGCGTGCGTGCGTGCGTGTGTGTGTGCGTGTGTGTGTGCGTGCGCGTGCGTGCGTGTGTACGTGTGCGTGAGTTATGTAACACAAGCTTAATCCTCCATGCAGATAGAATGCACACAGGCATGGAAACAGAATAAACAGGTACAGGCAAGATACACAGAACGATGAACAGATCACAGACGTATTCATCAGATGAAGAACAAAGTTACTCACAATACACAAACAGACTAGAATAAATAAACAATTTGTCAACTGCCTGATAGAGTAAACTCAAAGGAATTAACAGGAGTCAGGACACAGGTGAACACAATCCAACAACACAGGATATACTGATGGGAATGAGGTGAGTGAGGTAGAATGGAATGTAGATGTGTGTGCGGAGGAGGTGAGACCGGAGGAGGTGAGACCTATCCTCACTCGAACTGGAAGTAGAAGTCAGACCATCATTTTGCCTCTCAGGTCAAGTCTTTTATTCCTGCTCCAAGGAGCTATAGAAATGAATCACAATAGACACATACACATACAACAATAGACACTCCACATTCTCCCAGTGGTGTAAAGTAACTAAGTACATTTACTTAAGTAATGTACTTAAGTACACTTTTGAGCTATTTGTTGCGACCGTCAGGGAGCAGTTTACTATGAAAACCTCCACCGTCCGTCCGTCCGTCCGTCCGTCCGTCCGTCCGTCCGTCCGTCCGTCCGTCCGTCCGTCACACCTTTGTGACCATCAACAAACGTCACACCTTTGTTGATGTTTAAATCGAAGAGTCTTGGTCAAATACTTCTGTTGGTTTCTGCACTGATCATTTATACAATTCAGCTGTGTTTGCTCGTGTCATCATGATGAGGTCATAAATCAGCCATGCCCAAATATAGATTTTACGGGTTTACATGCTTACTCAGTTATTCGTTATGTGAAAGTCCTATGACGTCTATGATATCTGACATCATCATACATACATTCCCTTTTATGCCCATAAATGGAGATCCCCTCTGTAGAACCAGCCACTGACATCACTGTAATGTCAGGGGAACCAAATCCCTTTTATGCCCATATGGAGATCCCTGTGATGCCAGGGGAACCAAATCCCTTTTATGCCCATATATGGAGATATGGAGATCCCCGTGTTGCCAGGGAAACCAAATCCATTTTATGCCCATATATGGAGATCCCTGTGATGCCAGGGGAACCAAATCCCTTTTACGCCCATATATGGAGATCCCTTATGTCATCAATATTAAGCCCATATCTGTGAATATCTTTGGGTACCAGATGTCTCCATATATGGTTAAATGGTCCGATATACATCACTGGCCAGAAGACCAAGAAATGGTGCAACCTCGCCCTTTGCTTTTCTCCCTATAGGCATCTTACTGGTAGGTAGTTTAATGAGGAATGCAGTATGGTGGTAGGTAGGTAGTTATGGCCTTTGATGTAAGATTTTCACTTTCTAGGATAACTATATTTGCTATTCCCAGATGATGCCCTTTTAGGGTACCCCTCATGCCCATATATGGAGATCCCCAGGCTTTACTAATTAACATAAGTTTTATGCCCATATATGGAGATCAGTGTCCCAATGTCATCAGATATATGGGCATAAATGGACACAGGCAAACTAGATGGGCTGTATGGATATCCAGATGTGTGATGTAAGTGTTTTATTCCAAATGTGGCACCCCACAGACATATTTCCAGAAACAAAATCCCTTTCATGCCCATATATGGAGATTTCTGATGTCATCAATCCCAGGCCCTGTAAAAAACATGGTTGCTATGGTATGAGCAACTTATGTCTCCATATATGGAGATTCAACTTCAATGAGTAACCATGGTAAACTGTCAACTGCCCGTATTTCTTGATAATTGGTAAAACAAACTTTTGGCCTATTTGTGGAGATAAGTGACCAACGGTCGCTTATCTCCCGATTAGGGAGTCTTACTGGTACTTTACTTGAGTAGTTCTAATTTCCAATACTTTTACTTCTACTTCACTACATCTCGGTTCCAAATATTGTACTTTTACTCCACTACAATTTTTGAAAACTTTAGTTAGGGTGCCCACACACCAAAATACCTAGAGTGGAATCCGCCAATGCGTTTCAATGAGAATGAAGTGTTTTTTGCCAGTAGAGGATTTCTGCAAAAAAACGCTCCATTCTCATTGAAATGCATGAAGTGTTTTTTTGCCAGTAGAGGATTTCTGCAAAAAAACGCTCCATTCTCATTGAAATGCATTGGCGGATTCCACTCTAGGTATTTTGGTGTGAGGGCACCCTTACTAGTTAGTAGTTACTTTGCAGATATAAATTATAATATTATAAAACATGCATGGACCACTTTAGCCCTATTTCATAAGTTGGCTATTTGAAAATAGCAGATCTACAAGCTCCCAACGCGTCGCGATGCGACGCGTTGTGAGCTTGTAGATCTGCTATTTTCAAACATTTAGTACTTTTACTTTTGGTACTTTAAGTACATTTTGATGCCAATACTTTCATACTTTTACTCAAGTACATTTTGAATTCTGGACTCTTACTTGTAACGGAGTACATCTACAGTGCAGTATTGATACTTTTAATTAAGTACAAAATGTGTGTACTTTTTCCACCACTGCATTCTCCACCCTCCTTAAACCACCCCACCTTCATCTCTCTCAGCGGACGCTTTTGTCAATTTCAATTCAATTCAAAGGGCTTTATTGGCATGAGAAAACATACGTTTACATTGGCAAAGCAGAAGTGTACACAGTACAATACAATCAATCAATATAATACAATCAAAATAAAATATGTACAATTTAAAGGGATGGAACAGTTTTCATATATGGAGATTACTCGATGCAGACAGTGCAAGGATGTATACACCATGATTGCTAGTCTTTAATGTGTTTGTGTTCCATTTGATATCCTTCTCCTATCACAGCAGCTTACAAATCTTGCTGCTGTGATTGCACATTGTCGTTCTTCACCCAGCAGATATGGGAGTTTTTCATCATTGGTCATGTTTTCAAACTCTCCTTGTGTGGTTATGATCTTTGGGAAGTATGTGTCTGTGATGTCTTGGTTCAGTGGGCAGGCGGTTAGGAAGTGTAGTTCAGTTTCCGCTTAATTTTCTGCGCAGTGTGTGCAAAGTCTGTTTTCTCTAGGGAGCCTGGTATGCCTATGGCGGCCTTTCTCAATCGGAAGACTGTGCTCACTGAGTCTGTACCTAGTCAAGATATGTCTTTGTTTTGGGTCTGTAACCTTGCTCAGGTATTCTGCCACTGGGTATCTGTTTAGGGTCAAATAGCATTCTAGCTTGCTCTGCTTTTGCGTTGCTTCTCTCCAATGTGTCAGGTAGCTTTCTTTTTGCTGTTATAATTTGGTTTAGTCCAGTGAATTTTCTGTCTGGTGGCTCAGCTTGTGTTTGTGTGCAGAGTTCCTGGAGGCTGACGGGGCATCTCTCTAAAGTTTCTCTGTGGGTGAGTGCCTTGTATCTGGGTCACTTTCTTTTAGGTGGTTATACGATTTCTCTTTTTTTTATTGAGAATTGATTTGCAGAATTCTGTGTAGGGTCTCAATTTGATGCTTATAATACCATTTTTCGAAATCTTGGTTTGCAGATGGTCCCCAGATCTCACAACCATATAGAGAAATTGGTTCTATCACTGAGTCCAGCATTTTAAGCCAGGTTTTTATTGGGATGTCACCTACTTTTTATTGGGATGTCACCTACTTTGAAAAGAAGGAGGAGGATATCAGTAGTTCCTTCCCCCATTTCCCCCCAAAAAACAGTGCCTAACACACCCAAATCTATCCCTATCATACCATGTCTATCCTCCTTATCTCCTCTCTCTCCTGAAGAAGTCCTAAAACTAGTGACCTCACACTAGACCTACCACATGTCCCCTTGACCCCATCCCTTCCTCAATCTTCCAAACCATTGCACCTGATCTACTCTCCTTCATAACCTCTATCATCAACACATCTGTAACTTCAGGCTGTGTTCCATCTGCCTTTAAGGCAGCCAGAGTATCGCCACTCCTCTAAAAAATAACTTATGACTCCTCAGACGTCAAGAACTACAGACCGGTATCACTCCTTTCCTTTCATTCAAAAACTCTTGAACGCGTTGTCTCTAACCAGCGTTGTCTCCATCTCTCACAGAACAACCCGTTGGATCCCAACCAGTCAGGTTTCAAATTGGCCCATTCCACAGAAGCGGCACTCCTTGCAGTCACAGAAGCACTCCATGCTGACCAGGCTGCCTCACAATCTGCAGTCCTGATTCTTCTGGACTTATCAGCAGCTGTTGACACAGTGAACCACCAGCTGCTCCTGGACACCCTTGCTGACCTAGGCATCACTGTGACGGCACTAAAGTGATTCTCCTCCTACCTAACTGACCGGACCTGCCAGGTCTTGTGGAAAGGTTTGCTTTCATCCCTCCTAACCGGAGTCCCCCAGGATCTGTACTTGGCCCCTCCTTTTCTCCCTGTACACGAAATCCCTTGGTGCTGTCATGGTCACAATCTATCCTATCACTGCTATGCCGATGACACTCAACTGTTTTTATCCTTCCCCCCTCTGCCACCCAGGTGGAAGAGCACATTGCTGCATGTCTGGCTGACATCTCACTGTGGATGACAGCCCACCACCTCCTTGCATTAGTCACCCGGTCCTGTAGGTTCACGCTCTATAACATCTGTAGGATCAGACCCTTCCTCACCCAGGAGTCAGCCCAGCTCATCATCCAGACATCGTCAAAACTCGAATACTGTCTTGGCCTGGGTTCGATTCCCGCTGGGGACACTGTGGGCGCTGGGGTTGTGTTCTCTCCTCCGCGTCTTCAGTACGGCAGTGCCCATACCCTAGGTGGGGTTGGCGAAAGGGCCTTTCTGTGTGGAGTTTGCATGTTCTAACTGTTCTCCTATAGGTAGGTACCCTCACAAATAAACATGCAGCAATCCTGGTCTCTATACTGCCTCCCCCTGGCCAGCTGGGGCACCTAATGGAGGGGAAAGAATCTCATTGTGTTGTGCCTTTAGTTTGTTAGTTGAGCGCCTCCCACTGGTTGCTTTTATTTTGACACTGTGTGACACTGTGTACCAGTAGTTTTCCATGAGCCCAGTACTTTTCCATTCACACCTGGTACTAATGGTCACACCTGGTACTGATCAATGCTATTAGCCACACCAGAAAAGGCCAGTTTCTCAGTTTGTTGAATGCAGCCTCCGAGTACAGCTGAATGAATCTGCCCTGCTACTTTATCTGTGTTTAGGCCTTCGAAATCATCTTCTAAGTAAAAGCTTTACTTAGATCAGCTTGTAGATCGGCACTTTTTGTGAAGTGCTGTATTTCATCTGTTTGACAGTAATTTGAGTAACTTTTTCATGCTTACAGTATGTTTGCCATGCCTACAGCATATCTGTGATAGTTTGATGCTTTGCTTATTGTATAGCATTTCATTTTCGCATCTTGCTTATTGTATTGTTTTGTTTGTTTGTTCGCAGTTTCACTCTTGTTCATTTAAGTCAATGTCTGGGAATAAAGAAGCTTGGAAGCTAGATCCTGACTCTGTTTGACTATTTGAATGGAGTTTGGCTTGCTGCTTAATTGTGTACCTACACACACACAAGGGGAGCAGTATAGTGAAAAGAAGAGTACGCAGCTGGCTAAACAACGCTACAGCAGCAGATCGCAGTGAGTAACAGATCAACTGATCGCAGTGAGTAACAAACAAATCATGGATGAACAGAATCAACAAGTCACTAGACCAAAGGTTGCCTCATCTGCCAAATACTCTGAAAGCCGACATTCATCACGCTCATCCAGAACATCAGTTGGTGTTGCAGCAGCACGTGCAAGAGCATTGGCAGAGGCTGCACGAGCCCGCGCTGCGTTTTCTGATAGGGAGACTGCCATCAAAGTTGACAAAGCAAGATTAGAAGCTAATTTGGATGCCCTGAAGCTACAACAAGAGGCAGCAGCGGCTGGGGCCCATGCAGAGGTTTTGGAGGCTGCAGCAGAGGCTGAGGAGTTTCATAGCGGGAAAAGCTTCCCACTACCAGAACAAAGTGCACATGAACGTGTGAGCGAATATGTCAGGGACCAAGCCAGTCTACTTAGCCAGCAGTCTCAGTCACCTTTGAATGTAACCGATGAACACCTAGCAGAACACAATATTCAGCATCGTTCTCGAAGTGATGACTTTCAGAATGTTTTGGGAGATGATGATGATAATTATGATGAGGAGGATGGTGCAGCTGGTGGTGCCGACCCCTCAGCTCATAATGAAGCTTTAGAGGAATATAATGATGACGAGGATGTTATACCTGATGCTGACCCCTCAGCTCATAATGTAGCTTTTAGGGAAGATCAGATCCAGTATGTTGTGGTCGATTCCTATCGCTCAGGTCATAACTCGCTACCAAGGTCAGTGCAGCCCCTGACAGTATCGACTGCCAACCCCCCAGATCGGAACCAGCATGTTGTGGTCGATTCTTATTCCCCAGTACGTAACTCTCAACCAAGGGCAGTGCAGGCCCAGGCAGTATCGAGTTCCTACCACTCGGTACGTAACTTACAACCACGGTTAGTGCAGTCCCAGTCTGTTTTGAGGCCTCAAGATTCTCCCTCAACTGGCTATGCAAAAAAGGCAAATTCTCCTCAAATTAAAAAGGAACAGCAAACATCTAGTTCACCAGTACATCAACCAGAGTCTTCAGTCATAATGGACATGGCAAAGTACCTGGCTCGCAGAGAGGTTGTGAGCAGCGGCCTATCAAAATTTGATGACCGTCCAGAAACATATAGAGCTTGGAGGTCATCATTTTGCAACACAATTAGAGACTTGGATCTTACTGCTGGTGAAGAGATTGACCTGCTGTCAAAATGGCTGGGTAAGGAGTCCTCTGAATACGTCAGGCGTCTGAGGGCAGTTAATATAGGAAACCCTGTAGCAGCTTTACAAATGATCTGGGCAAGATTGGAGGAATGTTACAGCGCTCCAGAGGTCATAGAAAGTGCTCTGTTCAGAAGGCTGGACAGCTTTCCCAAAATCAACCAGAAAGACAACTACAAGTTAAGAGAATTGGGAGATCATTTAATGGAGCTACTCTCAGCAAAGGAAGATGGCTATCTGCCAGGCTTAGCATACTTGGATACCCCTCGGGGCATTGGGCCCATCGTAGAAAAACTGCCTTACGGCTTACAGGAGAAATGGATTTCTCAGGGGTCAAAGTATAAGGAGGAATATCATGTCTCATATCCCCCCTTTGCTTTCTTTACCAATTTCGTCTGCCATCAAGCAAAAACTAGAAACGATTCTAGCTTCGCAATTCCTGGCAACAGCACTCCTCGGTTCGAGAAACCTCCCCCAAAGCGCCTTAACTTCCAGAATCCAGTGTCAGTGCATAAGACTAATGTCTCCCCTGCTGAATCCCAGAACGAAACGGCACCTAAAGACGATCCAGCTAAACACTGTCCCATCCATAATAAGCCCCACCCACTGAGGAGGTGCCGTGGCTTCAGAATGAAGACAATGGAAGAACGTAAAGCTTTGCTGAAAGAGCAAGGGATCTGCTTCAAGTGTTGCTCATCATCTTCACATCTTGCTCGCAACTGCAAGGCTGTATTGAAGTGTGATGAGTGCAGCAGCGACAGTCATCCTACAGCCTTACACCCCGGTCCTCCTCCAGCAGCATTCAGGTCTACGAAGCCCCCATCAGACCACGGCGGGGAGGAGGAAAATGAAACTGGCAGAGAGACAGAAGATGGGAATACTTCTTCAGCGCCAGCAGTGAGCTCTCTGTGCACAGAGGTTTGTGGCGGCAACCTCAATGCAAAGTCCTGCTCCAAGATAAGCCTAGTTAAGGTCTATCCTATAGGGCAACCTGAGAAAGCTGTAAGAATGTATGTCATGCTCGATGACCAGAGCAAGAGATCATTAGCCAGGTCAGAGTTTTTTGAACTGTTTAGCATCCATGGCAGTACATCCCCTTACACCTTGAAGACATGTGCTGGTACCAGAGAGAGCTCAGGCAGACGAGCTTCAGGTTATCAGATTGAATCACTCGACGGTGGAATCCGCATGCCATTGCCAACACTAATTGAATGCAACGACATACCAGACAATCGTGACGAAATCCCAACACCTGAGGCAGCTCTTCATCACCCCCATCTCAAGAGCCTTGCTGCTGAGATTCCAGCTCTAGACCGTGCAGCCCATATCCTTCTCCTTCTTGGGAGAGATATACTAAGTGTTCATAAGGTGAGGCGTCAAATCAATGGCCCTGGCGACACACCTTTCGCTCAGAAGTTAGATCTGGGTTGGGTCTTGGTTGGTGATGTGTGCTTAGGGAACGCCCACAAGCCGACTGTTCACAGCTTTAAGAAAAGCATCCTTGAAAATGGAAGACCTTCACTGTTCAGACCATGCACGAGTCATGTCCACCTTAAAGAGAAGGTAAATTCCAGCTCACAGAAAAGTCTCTCTCAAGGCCACTGGAGTAGCAGACGGGAAGATTACCTTGGACTCAGTGTCTTCAAGAGAACAGTCGATGACGATAAGCGTGCATTGTCCATCGAAGATGAACTCTTTCTGGAGATAATGGACGAGGAGGTCTTCCAGGATGAGTCCAACAGCTGGGTTGCGCCTCTTCCCTTCAGGTCTCCCAGGCCACCCATGCCAAATAATAGAGAACAAGCTGTCACCCGCCTCTCTTCATTACGACGTTCGTTAGAACGAAAGCCAAAGATGAAGGAGCAGTTCTTTACTTTCATGCAGAGGCTCTTCGACAGCAACCATGCAGAGCCAGCACCTCCACTGCCAAAAGGAAGAGAGTGCTGGTATTTACCAACGTTTGGTGTCTATCACCCCAGAAAGCCAGACCAAATCAGAGTGGTTTTCGACTCGAGTGCACAATACAATGGCATCTCCCTGAACAACGTCCTGCTCACTGGACCGGACCTGAATAACAGCCTGCTGGGTGTCCTGATTCGTTTCAGGAAGGAACGTGTCGCAGTGACTGCTGACATTCAGCAGATGTTTCATTGTTTTGTTGTAAGGGAGGATCATCGGGACTACTTGCGCTTTCTCTGGTATCGGGACAACGACCCAAGCAAGGATGTGGTCGAGTACAGGATGAGGGTCCTTGTATTCGGCAATAGCCCATCACCAGCCGTGGCTACCTACAGCCTCCGACGGGCAGCGATAAAGGGCGAACAGCAACACGGGCCAGACACCAGACACTACGTAGAAAGGGAGTTCTACGTAGATGATGGACTCATCTCCTTGCCAACAGAGGAGGAAGCAATTAGCTTGATAAAGAGGACACAAGACTCACTCTCTGAATCAAACCTGAGGCTTCACAAGGTCACATCAAACAGCATTGATGTCCTTAGAGCATTTCCAGTGGAAGACCACGCAAAGGACATCAAGGACCTTGACCTTGATGGAGAAACTCTTCCCACACAGCGCAGCCTTGGCTTAAGTTGGGAAGTTTCTACTGACACATTCACATTCCAGGCGTTTGTCAGTGACATGCCCTTCACACGCCGTGGAGTTCTGTCCACAATCAATAGCCTCTTTGATCCTCTAGGCTTCGTTGCCCCTGTCACTATTAGAGGAAGATTCTTGCTCAGAGAACTGTCTATCGGTGCAGGTGACTGGGATGATCCACTCCCACCAGAGAAGTACAGTGTGTGGGAGGCATGGAGGAGCTCACTACGAGAGTTACAACAACTTCATATCCCTCGAGCTTACACGGTCACCTCTCCCGCAAAAGCTTTGCGAAAGGAAATCTGCATCTTCTCAGACGCTTCAACCAAAGCCATTGGTGCTGTAGCATACCTCAAGACGACTACAGAGGATGGTCAGATCAATGTTGGCTTCATTCTGGGGAAGTCGAGACTGGCACCACAACTTGAGCCCACTATACCCAGACTAGAGCTGTGTACTGCAGTACTAGCCGTGGAAATGGCCGAGCTTATTGTCCAAGAGATCGACCTCCAGCCTGATGCTGTAACCTTCTACTGTGACAGTAAGGTAGTGCTCGGATATATATGTAACGAGTCGAATCGCTTCTATGTATATGTCCATAACAGAGTTCAAAGAATTCGCCAATCCACTCAGCCAAAGCAGTGGAAGTATGTTCCCACGGAACATAATCCTGCCAATCATGTTTCCAGGTCTGTCGATGCTTTTCAGCTCGCAGACACCAACTGGCTCACAGGTCCAGCATTCCTGTATGAACAGCATGAAGTTAACAGTGAACAGCAAGACGTCTATGAGCTAGTTAAACCTAGTGCAGACACAGAGATTCGTCCAGAAGTGACAAGCTGTGCCACTAGCACAAGAGACAAGCCACTTAACCCTGAATGGTTTGAGAGATTCTCTTCCTGGAAGTCCTTGCAAAGAGCAGTTGCAACGCTCATTCATGTAGCTCAAGCCTTCCAGTCCACAACCCAACTTCCTACTGAATGCAGTGGCTGGCATCATTGTTCAAAACCCCACACTGTCAGTACACTGTCCAAGGCAACGAACGCAATAATACTCTCCGTGCAGAAGACATTTTGCCTGGCAAGCATCATGTTTCCACATTGCTCATACGCCACTATCATGAACAAGTGGAGCACCAAGGCCGCACGTTCACAGAAGGAGCTGTTCGAAGTGCGGGAATATGGCTGATTGGTGGCAAGAGAAGCATCAGCAGCATTCTTCAGAGATGCGTCACATGTCGAAAGCTCAGAGGCAAAATGGAAAGGCAGAAGATGTCAGACTTACCAGAGGAACGGCTGAGCACCTCACCACCTTTTACGTACACAGGTCTGGATGTCTTCGGTCCTTGGACAGTGGCAGCAAGGCGCACAAGAGGAGGTCTAGCTCACAGTAAGCGCTGGGCCATGCTCTTCACCTGCCTGAGCATTCGCGCTATCCATATAGAAGTCATTGAGTCTATGGATACTTCATCCTGTATTAATGCACTCAGGAGATTCTTTGCCCTCCGAGGCCCCTCCACGCAGATGCACTCTGACTGTGGGACCAATTTCATTGGTGCCTGCAATGAGCTTGAATTCCACAAGGTGATGAGAGAGTCAAAGGTGCAGAGGTACATCAACAGTCAAGGATGTACTTGGGATTTCAATCCACCCCACTCCTCGCATATGGGAGGCGCATGGGAGCGCATGATTGGAGTTGCACGGAGAATCTTGGATTCTATGCTGATGCACACAAGTTCTTCCAGCTTAACTCATGAGGTCCTGTGCACCCTGATGGCGCAGGTGACAGCCATTGTCAACTCTAGGCCTTTAGTTCCAGTCTCTGCAGACGGAGACTCACCTCTGATACTTACACCTGCGATGCTCCTCACACAGAGGCAGAGTGTACCACCCCCTCCTGGGAAATTCACAGAGCATGATCTCTATAGACAGCAATGGCGCCAAGTGCAGTACTTAGCTGACCAGTTTTGGAATCGCTGGAAGCGAGAGTATCTGCAGACACTGCAAGTTCGCCACAAATGGCAAGACTCATGTCCTAACATTGAAGTCGGAGATGTTGTCTTACTGAAGGACAGCACAGCAGCCAGGAATGACTGGCCTATGGCAGTCATAACAAGCACCTTTCCCAGCAATGATGGAAGAGTTCGCAAAGTAGAACTCCAGGTAGCTAAGCAAGGAGCAATCAAGAAGTTCCTTAGACCTGTGTCTGAGATCATCCTTCTCCTGAAGAACAGCTCCACGTCTGGAGACGAAGCAACAACGAAAGGGCAAGTGGTAAAGACTTGACCCCAACGGTGGGTTATGTACTAGTGACCTCTGACCCCGAAAACTGAAGAAGTAGGACTGTAATCCTTACAATTCTGTTTAGTTACAGTATATATGTTAATATGTATGTGGCATCTTTACAGATACCAGGCGGGGAGTGTTGTGCCTTTAGTTTGTTAGTTGAGCGCCTCCCACTGGTTGCTTTTATTTTGACACTGTGTGACACTGTGTACCAGTAGTTTTCCATGAGCCCAGTACTTTTCCATTCACACCTGGTACTAATGGTCACACCTGGTACTGATCAATGCTATTAGCCACACCAGAAAAGGCCAGTTTCTCAGTTTGTTGAATGCAGCCACCGAGTACAGCTGAATGAATCTGCCCTGCTACTTTTTCTGTGTTTAGGCCTTCGAAATCATCTTCTGTAAGTAAAAGCTTTACTTAGATCAGCTTGTAGATTGGCACTTTTTGTGAAGTGCTGTATTTCATCTGTTTGACAGTAATTTGAGTAACCTTTTCATGCTTACAGTATGTTTGCCATACCTACAGCATATCTGTGATAGTTTGATGCTTTGCTTATTGTATAGCATTTCAATTTCGCATCTTGCTTATTGTATTGTTTTGTTTGTTTGTTCGCAGTTTCACTCTTGTTCATTTAAGTCAATGTCCGGGAGTAAAGGAGCTTGGAAGCTAGATCCTGACTCTGTTTGACTATTTGAATGGAGTTTGGCTTGCTGCTTAATTGTGTACCTACACACACACAAGGGGAGCAGTATACATTGGAATAACTTGTTCCATCACGCGCTACTGTACGTCCAGCTGGGGAAACTCCCCCCTGTCAGGTGAAAGGAAGCGGCTTGGACTCCTCATGAATAGAAGGAACATGAGGTTAGTCCGTTAGAGTTACGTGAGCACTTAAGCCTCTCCAACTGATCCAAAATGCCGCGGCACGATTGGTCTTCAACCAGCCAAAATTCTCACACTTCTCCACTCCCTCCACTGGCTCCCGGTTGCTGCCCGCACAGAGTATACAAAACACTGATGCTGGCCTTCAAAGCAGCCAGAGGTGTGGCACCTCCATACCTTCAAAGCCTGATCGACCCCTACAACCCCACCCGTTCACTCAGATCAGCTAACACAGGGATGCTGACAGAACCCTCGCTTAAAAACTCCAGGACACTCTCACCCTCCTGGTCCCCAAACTGTGGAATAAACTCCCTGTCGCACCTGCCCCAGAGCCAAAGGAGGCGTCTATCTTTCTGTCTATGTGTCATGTACTGTCTGTGTCGTGTACCTTTATTGTGTAGTGATGTCCTAGTGTTTCCTGTTTTTCCTTGTTACTATTACCTGTCTTGTTGCACCTCACTGTGATTAGTTATGTTCTCCACCTGTGTCTTGTTAGTCTTCAGCCAATCAGTGTTAGTCAGTGTCTATTTAAACCTCCCTGTGTTCACTGTTCCCTTGTCGGGTTATAGTCCATGTTGCTGTGTGTTCCTGTCTACGTAACCCTGCTGTAAGCCTGTTTGTTAGTTATTGTCTTCTGTGAGTCGTTACCCTACTTGTCATTAGTTTAGTATTTCCCAGTATAGTTTAGTGTCCCAGTCTTTTCCCTTGTGTTTCCTGTTTATTAATAAATATTGGACTTGATCTGCCTGCCTGCTCTGTTCTGCTTCTGGTGCCTCACACCGTGTGTTTGGTCCCCCATCGGTATTGTAGCTGTTGAGGCCGTCCTCATATAGACATAGACACAGTGTCAGGCCAGCCGTACTCATATGGTATGGACATATTGTGTGTGCATGTGTGTGTGCCTGGTCAGCCGTACTCATATGGACAGACATACATACATACACACACACTCAGTCAAATGGTGACGTGCCTGGCACAAAAAAAAAATCATACAGATCCGTCTTGATCGCTTGACTATAGAGATAATGTGTACCAATTTGCGTGATTTGTGTATTACACAGATCGGTGCAGTTATAGGTAAAAACACAAAATCGACCTGTTATTACTTACTTACTTACGCCTACTACCCCTTCTGGGGCATAGGCCGTCAACAAGTGATCTCCAGGCATCTCTGTCTTGAGCTGTTCTCTTCAGTTGGTTCCAGGTCATCTTCATGGTCTTGGTGTCTGCCTCCAGGTCTCTGCGCCAGGTGTTTCTTGGGCGACCCCTTTTCCGCTTTCCCTGCGGGTTCCATGTTAGCGCTTGTCTAATGATGGTACTTGGGGGCTTGCGCAAGGTGTGGCCTATCCAGCGCCATCTGCGTTTCTTTATTTCTTCTTCTGCGGGCACCTGGTTTGTTCTCTGCCAGAGTTCGTTGTTGCTGATGGTGTCTGGCCATCGGATGTGGAGGATCTTCCGCAGGCAGCTATTGATGAAGACCTGCACTTGCTTGATGGTGGAAGCTGTGGTTCTCCAGGTCTCTGCTCCATATAGAAGGACTGCCTTGACATTGGTGTTGAAGAATCTGACTTTGGTGTTGGGAGTCCGTTCTTTTGAGCTCCAGATGTTCCGTAGTTGCAAGAATGCTCCGCGGGCTTTTCTGATTTGTGCTCTAACGTCAGCGTCTGTGCCACCCTGCTTGTCAATGACACTACCAAGGTAGGTAAAGGCTTCCACTTCTTCCAATGCTTCGCCCTCCAGCGTGATTGCGTTGGTGTTGGCTACATTGGTCTTGTTGGTCTTCTCCTGCATCTGTTGTTGGGTGTGCGACAGCAGTGCCAGATCATCTGCGTAGTCCAAGTCGTCCAGTTGCGTCCAAGGTGTCCACTGTATCCTGTACCTTCTCTGTGCTGTGGAGAAGAGAAAAGGCGAGAGTAGACAACCTTGTCCGACCCCTGTCCTCACTTGGAAAGCCTCTGTGAGCTGCCCTCCGTGGACAACCTTGCATGTCAGTCCCTCATAGGAGTTCTTGATGATGGAAACAATCTTGGTCGGCAGACCGTAATGGCGGAGAAGTTTCCAGAGGGTCTCTCTGTCAAGGCTGTCAAAGGCTTTCTCGTAGTCCACAAAATTGATGTACAGGGGAGAGTTCCACTCTATCGACTGCTCCACGATGATGTGCAGGGCTGCAATCTGGTCTGTGCAGGATCGGTCCTTGCGAAAACCAGCTTGCTCATCGCGGAGTTGTGCATTGATGAGGTCCTTCATCCTGTTCAAGATCACTCTGTTAAAAACCTTCCCTGGCACTGATAGCAGTGTGATCCCTCTATAATTTCCGCAGTTACTAAGGTCCCCTTTCTTTGGGATCTTGATGAGGTAGCCCTCTTTCCAGTCTGCCGGAACCTCTTCTTCCTCCCGACCTGTTATAAGACCAACATTTTTAATTGGCATTTCTTCCTCGGCCTAGTGGGAATGTCCGTGCAAAATGTAACGGAAATTGCACACTGTGTTCATGATTTGATTCATCTGGAATCTGAAAGACTGAGATTAGCTGATCACAGACAGACACACACACGGACGGACGGACGGACGGACGGACGGACGGACGGACGGACAATTTGCCAGACGCTCTTAATCCAGAGCGATTTACAATAAGCAAGGTAATACATCGGTACATCAACATCAAGTGCAACTGGGAGTTTATTCCACAGTTTGGAAGCCAGGAGGGCGAAGAGTTTAGGGCGAGTGGATCGTTGTCCTGGGGTTTTTAGTGAAGGTTCTGTCAGCATCCCTGTGTTAGCTGATCTGAGTGCACGGGTGAGGTTGGAGGGTTCAATCAGGGTTTGAAGGTATGGAGGTGCCATACCGTTGGTGGCTTTGATGGACAGCATCAGTGTTTTGTATTCTGTGCGGGCAGCAACCGGGAGCCAATGGAGGGAGTGGAGAAGGGGGGGGGGGGAGACATGGGAACATTTTGTATGGTTAAAGACCAATCATGCTGTGCCATTTTGTATAAATTGGAGAGGCTTAAGTGCACATGCCGAGAGGCCAGTGAGGAGAGAGTTACAGTAGTCGAGTTTTGATATGACTGATGTCTGGATGAGGAGCTGGGCTGACTCAGGAAGGGTCTGATCCTACGGATGTTATAGAGTGTGAACCTACAGGATCGGGAGACTGATGCAATGTGTGCCTTGAATGAGAGCTGGCTGTCCAGGACGACACAGAGGTTCTTAGCAGTTGCAACCAAAGTCACCAGGGCGTAGTCTATGGAAATAGTGAGATCCCGCATGGGGCAGGACTTCGCTGGGAAGAAGAGAAGCTCCATCTTCTCTGGGTTCAGCTTGAGGTGGTGGGCTGACAGCCACTGTGAGATGTCAGCCAGACATGCAGCAATGCACTCTTCCACCTGGGTGGCAGAGGGGGGGAAGGACATAAACAGTTGAGAGTCATCGGCATATCAGTGATAGGAAAATTGTGAGCAGAGATGACAGCACCAAACCTTTCCACAAGACCTGGTAGGTCTGGTCAGTTAGGTAGGAGGAGAACCACTTTAGTGCAGTCCCAGTGATGCCTACCGGTAGGTCAGCAAGGGTGTCAATGAGCAGCTGGTGGTTTACTGTGTCGAATGCCGCTGAGAGGTCCAGAAGAATCAGGACTGCAGAGTGTGAGGCAGCCCGGGCAGCATTAGAGTGCTTCCGTGACCGCAAGGAATGCTGTTTCCGTGGAATGAGATGGTCTAAATCCCGACTGGTTGGGATCCAGCAAGTTGTTCTGTGAGAGATGGAGAGAAAGCTGGTTAGAGACAACACGTTCAAGGGTTTTTGAAAGAAAGGAAAGGAGTGATACTGGTTCTTGACGTCTGAGGAGTCAAGGGTTGGTTTTCTGAAGAGTGGCGTTACTCTGGCTGCCTTGTAGGCAAGCCTGAAGTTACAGATGTGTTAATGATGGAGGTTATGAAGGGGAGTAGATAAGGTGTAATGGTCTGGGGAAAGGATGGGGTCAAGGGGACACTTGGTACGTCTGGAGGAGGTTACTAGTTTGAGGACCTCATCAGGAGAGAGAGGAGAGAAGGAGGACAGACATGCTGGGGATAGAATTGGGTGAGTTAGACACTGTTTTGTGCCCACACAGGTTGCAGCCAGACTGGGAGTGTTGGCCTTTCCTCTGTCTTTCCCGCCACTCTGCTGTCTCTTGTGACGGGGGAAACCTGGAGACACTTGCTGTACTGGCAACTGTTTGGGTCAATGTTCCCCACTTCAAATCAGTCAAATCTTGGCTGGTAACACATAGTATGGGCTCTACATGTTCTGCTTCAAAGGGGTTCGATACTCATTGAACAAAGACCTGTCGTGCCAACTACTCAACTAGATCATAGACCTGATCCAGAGGGAAATGTAATTGTGCAATAAGGACAAAATAAAGGTACAGGTAGGGGTAGAGAACACGATCTCTTGTAAAAATACCAATACAAAGCCCTTTTCCCTCAACACTCTGCACACACTGCAAAGGATTCCAACCATGACGACATCTTCCACCCACTTGCATTGTTGTAACAGTCACAGGTTAAACCCCAGAAATTGTCCTCCCAATCGCTTGTTTGTTCCTGACTGAGTTCGGTCCCAGCGGATAGACCTGCCCACCCTCTGAGTGGACTGTTTCTCTGGTCTGGTGTTGTATTCTGAATCTGCAGTTTATCCGTCCGAAATGGCAGCTCCTCCAATAAGCGCAGGGAGTGGGGTGGGTCTAACGAATATCCAATCCGCGCAGCAGTTGAAACGATTACATTTCAGGAAGTTCATACAGTCACACCAGGCAGGCAGGCAGGCACACACACACACACACACACACACACACACACAGACACACACACACACACACACACACACACACACACACACACACACACACACACGCACACGCACGCTGATCTCACCAAGTTGTTAATGTTGATTACATGTTTCTTGTCGTAGTTCTGTGTGGAAGCAGTTACTCACACAGACAGACACACACACAGTCACACACGCCATGCACGATCACTCACGGCCGCACACGTGCGTTGCGCGCATGCTTGCACACAGACACACATACGCAATGTTTGTTGCCATTGTGTTCGCTAATGGATTGGCTTGCTCTCTGTTTGTCTGTCTGTCAATACTCATAGTATTAACTGCTTTGACCATTGACGTCTTACTGTGATTCAAAGGCAGTTGACTAGTCCATCCATCCATCCATCCATCCATCCATCCAATAAATCTTCAACCGCTTATCCGAAATCGGGTCGTGGGGGCAACAGTTCCAGCAGAGAGCTCCAGACTTCCCTTTCCAGAGCAACATTTGCCACTTCCTCCTGGGGGATCCTGAGGAGTTCCAAGGCCAGTGTAGAGATATAATCCCCCATCTTGATAAATAGATGGATAACTTTATTATCCCACGGGGGGAAATCAGCTCAGAGGCGGCACAGCAGTTAAGGTTACATAATTACAAGAGTATGAAAAGAAAAAAGTACTGTTGTGTACAGCAAAAAACAAGGCAAAAAAATAACAAAAACTAGAACTGCACTCTGTCGAGTGCGCCTTGTGCACAAGTAGGCCATGTATGGCCTACTTGTCACCAGCAGAGCGTGCCATGAGGTGCGCTCACCACTGGCATCACCAGAAATGCTGGTCCCTGATTGGGCTACGGGCTTAAACACACACAGCTAGCTACCTACCTGCATACGCAGCCGAACGCAGTACTTGCACGCTCTGCTGGAGCAAGTAATAAGATAAGTATAACAATATAGAGCGGAGGTAAACAGAGGTAAAAACCCCCAAAAGTGTACATAACAGTCAGTTTCATGAGTGTCTCTCCGTTATCTCGTCATAAAACAAATAATTATACAGTACTACTGCCATCAGTACAGTGCCATCGATCATGTGCTCACAGCAAAAACGGCACAAGAGCTTACCCTGCCTAGGAATGTAAATAGAGTCAGTCTTGAAACAACTATATATTCCAAGTTAGGTTACGAAAGTCCGGGCCAAGCAACCATTGTCTGTCTGTCTACATTGGCCCATGGTCTTCCAGGGGGTCTCCTCTCATTGGGACATGCAGCGAGGACCTCCCTAGGCAGACACTCAGGAGATATCCGTACTAGATGCCATAACCACCTAAGCTGGCTCCTTTCAAAGTGAAGTCTCTCGCAGATCACTGAACTTCTCACAGTATCTCTGCGGAGAGGCTGGCCACCCGTCTGAGAAAACTGCCGCTTGTATCCGCGATCGTATTCTTTCGGTCATTACCCACACTTCATGACCATAGGTGAGAGTAGGAATGAAGATTGCTCAGTATATCGAGAGCTTTGCCTTCTGGCTCAGCTCTCTTTTCGTCACAACAATGTGGTACAGCAAGTGCAGTACAGCAACTACAATACAGTGCTGTACAGCAACTGCAATACCACTCCTGCTGCTGTGATCTCCTGCTCTGTGCTCCCCTCACTCGCGAACAAGACCCTGAGATACTTAACCTCCTTCACTTGGGGCAAAGTCCCGTTCCCTATCCAGAGAGAGCACAATCTATTGGTCTCAGATTTGGATCCCAGTTGCCACACATTCAACTGCGAACTGATCCGGTGTGAGCTGGAGGTCTTGGTTCCATGAAAGCCGGCCGCACACTACCCGACAATCGGGGCATTTAATTACCCTCCCGACAATTGGGCTGCCTGCGACTGAATCTGGGCCTACTATCGGGCATAACATTTTTCTAGTGTGATGGCTCACAGATTCAATCTGAGCCCAGCCGAGTGGCTCGGAGGACGATCGGGGCCAGCCCGACTCTTTTCAAAAATGTTTGATATTTTTCTGGATCACTACTGGTCTGGAAGACTGGAACAGCAGTGGGGGACAGAGAGAAAATACAGTCGCTGATGGACGCAAGTCTGACCAGTTTCAACTTCTGCACGCCGTCCTCAGTGTTTGCGACGCAATATACAGTATTTACATAAACGCCAGGTCGGCTGCCACTCTTAATTATTTTAGATAGCCTTTTAAACCACACTTGGTTGGTTGTGTGTTGTGTGTGTCCTGCCAGCAGCAGGCTGCTGCTGCTCACTGAGTCTGTGACTGACTGTGCGGTGCGCTCCAGCCGCTCCTGTGATTGTGACTTGACCTTTAGGAGGAAACAGTGCTGTATGCATGCCGTGGCGGTTCTGTCCTGCTGTGTGCACTCCATGACGTTGTTTAGGGCATAAACAGTTGTCTGATTTTCACAATAAAATGTTAACCGCCTGTGTTTAGTCGCACACCGTCCGTCCCCGTACCTGCACATTTATAATAGTATATATTCTGGCAATTAATGAATACAGAAGCTGATTGCTCCTGACAGATTCACATTCTTCAGTTCAGGAAAAAAACACATTTACTTCTCGAATACATAAAAGAAGGGTGTTTCTGTGAGACCATAAAACCGGGGTTATGCTAGTAACCTAGAAGTATAGATTCACTCTGTGACTCCATGCTATGGGAAGATGTGATAAACTCCTGTATTGTGTGCTTAGCAAACCGAAAGGGGTCACCCCCACTGCCCGAGATCTATTCGTAGGGCCGTGAGTACCCATAAGGTATAGTGACATGTCTCAAACATGGAGTCACAGCAAAGAGCAACTTTTTTTATTTATTTTTTATTAGATGCAATTGTGAACAATAGCCATATAAGATAATGTATACACCATCCATTGGCCAATCATACGGTTCACTGCAGCTCAACAGTCAGTCAGTGTGAGGGGTGGTCAGGAGATGTCTATGAACTCTGCGTTTAAAGGCTTGAAGGCCATTGTCTGTGATGGAGTCGACCACATACTCTGGTAAGCTGTTCCACACCCGGACAGCAGTGTGGAGAAAGGTTCTGTCCAGTGTGCGTGTATTGGAGCCTGGGGGGCTGAGAGCATGTTCTGGCATGGCTGTGCATAGGCGGGTGGTTCGCCGTCTGACGTATGGGGGAGGGAGCATATCCTGGAGGTCCCTTGGGCAATGGGGGTTGTGCATTTTGTACAGGACCGTAGCGGCAGCAACCTGTCTTCTGTGTTTAAGGCCGTCGATGGAGAGTGTTGTACTGGCAGTGTCCTGGTCAACTCCAATTATTTTGAGGGCCTTCCTCTGAATATTGTCAAGTAGACCAAGATGTGTAGGGGGAGCACTCATCCAGCTGAGTGAGGCGTACTCCATGACACTGCGGACCTGTAGCTTGTAGACAGTTGCTCGGTTCTCTGTGGTGAGTTTACTGGCTACTCTCCTCAGTGCTGCCAGCTTCTGACCAGCCCGGATGGAGATTTTGGTCAGGTGTTTCGACCAAGACAGCTTATTGTCTATTGTGACACCCAGGATGTCAAGCTCATTTGTGGTGGACAGACAGTGCCCATTGAAGCGTAAGTCCAGCAGGGATGGAGTCCTCTTTCTTGAGAGTGTCATGAACTTGCACTTCGTTGGTTCAAAGGTGGTCTTCCATCTGTCACCCCAGATGGTAATTTGTTGGAGATCCCGGTTCAGGCTAGCCTCCACTTCAGCCCTATCTGCTGGAGATCTTATGCGAGCAAAGAGGGTTGAGTCGTCGGCGTACATGTACAGCTCGTTCTCACACACTTCAACCAGGTCATCGATGAAGATGGAGAATAGGAGGGGACCAAGGATTGTGGTACTGAGGCATTGATGGAACAAGGTTCTGAGGCCTGCCCTGAAAGGACAACTCTGATGGATCTGTTCGATAGGTAGCTTTGGAGCCATGGGAGCAGCTTTCCAGACACTCCTCTCGAGTAGAGTTTAGCCATCAGACCGTGATGCCACACTCTGTCAGATGCCCCTTGTATGTCCAGGGCTATGACACAGACTTCCTCGCTCAAGTCCAGGTAGTTGTTCCACGTCTGGCACAGGATGTTCAGGAGGTCAGCAGTACTGTGTCCCGGTCTGAATCCAGCTCATGCTGACGAAGCCGCTGCCACCTCACCACGGGAAAAGGGGCTCTCCTGCACAACTGGGGGCTGTGTACTCCCACCATGGAAGCTACATGCAGCCTTCCCAAGACTCAAGAGGGGAAAGGAAATTTACCCCACACAGCAGGGCACTGGTCCATCCCACTAGGGGAGCGCCAAGTGACGTCCTGCACACCCGGCAAGTGATGAACGAAGACCTTGACTTTTCCTCAAAGTTGTAGGCGGATACCGAACGGTCAAGCAGGCCACCTGCACTGGTAGTCGTGAGGGACCCACGACACCCAACAGGCATGCACCAAGTTGCACAAAAACAATCCCCAATGGGTCATCGTGTCCGGCCAGTGTTTACAACGTACTGGGGCACGCCCAGCAGGGCCCCACCCATATAACCTGCAGGATCCCTGAGTACGGGTGGGACATCACGACCCGAGTCTGCCATAGCAGAGTCCTGCTCAAAGCAAACCGTAGGGGTCGTCGTAAGGAGACATAACCTTCGACACCCAATGGCTCCAATCCAAGGCCAATCAGGGCAGCATCCGCCTTATTTTCAGGGAGAACAAGATAAACCTTGCGCTCATCTGAGAGGCCAGGAGGTCGACCTGATGGCCTAAACGTTCCAGAACTGCCAAGGGCCGGTCGCGCTAATGCAAATGGGCCCTGGGCTATCCCGTGTAGCACCAGTGACCTCTAGCCGTGTGCATGGGGATGCGTCCCATAATCGCCAATATGCCATGTCATCCGGTGTAACCAGCGTACGATGACCCCTCAAGACCAGGGGAAGAAACTGTGTTGCAGAGAGGCTGCTAGCGGCCTCAACCGGTCACTTTGGCCATGCAATTAAACATCCGTCCTTATCGTCACGCTGACCGTATAGGGAGAAAAACCTGTGCCCTGCCAATGACAGATTGGCATCACAAGGCTCCCAATGCTCAAAGGACCAAGGGGCTGCGACCGGGGAATACCACAGCAATGGCCGGGAAGGTTTCGCTCCTAATGTGCAACGTGATGGAACAACCTAAGCCACAAAAGGGGTTGTGGTATTCAAGTGAAAACGTGACAGGCAAGACATAAATAAATGTAGTCCGACCCGAAACGACCTGGGCCATGAATGGAACGGAGCCCAGGGCAAGGCCCGGGACTCCACCGTAGAAGAGGACATTGCCTTATATGGTCGAGTCCGGGGTCCCAGGTTCCAGTGAGGCGTGTTATCACCTACCAAGCACGCCTTGCCTTCTCGAATCAAGACAGCTAATGGCGGCTGTGCAGTCAACAGGGCTGTTACACGGGGGCCTTGAAGTCACCACTAAAGGTGTTTCTGCGTACCCTCGACGAATACATCAGGAATGTTCCGAATTTTATGAGTTTGTGAGCTTTTTCCCCGGAAAAACCCAGGGATTTCCTGTGTGTCAGGAAATATGGGACGTGGGAAACAATATCCCTGGCTTGACGAGGTGAAGTAGCCCTTCTACCTTAACCGCTGTAGGAGGCCCGTCCATCCGCTTAAGGTACCCAATCGAGGGATCACATGTACGATATGGACGTCTTCTCCCCCCCTTCATTTTAAGAGAGGAAAACGGGAGTAAGGCCGTATTTTAGCAGTAGCAGCAGCAGTCCCAGGATTTGCGTATCAAGCTAGCCCGGGGTTCGGGGCAGTGAAGCCAAGTATCAAGCTCTGGTCGTCGAGCGTAGGGTTGGGAGTGTCTGGGGCCCTCCTGTCGCACTCGGAAGAACACCGCGACCTGTAAGACTGCTAGCTTGTTGAGCGTGGGGCAGTACGGCCGGCCTGTGTTGGATCTGGGCGAGGTTATCGCGCTCACTAGCTCCTCTAGCAACAACCCAAGTTACGTGATCTAAGCTAGCTCATCTTCAACGCAGAGCAAGCTAGGCTAGGCTTGTTATGCTAGGCTAGGCCTCGTTAACCAATCGTCAAGGAGGCACTTTCTCGATGTAGAGAGAAATAATCTCTAGCGAAACTTACGTGTGTTTCAAAACAGCAACTGGGGTTCTTGTTAAAGGAGCGCTGTTTCCGGTGATGACGACGGAGGCGCGCTGTCTCAGGTGACCTTGAGCCACGTGAGCCACTTCCGAGCGAGCGGTAGTGAGCGAGTCGCTGTGTCGAACGTTGTGAAGGTCGCATGAGCCGACACAGCGCTGTTAGGCCGGATTTAGACTGCAGTCCAATTCAGCCCAAATCCGATTTGGTTGTCAAATCCGATCTTTTGGCCTGAGTTTTCACACAGCATTTGCAAGTGACACAGATCTGATCTGTGCGTTCAGACAACGTCAGCCCAAAGCTGCCCTGCGGCGACATGTATGCTTTAGTTACCGTGGTAACGATGTAGGCGTCATGACGTTACGTCACTACGTCGACGCTAGTTGATTACGTTCAGGAAATGCGACATAATAGACCATAGTAAACACACGTTACAATATTGTTTTTCTCTCTTATTTTCTTTACTCTTGTTTCGCTCTTCTCTCTGGTTTTAACTGCTTAGCTCACGTGTTTTATCTCTTCTCTTTTGTTTTTCTCATGTGCTCAGTGCGCTGTAATCAAATAGTAAATACTCGCGCTCTGTAATGATGTAATTTACAGCCGCGCTTGGGTCGCGCAGCAAGTGACGCTTGGCCAGTTTGATGTGACTTGCATATAACTCTATGGGGTGGATGTGGTTGCTGCTTTCAGAGTCAGATGTCCTCAGATCCGATATGGATCGGATTTGAAACCACCTCTGGATGTGGTTTTTCAAAATCGGATTTCATGTGACATGCATGTGACCTGTCTGGATTTAGACTATTTAAAAAAAATCGGATTCCACTTTTGATGTGACTCAGATCTGATTCAGGCTAGATTTCAGTGTCAGTGTAAAGCCGGCCTTAGAAGTAGTAAACCAGGGGGCCAGAATAGTTCCCCCCCCGTCTTTCGAAAGAGCGAGATTTCCCCGATTGACATCTGCATTTAATGTCCACGTAGTGGCCGGGCAGCGGCATGCTTCTCAATATCTTGACTGACTGTATGGCAGCTTAGGCTATAAATCAAACTATTAACATTAATCCAACCATCATGGTTTACACATTTGCCTTTTAATTTCTTGTCCATGACTCCACGTAGCGGCCGGGCAGCGGCAGGCTATTCAATATCTTGACTGTTAACTGTTGACTGTAGCAGCTTATAATTCGAACTATTTACATTAATCCAACCATCATGGTTTACATGTTTTCATAGCATCCACCATGGACGGGTTCAACGCCAGAATGCCCCTGGCAAGTAGGCCTAGTTTAGGGTAGGTGTGGTGGTGTTCTCGCCATCAGCCCAACACATCTCTCGTTGTACATCTGGTGATTCTGGGTGGAATAAAGTTCAACTTCATCGATGACATTATCCACAGGCACATACGGTAGTCCCAGTCCTCAAAGTCCAAGTCCAGTGCAGCTCTATTGGGTGCAGGAGGTCAATCACCTGTTGCAGCTTCTTCCTCCAGTTTGATGTTGTTGTTGTTTAGTCAAGAACACTCACGTCAAAGTAGATTCAACCATTTATTGCATAAATGGAATACAGTTAATCTTGGCGTTAAGAGCTCCGCGTTCTGAGATGTTCCCTGAATTTTGTGCATGCTTTTTTGAGCATGCTAAGCAAAACCAGGGAACGCAAAACAAATACCCCCATAGGGATACAATAGCAGAACTATAGCAATACATTGACATGTTACTCTGTCAGTCAAAATCACAGTATTTGATCTTAACAATACATTGACATGTAACGTAGTCAGACAATCACAAGTATTTGAGCTTAGCCAGACTGATCGTGCATAGGTGGAGGCTGGGGTGGAGGAGGAGGCAGCTAGCAGCGAATGTTTCGAAGCTTTGGAAACCAAGCATAGGTAGAGAAAGCAAGCCGTATTTAAAGGAGCCTTCCCTAATGAGTGAGAGCTTTGATTGGAGTATGGCAGTCATGAGATGTAATTATCAGCAGATATGAGAATGAGGAATGAGAAAAGAGCTGACTGACAGCTGACTACAGCTGGGCGCTTCAATTATTAATGTCGCTCAGCTGTTTCTGAACCTCAATAAGAAAAGGGGGGTTATAAAAGGGGCTAAACAGCATAGTTGACTTGCTGTTTAATTGTTGCAATTGCTAATTGCAACAATTGACTTGTTGCAATTAGCAACAAGTCAATTACAATAAAACCGAAAGCTAAAGATAATAATATCTTTTATACACTTCACTAAGAATGTCAATTAGCATCTCAATCAACTGCTTGCAGTTCTCTGCGGATAGATATATTATGATATATGTTAAGTTAGGAGTGCATGCGTGCTCACATCAAAGGTGCCCACTTCAAAGGTACTAATTGACGCAGCTATCAACACATGTCAATCAATGTATGTGAATAAACGCCAGTTCTTATGTACCGTCAGAGCGCCTCCTCGTCGGTCATTAGGCCTATAATTCATATAAATAAGGTTATTCTCCATTTCTCCTCACATGGTGTCAGAATTAAAACAAAATTAGTTGGGACATTGAATTGTCAAGGATATAATCCAGGAATGGCAACATTTTTGGCACCGGATCAGTTTAACTTCGCCAAGCCACAAGACTGGCCGGATTGGAAACAATGTTTCTCACGGTACAGGATCACGACGAAGCTTGTTAAGGAGCCGCCTGAAGTCCAAGTATGCACGCTGATTTACACTATGGGACTGGAGGCTGAACAAGTCTATAAATTGTTCGGTTTGGTGGATGAGGATGACAAAGATGGATACAACGAGGCCAATGACTATGATAAAGTGATGGAACTGTTTGACAAGCACTTTGTGCCGAAGCGCAACGTCATATTCGAACGAGCACGGTTCCATACACGGACGCAGGAGCAGGGTGAGTCTGTTGAACAGTACATGCGTCATCTGTATGAACTCGCCACTCACTGTGACTTTTATGAGAAAGAGGAGGAGATATGTGACAGGATTGTCATAGTTATTAAAGACAAGGATCTTTCATTGAAACTGCAGATGACCTGTGATCTGACTCTAAAAAGGCAGTTGATATGGCCAGGCATTCTGAATTAGTAAAGCTCCAGACAGGACATGTTGAGGAATTCTGACAAAAAGCATTCAAAAACAAATGGAAAAATAAAATTAAAAACACTGGTGCCACATCAGAACGGAAGGACATTGAGAGGAGTTGTGGCAGGTGTGGACGCACTCACAACAAGGGCAATTGTCCAGCTAAGGGTAAGGAATGCAATAAATGTCACAAAATTGGCCATTTTGCTAATAAGTACAAAACCAAACAAATTCGTGAAGTGACAGAGGATGTTGACAGTTTATTTCTTGGCTCAATAACTGAAAATGGAGCAAATGTAGATGAAGTCATCACAGATACAGAACCACCCTGGCACACTACACTAGTGATATGTAGGACTGCAGTCAACTTTAAGATCGATTCAGGGGCCGACACTACAATAATTAATGAGACCACATATAACCATCTCCGTGTTAAGCCAAATCTCAAACCTGTGACAACTAAACTTGAAAGTCCAGGAGGAAGAGTGAGCCACAAGGGACAGTTTATGGCAAAGGTCCAAGTGCAAAATGGCAGGAAAACACAAGATTGCTTCTTCAGAGTGATAGTTGCAAAGTCTACATGTGACAATCTGCTAAGTAGATCGGTTGCAGTTCACCTGGGCTTGATCCAACATATTGGAGAGATGAGTGTGTATGGCGATTTCGGACTGCTTAAAAGTGAGCCAGTGAAAATAGTCCTCAAAGAGTACGCCCAGCCATATAGTGTTGCAGCACCTCGCCGCATCCCTATTCCACTCCTATCAAAAGTTGAAGCTGAGCTAAAGAGAATGTACTAGTGTACTATACGCTGGACACAGCAAGTGGGTTTTGGCAGATAGCCCTGGATGAGGAAAGTTGTAAACTAACCACATTCATAACTCCAAAAGGACGCTACTGCTATAAACGACTTCCATTTGGCATCACATCGGCACTGGAGATAGTCCAAAGAAAAATGCAGGAACTGTTACAAGACCATGAGGGTCAGTCATCTACATGGATAATATTTTGGATTTTGGTGTTTGGAGCTACAATGGAGGAACATGACCACCGTCTGAAAAGGGTGATGGAGACCATCTAGAAATCGGGCTTAAAGCTCAATCGTGGGAAGTGTAAACTCAGACAGAGCTCTCTACACTTTCTTGGCCATGTTATCAGCAAGGATGGCATCGCACTATGCCCGGAGAGAGTGTCTGCCATCAACGCCCTGAAAACTCCCCAAACCATGACGGAGTTAAAGAACCACAGAGACCTGGATAAGACCCCCCTGCGCTGCCAGTGACTTCTTATCCGTCTCATGAAGTTCAACCCAGTTGCTGAGTACATCCCTGGTAAGGACCTGGTTGAGCCCGACATGCTCAGTTCAAGGAGGATGACACTAGACTGTATGAGGACGTCAAGGCCTGTGTGGATGCCATCGGAGAGACACAAGACGGTGATTGAACAAATAAAGACAGAGACAGGGAAAGATGAGTCCCTGCAGCGTGTCAAACAATTCATCAAGACAGGCTGGCCACAGTATGAGAGGGAGGCCAGACCGGCCTTAGAGTATTTCAGGGAGAGAAGTAGCTTGAGTGAACAAAATGGGCTCTTAAAAAGAGCTAACCAAATTGTGATTCCACAGACATTACATTTGGAGATGCTGGAGGGATTCAATCTTGGGCACCAGGGCATAAACAAATGCAGAGCAAGATACAGAGACGCCATTTGGTGGCCAAAGATCAGCCAAGAAGTTAAGCTTGCTATGGATTTGTGTGACTTCAGAGGAAAGAACTACCTGGTAGTTATAGACTACCAGAACAACCAGTGAAGCTGTGATAAACAAGCTGATGAGCATATTCACATGTTTCGGCTTACCAGAAGAGATCGTGAGTGATAATGCCTCTTATTTCAGCTCAGTACTGGACATCTATATATGAAATCAAACATACAATGTCAAGTCCTTACTATCCCCAAGCAAATGGAATGGCTGAGCGAGCTGTCCAGACAACTAAAGGTTTTCTGAAGCAACCAGAGCCTCAGCTTGCTCTACTGACTTATAGACACAGCCACTGAACCAACTAAGGAGAGTCCAGCAAGACTCCTGATGGGAAGGAGACTGAGTGCAATTGTTCCCAAGCTCATCCACCAGCTGAAGCCAGCATGGCCTAATCTGTCTGTTGTAAGGCAGAATGACGCCAAAGCCAAGTAAGCCTATGAAAGCACCTATAACAGGAAGCATTCAGCAAAGCCGCTTCCCGCCTTAGGTGTAGGTGACAAAGTGCAACGTAAGACTGACACTGAGAAAGAGTGGAGAGGAACCGGAGTCATCCAGTCTGCATGTCCAACGCCATGTTCATTTGTAGTGAAGACACCTCAAGGGGATATCACCAGACACCTGCGGATCGGCAACCAAGAACATCAGGAGACTCAACAAGAGACAACCTCCACGACACCTGATCGCAGTGTCATTGCTCACGAGAGCCCGAGACCTGCTCGTGATGATACAGAGACTGCAGAGGTGACACGGCCACCACCACTGAAGGTTGTGACGACGCGTTGTGGACGCGTGGTGAAGCTTGCTGTTAAGTTGACTTATTAGTTAGCTGGAATGTGGAACAATATGGGCAAAATAATCCCATCCCATTCAATCAGGGCGTGGCAGTCTACCCACTACCCTTTAGATTAGTATTGTTTTGAATTTATATTTTGATATTGCAAGAAAAAGAAAAGAAAAACAGATGTTTGTTGAAGTAAAAGAACAGTTTTGTTATTTGATTGACGTATTATTATTAGGTAGATTAGAATTAGATTTATTGGATTAATGTCATTCACGAGCTGTGAATGACTTAACTCTTGCGTCAACGGGGAAATCTCGCTCTTTCGAACAACCATCATTTCGACAAAGGAGTGTCGGGAGGGTTAGCGACTCACCCCACAGAGATTAGGGTTAGGGTAAGGGTTAGGTTTGGGTGTCGAAAAGATGACACATAGAAACAGCGAAACGCTCCTGCGTCAACTCCTCGAAACCAGCTCCTGCAATTGAAAGAAACTGTTGTATGTCTTTGCAAAAGTATACAAAGCATTTCTCGGTAAGCTTTGATTTTGACTGCTGTGTAGTGTGTAATCTTCTTTGTGGAGGTAATAGCATCTTGAATAGAATTCAAGATCTCGAGAGTAATCCCTCTATATTAAAAAAGGACGCAAATTAGAACCTGGCAAGTGGCAACTACCGGCCTGTTTCCATCCTTTGTTCCATCTCAAAGTTATGGAGAGATGAATCCAAGAGCAAATCAACAGCTATCTCGCCGAGTATAAACTGCTGTTTGAATTCCATTCTGGCTTCAGAACATCCCACTCCACACATGCCTACTGTATCTGACCAACTACATCAAACGTGAAGTAGACTCGGGCAAATACTGCAGCATGGTCATGCTGGACCTCCAAAAGGCGTTCGACACATTAAACCATTAAATTCTACTGAATAAACTAAGGGCGATTGGTTTTGACAGCACATCAGTAAATTGGATGAAATCCTACATTGAGGGAAGAGAACATATGGTTAACTTCAACAGAACCATGTCCTCGTCCCTCCCCGTGAGCTGTGGCGTTCCTCAAGGAAGCATTCTAGGGCCGTTACTGTTCCTCCTTTTACATTAACAACATGAATGCTGCCTGTAACTGCAAACTGTTCCTGTTCGCTGATGACTCAGCACTCCTGATCTCGGGAGAGGACAAATTGCAGGTTGAGGAAGCTCCCAGCTCAGAAGTCACCAAAATTCATACTTGGCTTACTGATAACAAACTGTCACTACCAGGGCAGGAATTTCAGGGAGTCCATGAAGGCCATAGCTAGGGAGCATTTCGCTGTTACTACGTGTCATCTTTTTGACACCCAAACCTAACCCTTACCCTAACCCTAACCTCCGTGGGGTGAGTCGTTAACCCTCCCGACGCTCCGTTGTCGAAATGATGACACGTAGTAGTAGCGAGATTTCACCCATAGCTGTCGTTGCCCCTCAGTTTGGACTTGTGCCCCTCCAAAAACTGGCATGCCCTGAGGCCATAGTGGCCTTAATGCCCCGAGCTGATTGTACCACTTTCTCCTCTTCAATATGTAGACACCAGTGTCTCTTTCTTGTCATATTGTAGACACCAGTGTCTTTTGTTGAGTCCCCATTTTTTAACCAATCCAGTAACTTTGATTGGTGCAGGGCTGAGCATGGATCAGTTTGTAAATACCAATTTATTTATTTCACAGCAGATAGTCTACATATTACATTTAAAATCATCCTTAACCCTTAAATTCAATTTAAAATCATCCTTAACCCTTAAATTAAATTAATTATTTCAATAGACTAAAATCTTGTTTAAATTGATGCTTCCTGCCCTGGCATTTGGCCTTTGTGCCCTCAAAAAATAGACAACACCAAAGGCCAAGTGGCCTTTCCCCTAAAATGATGAAATTCCAGGCCTGCTCACTACACCTTGGGAAAACAGAATCCATTCTTTTTGGGACCAGATCATTCTCTAAGTGAGATAATGTAAACAATTTCAAGGTCAAAGTTGATGACTCGGTAATCTATAGCAAGGAAGAGATTACCTATTTGGGCTGTATTCTTGACAAATACATGTCTGGGGATAGTATGACAACAATGGTGATCAAAAAAGTAAATCAGAGAACTGAAGATTCCTGGGCAGAATTTCCACTTTTGTCAACAAAGGTGCCCTCAGGACTCTTGCTGGGGCCCTCATTCAGTCCCTCTTTTACTATGCTTACACCTCCTAGTATTCCAACATCAAAAAGCCACTATAAGACTAAGCTCCAAACCCCCCAAAACGATTCGACTACTCCTAGACCTGGGGCCCATGACCCACGTTTCTCCCACACATTTTGCTAGCCTAACATGGGATTGCAAATCTGCCCTCAATCCCTTCAGTACAATTCAGTCCAAACATCTCCAAAAAGTTAGCGACAACACCAGAGGGAGCGCACACAACGATCTGACAACCCATAAGACAAATATGGGTAAATTCTCCTTCTATTGTACAACACTGCCACCCAGGTGTGGAATTCCTTGACTACTTACTTCCCTTAAAACATGTAACTCGCTGGCCTCCTTCAAAACTGCCCTGAAAACTCATCTTTCAGGAGGCCAGAGGTAGAGGTAGTTATCAATTCTCCCATAGACAGGCGAGAAATGAGCACCCCCTTACCTTAGCCCCACCCCTTGTTTCCCCTACCCTGTACATATAGTGTTTTTATAACTGCGATGATATTTGCTTGCTATTTGCTACTGTATGTCCATGAATTGAATACCAAGGACCTCTGACGTAAACAAGACCGTAAAAGGACTTATTTGGGATGCTCCTTTTAGGCAGGGTGTTTAACTGTACTTGTATTGTACTGAATTGTTTTATTGTATTGACTATACTTGAGAGGAGGAAGATCAGCTGGAAGGACATGTGGGCCATGGAAGCGAGGCAGTTGAGCTTTATCATAAGAGCTACATACGACGTCCTTCGAACACCAGTCAACCTTCACCAGTGGTTTGGTGAAGACCCGGGGTGTGCCCTTTGTTCAACGCCAGCCACCCAAAGGCACATTCTATCAGGGTGCAAAACCACTCTCGCCCAGGAACGTTACACATGGCGTCACAACCAAGTCCTTAAGATCCTTGCATCCACCCTGGAGGACAAACGAGCTGCCACCAACTCCCTACCGCCAGCAGCATCCAACCACCAACAGGCAACTACCTTTGTCCATGAGGGGGAAAAGGTAACCAGGAGCGGCTTGACACCATCTGAGCGAGGCCAGCTACGTTTGGCTCGCGACTGGAAGATACTGGCTGATATTGGCCGACAACTTGCGTTTCCTCCAGAGATCGCTACAACCACCCTGAGACCTGACTTGGTGCTCTGGTCCACTTCTCTAAAAAAGGTGTACATCATTGAGCTCACAGTACCCTGGGAGGACTCAGTGGATGAGGCTTACGAGCGGAAACACCTACGCTATGCTGAGCTCGCTACTGAAGCCGAACATCGCGGCTGGAACACTGAAGTCCGCCCAGTGGAGGTGGGATGCAGAGGGTTTGTGGCAAGATCTACAACCAGAATCTTTGCAGACCTGGGAATTAGAGGCCAAAGCCAGCGTTCAGCCATCAAAGCTGCATCGGAGGCAGCCGAAAGAAGCAGCCAGTGGCTTTTTATGAGGAGGAAAGACCCTTGCTGGGCCCCAATGTAACAAAGCTAGATAGCGTTCTTAAAGAGGTGGTGCCATAGTTTTGTACTTTTTCTGGTTTTCATGTGTCTGGTGACGGTACTTCATTAGACCCCCTGGTGTGGTTGTTATGAGCAATTATGCATTCTCTTTTTATTTGGGTTTTTAGCTGAAGGATGCCACCTGCTGGGTCAGACGTGCCGTTCCAAAAACACCCATACTTATTACATCATAGAATCAACCCCTCCCCTAATTACCATTCACCCAACACATGTGGGTGTGGCTAACTTCAGTTGGGTCACCACCCACCATGACAACCACGCATACCAATGAACTGGTGGGTGTGGCCACATAAAAACATAATTTTAACTCTTTCTGTACACTTTTTTGGAAACATTCTTCCTCCTAGTATAATCATAATAGTAGATAATCATGTTTTATAGAGGGGGGAAATCATGGCACCCCATCTTTAAGGCCTGTCCATACTTCGACAGAACCAAACTTTTCGGTTGAAAAATAAACGTTTTTTATTTTTTATCTTTTCCGAGAAAAAAAAAGCGTCGGCTCCTGTTCGGAGGGTTCGGGGAAAAGCGTACACCACTGGTTATCTGTCTGTCTGCCTGCCTGTCTGTCCGTCCATCCATATAGATGTTTAATGTAGTGTTTGGTCACTGTAAATGAAAGGTCACTCTAGTGTAGTCATTTGTAATGATTTGTGCAGGCCTCAACTGTCAGACACATAATGAAGCTAAAAGCAGCCTAGCAATTTATTGAAATATCATTGTGTATTATTTATTATTCATAATCATACCTGGGGCTCAGGGATGGCAATATTTGAGGTGGTTTCTCGATGTTTTATATGATAGTTGAGCCATTGCAGCTGGACGAACAGCTTTGGGACAGTGTTGTGGCCACCAGCATCACCACTCGTCTTCTTGTGAACCCGTTTCCTTGCCTTTACAAATTTATCACGCAGGCTGAACCACATTTTCTTGCACTCCTCTGGTTCCATATTCATTGTCTGCCCAGTTTCTCTCCAAGAATTTCGTGACACATGTTTCTGCCGGTGGTCTTTAAGGGCTGGGTACAACCGGACCAGCTCTGCCAACCTCTCCTCAGTCGCATCCATTTTTTCACGGGTCGTCAAAAGCAAAACAAAAGCAATGTACAGTAGCTGGGGGGGGGGGGGTCGGAGACACACACGTGATCCAACCGACCAATCACGTTTGCCGTTTCACCGAACTAGATTTCGGCGAGTCATAACATCTCGTTGTGCAAATTTCAGAACTATTGTTCGGAGAAAAAGCATTCCAGAACTTTCGAGAAATTACATTTTATGGTTGAAAATCTTCGGTTTTGGTCGAAGTATGGACAGGCCTTTATAGGTATATAAGATTTTTTGCTGATTGGGTGCTTGGTCTACCTGCGTTTCTTTGTTCTGGATGTATTGATGTTGATTGAGTCCCATGAGAAGTGTCAGCCATCCATAAGATGTAAGCTACTCTCATGAATAATCACATTGATTGTTTTGTATTGCCTTGCTTATTGGTTTGATGTATGTATTGCTTTGCTTGTTGTGGGTCACTTTGGATTGGGAGCTTCTGCTAAATGCCTAAACTGGAGCCAGGAGGTATGCGTTCAGCATATAGGCTACTCAGGGTAAAGGACGCCCCTGCCTTGCACAGTCCCATGAGAAGTATGATCACCCTGAGCTGGCCGCCTCCAGCGAGGGTGTATCTATCTATAAATGCGACAAATCTCTGTCTGCGTGTCTGTGTGTATGTAATCCGCGTATCTCGAGAACCGTTCGTCCCACCGGCTTCAGATTCGGCACGCGCGTTCCCCGCCGAGGCGCGGAGTGCAGTGCCGGGCCTCGACCCGACCCGACGAGCGGTTTTCCCGAACCGGCGCGAAACGTTCGGAATCTCCTTATGCGGAGCTGATTGTTGACATCAGGCTGTTTCTGAGGAAATCGGTGCAAGCGCTGACTCATTGTGACATCATATCATAAAAGGCTATGACATCACGTACGCCACATGAATCAACAAAAAATGCCATGGTTACGTATTGAATGTCATGATCATTATGACGTAACTGAACCACGGGTATGATGGGTATTGCCTAACAACCGGAGGGGCATCATTCCCCACGGGTGGCAAAGCAAACAGGCTGTGTATACTGCTCAAGATGAAGACAGCCAGATACAGAGATATCCATATATGGGCATAAAATGGACGCAGATAAATAGATAAATGGGGTTTGCGTTAAAGGGTGGGGCATTCATTCCCTATTTACATCGTTCCCGAGTAGGCCGGTCCCCGCCCGAAGAGAAGAGATCTCTATATATGGGCATAAAAGGGACACAGACAGACAGATAGAGATCTCCAAATATGGGCATAAAATGGACGCAGACATACAGATATCTCCATATAAGGGCATGATATATCCATATATGGGCATAAATGGACCCAGGCAAACAGATGGTCAAAACGGGTCCTATGACAACAGTTATAATGGGGTTTGCATTAAAGGGTGGGGCATTCATTCCCTATGTACATCGTTCCCGAGTAGGCCCGTACCAGGACTAGACGCTTAGCCGCCCAAAGGGCAGAGATTCCATATATGGGCATTAAAGGGACACAGACAGACAGAGATCTCCATATATGGGCATAACATGGACGCAAACAGACAGATATCTCCATATATGGGCATAAATGGACACAGGCAAACAGATGGTAAAAACAGGTCGTATGACAACAGGTTTAATGCGGTTTGCATTAAAGGGTGGGGCATTCATTCCCAATTTACATCGTTCCCGAGTTTGCCAGGTCGGGCGGCCGAGCTTCTAGTAGTGTATATGTTAAATAATTAATTAAGTGAAATAAATATGGAATATGGATAAAATCCATAACCAAAATAAAACAGAGACCAAAGGACGTATATCTTAGATTGCTGTATTTGAAGAGAGCAGACAAGGAAGACAGACAGTGAGCATACCATAGGGGTAGCTTTCTAAATCTCTCTCTCCCAAGATGGAAGTTAACATTCAGTATATAAAGAGTACAGTTATGACAGTATAAGATCGTGGGACTCATTGATTTGTTCCCAGATCATAACAAGGAAGACAGTGACACGTAGTGTTGGTAATTTTCCACTAGTGACATACAGTATAAACCAAAACATGATTATAGTCATGGCAACCAAAGTTACCATGACCTGTAATCTATTAGCCTGAACCTACAGTATCCGACCAAAATGTGGTCCTATATTGTAAGTTCAGTTCATAATATATCTTATATGGTCATATGAGCTTCATACACAAATCACAGAATTATGTATCATAATTCTACCTAACAATCTACCCTTTTATTTTTGTATGAGGTTCATATGACCTCCATATTAAACATTTTATCAGGGTAATAATAATAATAATATGAAGACTTTAATAATATTTAGAAATTCAAATTTTCAAAAGGGAACTGTAATAAATCCTTAAAGTTAAAGAGACATGACACCAATAAAAATATTTCATAGTATTTTACAGATGAATGAAGACAGAATTAAAATGTAATAAACAAATAAAAAATAAAGAATAAAGAATGAAAACAAATAAAAGATGAATTAAAAAGTCCATAAGTCCAAGGATCGGATGATGATGACGGTGGGGCATGGAGAGACATGCGGAGGAGGACATGCAGAAGCTGTGGGTTCTTCTGGGTCGTCTTCTTTAGGTGTTTCCTACGGGGCAGAGAACCATTTGGCCAGTTTACTGTTTTCAAAACAATTTAATTCTTCAGGTAGCGTTTGTACTACATGGCATAACTTCAACAGTGCAACAGAAACTCACCGACCAGGCACGATTTGACTCGTGCCGCTGCGGTGGATTGGCATGCACTGTCCTGGCCTCAGATGGTGGTTCGTCTGCACCCCGCCTCAGTCGTGGTTGTTTTCCGGTGACCCGATTCTCCTTCCCCACACTCCCAGTCCTCTCCATCTCCGTCAGCCCATAAAACAGAAATATTTCAAATTAAGTTTCAAATAAATCTTAAATCCATGAAAAACCAAATTAAATTAATCAAAAACAAATCAAAATTAAAATATATTAATCCTTAAACTCCCCCGTTTTTTTTACAACAATAGTTGTAACATAAAAGTTACATAAATAATTTCAATTATTCAAATATTTAATTTGAAAATCAATAAGGGCTAAGGGGTAGTGAGTTACTAGACACTGTGTCTAGTACCAGTAAGACGCCTTAAAGGGATATTACACTTTCAAAGTCATTTTATCGTCTAATCAGGCTTTTATGAACACCCTGAACAGTTTTTAATTTGCTTGATTCAATATTTAGATATTTGATGTAAATGTTACCAGGCCCGACACGCCCAGGCCCTCTCCACATACACACCCATTGTAACTTCAAACTCCATTTTAACCGTGATAAATTCATTAAAAACAACCATTATTTTTTCTGGTGACTCAAACTACCCTCCTAATACGTGAGCAGGCTGTGTTTTTTCGATAACTTTTTTCATTTATTTTTAATAATCCATTTTTGTATTAAATATTTTTCATTTTCCCAAATAATTATTAAAAATTAATGAAAAAAGTTATCGAAAAAACACGGCCTGCTCACGTATCAGGAGGGTAGTATGAGTCAACAGAAAAAACAACGGGTGTTTTTAATGAATCTATCATGGTTAAAATGGAGTTTGAAGTTACAATGGGTGTGTATGTGGAGAGGGCCTGGGAACATTTACATCAAATATCTAAATATTGAATCAAGCAAATTAAAAACTGTTCAGGGTGTTCATAAAAGCCTGATTAGACGATAAAATGACTTTGAAAGTGTAATATCCCTTTAAGGGCGAGAAGCGACCTGGTGTCCTTCCCAGTAATGGGGTCTAAAGGTTGTTATGGTAACCAGGGAACAGGAGATTTATGGGTAATGAAGTTTTTCTAAAATGTATTCATAACAAGACAGGATAGAACATCAACAAAATACTTTAGACAGAAAACAATCAGGATGTTGATGAAAATGGAAGAGAGGAGGTCTAAACAGAGACATGTTCCCAAAACAATTCTCTCACACACAGACCATCTGACCTTCACAGATACAGGTGGTTACTCACATACACGGTGACACACACGCACACACCTCAACAGGCATGAATCACAGTCACAAGCTCGCTCACGCACGCACTCACACAAGAGTGGGGGAGGGAGTGAAAAGAGATAAGGGGTTAAAGCGCATTCACGCACACACAGGCGTATGCCCGCACTCACACATACAGTATTGGAACGGCACGCACACATTGACGAAGAGAGAGGGGGGGGGGGGGGGGGGGGGGGAGTTGAGCTCACACACTCCACCTCTAACTCACGCACGAACATGCATGCACGCACGCACACATACAGTACAGTACAGTAAATTCATTCTCACAGAGAAGTCATCAAATAAATGACAATTTATACTCAGACACAGCCAGAAGCCTCTGGTAGGTTTTTAAAACTTAACATTAGGTAAAAATCTTAACATTACAATAGTTTAAATTAATTAGACATCTATAATTTGAGTTAGTTATTCTTAGTCTTAAATCTTAACTTTAATTTCTAAAAGAACTTTTAAAGCTTCTTAAAAATATTATTCATTACAGAAAACAGAACTGGTCAGTAACATATAGTCTTAAAGATAAAATATTGTTTCTCACTTTCCAATGGCTGGGCCAAGCCATGAAAGTGAGAGACCCAAATAAACACAGTATTATCGGTACAGTGAACATAGCAGTAACAAACTGACAAATACTGACCATTCATAGGGTCCAGACAAACAAGCTATAACCACAAACTGACTAAGGAGCACGGTTTTAATCAGGCTGGCTAGAAAGCTCACGCCCTAGGTTATAAGCCAAACAAATAATGACCATTCATAGGGTCCAAACAAACTGACAAAACAACAAGTTGAACAACAACTTGTGGAAGACGACGACAAAAATGACTGTACCGAAAAAAAGTTAAAGTCTGAAAATCAGTATTGTCTCTGCCTCCTCATCAATGAGAGAGCGAGACCAAACCAGAAATAGTTAAAAATAGATTAAAGGTGTTGTACATACACCCTGAAACAAAGATGAAACAAAGAGTTTTACGACCATTCTGTATCTATAGCAGATAAGGGTTAATTTACGACGCGTGTCAAACCAAAGCATAATTAGGAGTTTTCGGACTCCTCCAGACGGGGAGAAAACATTATTCAAAATCATCTTAATTATCATTACATTAACATCGTTAATTCAAAATTCAATGACACGACACGTTACGGGGACTAAGTAAATATGTACTTATCTTAATCAACTTAGGAATTTGCCAGGCGTGGAGATCCCAAAGCACCGCACACGGGGAGCATCGGTGGAGATATCCAACCCTTCGTCACACGGTTCGGTGCTGATGGATGTCCACGCGGGTCCACATTAATCCAAAACTCAGATAACACTGTTGTCCAAATAAAAACCTTTGTCTGAAAATACAGCAATGTAGGATTCCAGGCTGGTACTTTTTCATACGTGTTGCAACATTGTTCCACCGGGGGAGAGAGTGAACCATGGCTAAACAGCCTGAACACTCCGTCCCTCAGTCGGCCAATGTTGACAAACTGTATGCGGCTACGAAGGACCATTATTGTTAAATAATTAATTAAGTGAAATAAATATGGAACAACGGTGTAACAAGGAGCAATATAGTTACTAGTGCAACAACACACAGCACGCATGCACACACACACACACACACAGTCACTCACGCACACACTACAAAATCGGGTATTCTTTTTGTAACAGTTTTCTACTGTTTTTTATTCCCCATATACAACAGTGTTAGTTTGCAACAATGAGCCTATAGACAGTTTCTAGTTCTCAAATAAATAGACTTTGGTGTGCCATCAAAGCGGGATTTAAATTTGACTTCCCTTCTGACCGGAAGTGGCAAGGTGACCATGTGATTAGGTCACCATGTGATAATCAAATACCTTTTTTCAACATATTTTATTCCCCAAAGTCAAATACATTATTGTTTTAATATAGCTCTGTGTGTGTATATATAGGCTTATTAAAAAAAAAAAAAAAAAACGTTTTTTTTTGTTTTTTTTTTCTTTTTTACTCCCCACCACCAGGGGAGCTGCAGCTCCCTCAGCACCCCACTTCCAGCGCCCCTGCACACACACGCACGCACGCACGCACACACACACACACACACACACACACACACACACACACACACACAGACACACACACACACACACACACACACACACACACACACACTCACACACTCACTCACTCACTCACGCACACACACACACACACTCACGCATGTGCCTGCACAAAGGAAATTAACATCTTATCCTGTGTTTCTTAAACTGTACTGTTCTCCATTTTTGTCTAATAAAATATTAAAGGTGATACACCATGCATTTAAAAAGTATTTATGTCATATTGTTTATGTCCCAAAAACGTTTTTCAAAAGGTTTGAGGCTAAATTACCACTCCTGAATAGAGAGCCTCTCTCATTTTTGAATGGCTCTCAGAGCATTTCAGCTGCAGTACCACCTTTGGCCTGAACTGCGCCACCCCCCCCCCCCCCCAAAAAAAAAAATCTTTTTGAAAAAAAAATGTTTTTTGAAAAAAAAAAATTAAAAAAAAAAAATGATTTTTTTTTTTTGTGATGACGTCACAATCGGCAGCAAATCTGGATAGCCTGTTTTGAGAATTGATTGATTGATTGATTGAAGGCTTTATTAGAAGTTTGCATAGGAAAATGTACAGATTCATGACGGTACAGTTCACTGGTACAAGGTCTACTAAAAGGAGATCCATGAAAAGACTAAGCTTATTTCAACAGGAAACCATTTAAGTATCTCATATAAGAACCCGTGGGATACTTTTAACCTTCGCCTTCTCAAAACCAGAGAAAGACACAACGGTCAGATATGGGACTTTGTGAGGATAGAAGGTGCTAGTGGGACCCCAAAAAAAGGTTTTAAAATAGGAAAAGTGAAATTTTATGGTGTATCACCTTTAAGGTCTTGTTCAGCAGTCTAATGGTAGCCGGGTGGGAGCTGTTCAGAAATCTGGTGGTCATGCCATTGATACTACAGTAAGTCGACAGTAAGGCCATCGTATAGTAGGGGTGTGAACAGTTTGTGGCTGGGGTGGTACATGTCCTTGATGATACAGTGCGCTTTGACAATACACCCGTTCTCGTACAGCTCCTTGAGGGAGGCAAGCTCCCCTCCCCTTATGTGCTCTGCTGACCGCACCACCCGCAGTAAGTTCTTCTGTTTGCGGTTGGTGCAGTTTCCGTACCAGGCAGTGACTCAGCCTGTTAGGACACTTTCAATTGAGATATTATATTACAGCCTGAGAATGTGGAGCCCCACTCCAAACTTCTCTAGGTGACAAAACCAGTATAACCTTTCCACTTCCACTGCATACTCCATTGATGAAGATAGGCGCATGTTCTCTCCTCGGCTTCCTGAAGTCCACAATCAGCTCATTGGACTTGATGTTGAGGGTGAGGTTGTTTGCTCTTTGTGAACTCCCCCTAAAGGTGATAATTTATTAGAATAATCAGCTGTGATCCTAGAAGTTATCCTAAAGGTATGTTCAGTTCAATTACTCATCTGTAATTATGTGCAAGCTTGTAGAACAAAATTACACCAAGGCAGTGTCACTGTGACACTAGCTGTCACATGGAATGACCTGTTGCAAGCAAATACAGAGAAACTTTGAACTTTGTGACCATGAGACATATGAGTCATGACTGATACAGAAGTAAGACAGGAACCTATGTGTAGGCTACAGTAGGCCTATATCGTGTGTGTGTGTGTGTGTGTGTGTGTGTGTGTGTGTGTGTGTGTGTGTGTGTGTGTGTGTGTGTGTGTGTGTGTGTGCTAGCCTACATGTGCCCACATGTAGGTTTTATGCATTAATTTAAAATATCGAAGCTATTTAACTCTAATTGCCTAACAAGATCTCAGTGAAATAGTTATAGGTCTACAAATAAATTGATAAAGGCTACTACTATAAGTCTATAACATGAACATTCTTCCACAGTCCATCAAATAGTGTCGATAAATTACAGATTTATTGTTGCAATTCATTATTTTTAAGGAATAAAGGCAGCACTATGTATGTAAATGTATCTAGTAGGCTAAACTAGTTCTACTGCGTGTGACTTTCAAAATGGATCCGCTCGTGTTGAGCTGGGTCAAGAACGTTTAAATAAACCACAAACAGCGTCACGTCAGACGATTGTAAGCTTTTGATTTCCGGCCCGAATATTTCAGAATAAAGGCATACAGTTGACAAACGTGCTTTTTTATTTTTTATTCTAGAATATTTTTTTTAGTTGATACTGCAAGCAGCATGTTTGTAAACGCCAATATATATAGGTCTATATATTTTCTGCACTTTTCTATCTTTTGCTATATGTCAAGGTGTTACACTGTATAGGCTACTGTAAACTGCTTTTCCTATATGCAAACTTCTAATAAAGTATTCGAATCAATCAATCAATGTGTGTTGTTTTTACTTACTTATTTATTTAAGTTGTTATTTACTATGCTAATGGGTATACAGTAGGTATAACATATTTAAAAAAAGAATATGTGTTACACCAAGTTGTGCTTGAGTCAAATATTCTTATCAAAAGTTGTGATTTTTATTTATTTGAAGCAGAAGCAACCAGTCATTACAATGCAAACTTTCAATGTAGCTTACAAAAAGGCATAACACATCAAGATCCAAATAAAAGAAGATAAAACAGTCTATCGGATAGCAGGACCCTAATCAGTTTGGATAGACTCTATCCAAACTGATTAGGGTCCTGCTTGGCCTTCCTTCTCGCGCCCACCTCACCGCTTATCACTAGCCTATATAAGCGTGGGGTGGCTCATGGTAGCTGACAGAGTAGGCCTACAGCATTTTGCAATGGGCCTGGTGTAGGCTACAAGATACACTACAACACCACCAACCATGTTCCTGATAAATACTCCCTAAACGTCAAGGATGTCCACAAGCTACAACATCAGAGGCAGCTCCACAATTACCACAAATCACGTTCAACCCATATTTGACTAAAAAAAAGTCTAAAATTCGTACATGTGGAACGCCTTGCTGCAAGCCTAAAGGTGTGTAAAAAGTCTGAAAAGTCACCTACAGACGGCTGCTACTCGAACTTGTAATAAGCCCATACCTCCCCTTTTCCACTGTAGCCTACATATTTTCTATTTCTTTTTCTTTTCTTTTTTTCTTCTTTATGACCCCCCCCCCCCCCCCTCCCTTTGATGATATGATATCCTATGCAAAGTATAGGCTACTGTGTTCTATCCATCTCTTCAATGTTATAGGCCTATGTGATACATGAAGAGGTTCCTGAGTAGGCCTAAATAAGCCGAAAATCACCAGGATCTCATCTCCCAAAGGCATATTGTTGTTGGTTGTTGGGTTCCTGTAGCAAATAGCCTAATTGCTGAGATTCCTTTTTAATCTTAAATTGATTCTCTTGTTTTCTCTCAAGTGCAGATCTTTTTTTATTTTTGATTGATTGATTGATTGATTGATTGATCGAATGATTGATTAACAGTTTGCAACAACAACAAAAAGCAGTTTAAACGTAGCCTATGCCAAAAAGATTAAAACCAAAGCACTGTTGCTTTCTGAGTTCAGAGTCCAACGCCACGCACTGTCGCCACACCATCCAACATCTTTTGGCTATTTTGTCAACCCTAGCTTTTATTTGGAAATTGTCAGCCGGAAGTGAAACGTGTAAGTTTGCCATACTGACGACTAGGTGTCGATGTTCTCCAAACGCACGCTTGACACTGGTCTCAGTGGTTTCTGTTTCTTTTTAGAAACGTAGCCTAGTTATAATGCTTCCTATATTTATTAAGTGATTAACAAGCAATCGATACCAAATTGGTCTCTTCGCAAGGAATAACAAACGAGGTTCATGTGGATGTATTTCTTGTAGGTTTTGTTCTAACTAAACTTTTTTTTACTTCCTGGTTTTTGCAATATCATTCCTCCCCCACCTTCTTTTCTGGTTAGGGTGGTAAAGTGACTTTTAACTTTTTTTGTAATCTTGCAGACGCGTGGAGTTACTGGAGTATCACCATTCTTTTGGGATGTTTTTCTCAAGAGACACGAGATTTCGACGAATGGCAAAAGGAGATCTTTCATAAGAGTTCTGCCATGGACAGAAAAGGTTAAGTTTTTCGTTTGTGCGTGTCAACTGTCAAACATTTGTGGACTAAACGTATTCGGTTATTCACTATACTGAGATAGAAATGACAGCGCAGAAGACGCTGGTTTCCTGCTTGATGGGTATTTAAAGTTACGAAAGTGTACACTAGGGCGAAAACATGTTAAGTTAGTTGCATGCATGGTTTTATATGAAGGCTGGTGAGTAGACAATTTTCATTTTATTTTACGTTGGCCTAGGCTATACATGGAAAGTTACAGCATTTCTTCCTGCTCTAACAGACTTCCCCTTTTATCTACTATTTTAGGTTTTTTGGTACCGGTGTCAGAAAGTTCAGATAACTTTCTGAACAACGTCTTGGCCCCTCTTCAGAAATCCTACTTGTATGAGAAATCCAAGGAGTCATTCAGATATAAAAATGCCTTTGTAATCAAGAACGCTAGACTTCGAAAAAAGGTGAGTTTGTCTATTGTCCTCTCTCTGTCTTCATGTCGTCATTGCCACATAGCCTGTCAGTACATGTCGTTGTTGCCTTTGTAATGTCACACTAACCCGTTTTTTCCCTTCTCCATGATTGGAGATGATGATGATGATCTACAGTCAAATCAAAACAATATAAAATATACAAAAATAAAAACGTTACCAGAAACTGGTTCAATTTGTAATACTAATAACACAAATAACTAAATAAGTATTAAATTCCAATCATTGTCAGTCACTCAATAACTCATTTATTCATCATTTATAATAGCAGTTAAATATGGTTATAATAACAAACAGATGATCAAATCATACGTTATAGTTCTATCTAGATCTCAGACCTTTATGGGCAAATAATAAACTGAACATTGGCAATGTTTCAGCTGACCTTAAAATCTGAACCAATTACATAATTGTCTTCACAGTATGAGGCATTCCGTGCCAAGAAAAGAGCGGAAGGTTATTCAAAAGAGGAACTGAAGGAGTCATATGGATTTGTGCTATTTGATGATAAAAACAAGGTACGAGAATATAAATGTTTAACTTATGTTTCTCATAAATATATTGTCACAGAAGAAATGCCTTAACACATCAGAATCAATGTTGTTCTTATTATGTGTGTGTGTTCTATTTGAAAGGCTAATACGCTCGGAGAAACTGGTGCGGTCACAGGAAGTAGCACATGCACAACACTTGGAGATCCATCTAAGGGTAAATAATACTTCTATGATTACTATCTAACACTTTGCCTGCCCACTTCCTGTCAGTGACATCACAAGCGAGACCACAATTAACAGTATTGAGTACTATATGTAGAGAAAAACAGAATTCTGAAGCATTACATACAGTTTTATATTAATTAATCAAATGGTAGCTACTGGAAGATCTTTGTGTGGTGGAATCAAACTGGCACAATTGTATTTTTGAGGTGTAAATTATGTTAGTTTGTGAAATTCTAGAAACTTTTAAACACCAATTTACACTAATGACTCATGCATGCATGCAAAAATATAGAGTAATGTATAAAGTTTAGCAGATGTCTTACCAAGCTGTGTTGTTTGTCTTGTGTCCCACTGGTTTTTGAAAGTGAAACTATGGTCATATGTATGAATGTGCAAAAATGAAAGTGGAACAATTGTTGCCTGTGGTAGAATGAAACGAACAGTGAACCTATAGGAGAACAACATATAATAGGGATGGGAAACACAACATACAGTAGCTTTTCTAATATAATAGTGAAACCCTAAAATTTTTATTATTTATTTGAGAATTATTTGTTTACCTTCTGCTGACAGCATCCATTTAAATTAACGTTGAATTATATGGTCATTGACAAGGCTTGACCTTGCTTGTGACATGGCATGGGGAAACTTATCTTCAAATGGGCAAAGATTGTAGATAATGTTCTCAAGTTTTAGATATCATCACTGTTAATTCATCAGCTGGAACAAAGACTGTACTTGGTAGTTATTGAGTAACCACACTGGTCAAAGTCCTTTTATTGAGCTGTTTGACTTTAATGTTTGTAGCTCTGAGCTGTAGTATGAAACCATGTTATAAGGTTTTAGTAGCTGCCGCCAAAAAGAACACTGAAATAGATGTTACTCTGTAAGAGCCCTATCTTGCATCACAGTGCGTTTTAACAGCGGGCGACATTTCGCGGAAGTGCGTTATTTGTCAATGGGACCGGCAACTACTGGCGATAGCAGGTGAAGAGGTGATGGTCTAAAAGTGGGCGGAGGAACATTGTCTAAAAACATGAAAATATTTTCAAATAATAATAATAAATATAGCTGTAAGCATGCATCGATAACGGGGCCAAGCTATAGACTAAGGCATACAGAAAAACTAGGCAATATGCACTATAACTATAGAAATTAGACCTCACCCACCCCCACCCACTTTCACCCACCTTGACTCACACCCAGCCACTTTTCACCCACCTCCACCCACTTTCATCCACTTATGCAGACCCAACCAACTCCACCCGCTTTCACCCATTTCCACCCACTTTAACCAACCCCCACCCACCTCCACTCCCTATTACTTATTACACAATTACACTTATTACTCTACACTATTACATTATTGTGGCCTCGCTGAAAGCGAGCACACATATGTTATCCTTGTTATCCTAATTATTTATCTATCAGTCAGTCAGTCATATCAAGTTCTCCTCAAAACTTTGGCACCTATCTACTTCTACATACTTACACCGTAAAACACCTTTCAACTTAAACGTGTTCAGCTTAGTGTGGAGATGTGTCCTATTAATTTTCTTTGAGAAATGTTTTGTAGTTTTTGAAATATTTTACTTTAACTCAGCGAGTGCCCAGACGTCAAACTCTTTGATGTCGCTGGAGGCCCACGCCGCGTTCGCCGCGTTAACTGTATTTACAGTAACAACATTAAATCTCGCCGTAAAGTCGGAGCTACGCCTGGGTGTTGCTCAATCACTGCGGGTTGTTTCCAATGGACGCTGAGAGCATCGCGCGGCCGTTTTTCTCCATATACTCCAATGCATTTCCCCATCTTTAAAGCCCTTTATCTCTGATGTTTGTTTTTATGGCTAAAACTCCGGGCGTGGCTGGAAACATGACCAAATTAGATCGGCAAACAATAGCTTTAGGCTACACTGGCCATTACTAGATGGAAGACCAAAACATCCTGTCTACGGTCATGTGACCAAGTGACGTCATTACGCATGCACTGACGCAGCAGGGCCGTGTGCAATAAAATGGTGGTGGACCTGGGTAGCCAGAGGGGATAACTCTGGCGCCATCTAGGGGCAGCCAATGTGTTAAGCACTCGATGCATTTTCAATGGGAAATGCAATTATTTTTATATCAACGGGTCTGCTAACTAAGTACATTTACTCCAGTATATACAAGTACTTGTACAGTACAATTTTGAGGTACAATTTACTTTACTTTCCATTTTGTTACTTATACTCCACTACAATTACAGTATTTGACAGCTTCAGTTACTTGTTACTTTGCAGATTGTATTAATAATTCAAAACACATAGATGAACCACTTAATTCTTTGGCTAATTGTAAGAAGCTAATCTACCATGTGACGTTGCGACGTGTTGTGAGTTTGTAGATCTGCTGTTTTTAAAAAGCTTGTAAATATTAGGACCATCTGAGACTGAGTACTATTACTTTGAGGGGGTCCATTGCTGGTTCCCAAAGTGTGGTTCAGGGAACCCCGGAGGCCCTTGAGGGCTTTCCAGGGGGGTCCAATGCTGGTTCCCAAAGTGTGGTTCAGGGACCCCTGAGGATCCTTGAGGGGTTTACAGGGGGTCAGTGGCTCGTTGGCAAAGTGTGGTTCGGGTCCCTAAGCTGTTTTGACAAACTGTAATTGCTGAAGCTCTGCCCCCTGTATTCCAATTGGCCGGGCTTTAAACAGCCATAACTTCAGTTCTCAACGCGCTACTGGTCTCGAACTTGTATTGTTTGTTTACCCGTCCACATTATGTTTTTGTTTTTATTTTGATTTAATTGTCCATACCGTTAAGTTCATGTAAATAACACTACTTGTCTGCATTGTAGTTGGATTACCATTTTACGTCAGTAACATCAAAGAGAGCACTGCCTGCGATCTTGACATTTTGTACTTTTATAGCCATTGTTTGTTGGCTTGAAGCGAGCCCACAATTGTATCGAAGGAACAATATTTTCTAGTTATATCTAATACACTATTACATCTACCTAACTTCGAAGTACTAAGAATCTAGTACTAGAACGGGTCTACTTCTCGTATTATAAGATACCAGCAGTTCAAGGGTTAAATCTGGCCCTGGATCCCCGATCCTGCATTGTAGCTAAGCAAGGTAGACAGCTTGTCTCTTCATAAGATATATACCGCCCTGGTAACGTGCTGTCCTTGCTACTGTACATTGCGATTTGACGAGCATCCTTATCTACCATTCCTTCACAACAGCATGACGATGCCTCTATCGAGCGATTGTGTGCCGAGACACATACAGTAATGTACAATAGATTAGGTAACAGCTTGGAGGCTGACTTTGTGTCATGCTTCGAGACCAACAAGCGTGACACCTGCACACTCATACAAGAACTGCAGGAAGACCACACAAAGGTCATGAAAGACCATTCAGACAAGCAGGCCAAGGATATGCAGGTACAACTGCAAGTGCATGCAGAGGCTAGGCGAGAGATGATGCAAGATATCATGCCGGAATTGCGCACTGAGATGCGCGCTGAGAGTAACTCCGCCATCTCCCAGAGCTGCAAGCCGACACCCAGTAATCCTCTGGGACCGCGGCGACCATAGACGCCTCTTTCGGCTCTGGGGTGTTGGTAAAAGAGGACTGGCAAGCCTCCGTAATTCTGACCCTTCCAATCAGATGCGGGACTCCCTCTTTCCCACTGCAGGGGCTAGAGTGCCTTCCACTGTTCCACAGTTCCGCACTTCCGCCAGTTTTGTTTTTCCAGTTGCGCCAATGAACTAGAGCGGTGGATGAGGTATCTAGTTTTTTATATTTGTAGTAGTGGCCACTCCCTGCGCCGACTGCGGATCCCTGCCCCACAGCTGCTGCGGGTCCTTGCCCCGCGTCTGTTACGCACCGTTGCCCTGCACCACCCCCCGAGAAGGCTATGCAACTGCACTTAACATTCTTGAGGAGAATTACGGCAATCTGGACAATGCCCACCGAACACTCGGACAGCCAATCCACAGCCAAAAACCTTGTCAAGATCTTCATTAAATAACTGGCGCTATGCAGTGGCGCTGGATAGAGCATGTGTCATTACACGAACATCAAAAAGGACCTTTGCCGACTTCACTCATTTCATCTCGGCTCAAGCTCGTAACCAGCTAAATTTTGAGTATAGCCTTCCCTCTACTCGGGATAACCGCCTGCAGGATTAAGCTGACAGGCCTGATTTCAACCCTCGTGGCATCAAGACGACGCAACCATATCAAGGAAACTGTCAAGATCGTGAGAAGATCCCACACCACCTGAACATACCTCGAGACGGGGGGGGAAGAAACAGCGACCGAAACCTTTCGTCTCAAGGATTGTCTGGCAACTTTCACATCCAGACGAAACAACCAGCCAAAGAAGTGACTCCCTTACTCAAGAACAAGGGTAGGTACTTCTCATACTGTGACCGCGGAGACCACTGGATAAGCACATGCCCATTTATTTGGACATTAACTAATGTACGATTGCGATTGATATATTAGTGTATTCATGCAGTCGTTGTGAAATCGATGTAGTGTCTACACACAGACAACGACTGACCCCACAGCAGTGTCTTTTCATTCTCCCTCATAGACACACGGTCGTTGTAGTCGGCATGGTCAATGTAGTGTACCTAACCTGTACTGTTACCAATGTATCTGGCCTTACAACCCAGATACCCCTGTACTGTTCCCAAGGTATCTGGCCTTACAACCCAGATACCTACGTACCGCGTATACAGCGCATGCTGCGGCTCGCTATAATCATCAAAAGATTCCACAGGACAGAACAATGAGATCATAGATCATGTTACTTTTAGACAAATTGTGAAATCCACAAGCAGTTTCACGGAGCGGCTGTAACAAAGAAAACGACCTAATTGGGAAACACGATGTCACACTACAGTATGACACCAAGTTTGTTGTAGCTTGAATAATCTTGGAACCAGAGATTAAAGAAAGATAACTCAATGACCCCAGGCGTGCACCTCCGATCTTGAGTACCTATATGTGGGCATGTAGGATTTTCATAACTTTCTGTAACCACCCTAAGGTAAAAGGTGTGTAACGCACCCACTTGAATCCTCCATTACAGTTTGCAAATGAGGGATTGAATGTAGGAGTCTCAGAAGTAATGAGCGTGTGGCTGTTACCATGGCGGTGGTATCAGTGATGTCAGTCATCTCCAAATCTGGGCATTGTTTCAACATTAGACTGTTACCATGGTGGCGACGCATGTGCAAGTACAGGTGGCGGTATCAGTGATGTCGGTTATCTCCAAATTTGGGCACTGTTTAGTATCAGTGATATCAGCATGCGGGTTCCAGTCTGTCTGGCTCGTTTATGCCCATATATGGTGTTCCATGTCCAGGCAAGTCTGTGACGTACTATGTCAGAGTAGACGGACATCAGATGAAAGGTAGAAACATGTATATGGCTATACGGGTCGGATTGTCATTGCAAGTTGGGAACAATGCAAGTTGAGAATGCATGCCCCACCCAGTTATGCAACACCCCTTGTATGCCGTCGCGCTTTTATATGGATAACTGATGTCCTCAGTATACAGTATGAATAACAGACGGGTGTCTTTAAGATTTTGAAAAACATTTTAAAATAAGATTAGGCATAAAGGAAGGCATTTTTCTTACTCTTTAACATGTATTTCTTTGGATACTATCGTACATACAGCATCAAACACATGAATTGTAAACAGCTACAGTTTAACACTGGGAACATTCTTTCAGTGGCATTGGCACCTTGCCAGAGAAAACCTTAATCTCATCCGACCGGTTTTGTTTTAGATACATTTCCTTTTTAGAGGCGAAACCACGCTTTTTCTTGGCCTACTAACTTTTGTGAACACCTTAGGGCCGATGTATGCTCCACTTTTAGAGCCAAATTTATTTCTGTTTGGCTCACCCGTCCTAAGTTTGGCTGTTCGATGCTGCTAAAATGTTGTGACTTCCCGAACTAATTTTGGTGCTCAGCTGTGTTTTCTCATTCATTCAGCCCAGCTTCAAGTAAAATCTTTGGCAGTGAAGCTAAGCAGACACGGTAGTTTTCACACAAGCCAACTTCCAAATGCTTGTGGCTTGTATTTTTGATGGCCTGATGGCGTCGTAATGGCATATTTTACACTTGGTCGCTTTGAGCTTGTAGATCTGCTTTTTTCAGAGCGCAACACCCGAGCACAACCAAACATAAAATGACTTGTCTTTTAGTTCTACTGGATCTCTTCTCCACTGGTCCCTCCCTAACATTTTTGTCTAGTTTTTATCTGTTGATGAAATTGTCAATATATTTAGTCTTAGTCATCATGGCTTAGTTTTTGTTTTGTTTCATTTCATTTTGTCATAGTTTTAGACAGACACACGGTAACAGGTCAGGCGGGTACCATAACCATCTGAACACCTGAACAACTGGGTACCAGGGACATGTGGGCACCTGGACAACTAGGCACCAGAGACATGTGGGCACCTGGACAACTGGGCACTAGGGACATGTGGGCACCAAAACCATCTGGGCACTAGAAACATGTGGGCACCTGGACAACTGGGCACCAGAGATGTGTGGGCACCAGGACTAGTGGTCACCAAAATCATCTGGGTACTAGGGATATGTGGGCACCTGGACAACTGGGCACCAGTATTTCCATTGCATGCTGCTTTGTTGTTGTGGTGACATTTAACCCACTATTCTTTAAACCCCCCAACACGAGACAACAACAAGGTAAAAAGTACTACATACATTTAGTGACAAACAAAAAGAAAATAATAATAAAAAAGTAAAGTGCGCTATGATATGAGAAATTAGTAGCTTAAGGTTTAGTAGATCTGCAATCTTGTAGATTGGCTATTTTCAAACAACCAAAGTTTAAATAGAGCTGGAGTGGTTAATGTATGTTTTGTATCTACAAATTAACAAAAATATTTTGATAGATACACACATGTACCTAGTGCCCATTTGTCTGTCCAGGTCCCCACATGTCTCTGGTGCCCACTCGTCCAAGTGCCCACATGTCTCTGGTGCCCAGTTGTCCAGGTGCCCACATGTCTCTAGTGCCCAGATGTCCAGGTGCCCATTCATCCAGCTGCTCAGTCGTCCCAACAAATATGGTGCCCAGATGTTTGTAGTGCCCAGTGCCCACCTGATTTGTAGTCAGACACACATGGATGGAAGGACAGGGGGCAAAACATACTCTCTGCCATGCCTTTCGACCTGGTGTAGATGACTTGACAAGGAATGCTCACCCCTAATATAGTCTACAACCACAGTTCATAATATTACTGTATAAGTTTAATAGTGTAATAGGGGTAATACATGCTATAGTACAATGTAATATGTTTAATATTGTAAATAAGAGTAATAGTGTAATATTCTAGGAATACACTTGGTACACTATTAAACATATTACTCTATTACACCTATTACACAATTGCACTTATTACACTATTACATTATTTCATTTATTACACCTATTACACTTATTACACCATTACAGCATGTACTAGTGATGCGTTTTGCATCATATGATGCAAAACACATCACTGATGATGCAAAATGCATCACTAGTCATGCTGAAATACTAAAATATCTAAAAACACAGATTGAACACAGGATTGTGTTGATCGTGTCCCAAACAACAATAAAATAAGATAGGGTTGTCCCAGAGGTGAAGTGGCCCTTTAATGAACTGGTGGCTGTGGCCACATAAAAACACAATTTTAACACTTGCTGTACACTTAATTGGAAAAAGTCTTCCTAGTATATTCATACTACCTGATCATCATGTTTTAGGGGGAAAAAAACATCTTTAAGTGTTTTGCTGTCAAAATGAAAATAGACGATCTACAGGGTCACGTTATTTCATAAATCTGAGCCATAGGGAAAGTCTTCTACAAATGGGCAGTGATTGTACATAATATAATATGTTCACTATTCATCTGCTGGATGAAGCGATAAATGTTAGTTATTAACCACATTGGTCAAAGTCCTACTGAGCTATAGTTGAACTTTAATGTTAGTAGTGCTTAACTGTGGTATGAAACCATGTCATAAATGGTGAAATGATCTATTTCCTTTAATCCAATGTTAATTTCATCTACCTTTTTTTCACTGGCGAAAACTAAATAAAAACTAAGCTATGTTGACAAACTATGACTAAATATACTGACAATTTCGTTAACAAATAAAAACTACACAAAACGTTAGCTAGCGGTTGGCTGCTAGCTGTCAAACCTGTGGGGTGCTGGCAGCAGCTGTCCGTGTAGGATCAGGTTGACTGAAACTTAAAAAAAATAATAATCTGTGTCACCGATCGCTAAAATCTGTTGCTATAACTAAAACAAATATGTGAGCTAGTCAGAATCCAGTTGCTGGATGAGATCGGGTATTGGGTATTATTGGGTATTGTTTTGGTCGAGAGCTCTGCTCTGCTCTGCTCTGCTATGCTTGTGCGTAGCCGTAGGTGTCATGCTCCGAAAATAGACGATCTACAAGCTCACAACACATCGCAGTTGTAAGCTTGTAGATCGGCTATCGGATATGATATTTAGTAAACTAAAATTAGACTAAAATTAAAACATTTCAATTAACAAAAATATGTACTTTTATCCTGTACCTGGCCTAAAAACAGGTTGATTGAGAATTCCAATGTTAAATATTGCATTGCTACTAGACTGACATTTCTAGCTTACAGAAAGACAGAGGGGTTTTGTTACTTGGGGTGGGCGCTGTTATTTCTTTGGATACTATCTCCATATCCCCATATATGGGCATAAAAGGGATTGGTTCCCCTGGCATCACAGGGATCTCCATACATGGGCATAAAAGGGATTTGGTTCCCCTGACATCACAGTGATGTCAGAGCATGATGTCAGAGCAACAAAAAAGACAAGCGTCGGACAGACGGATGGACGGGACAGTTCTGATTGCGACCGTCAGGTCGCAGTTACTATCAAAACCTCCACCACCTGTCTGTCACTCAGTCTGTGTCACGTCACATCACACTTTTGCCCTACTCATATCTCCGCCATCGTTGCCCCTATCCATGTGAAATTTTCCACACACACTCCTTGTCTGCCAATCCACCACCTCCACCCTTCCAGGGACCCCTGTAGCTCCAGGGAACCCCAGGGACCTCTGCCAAAAAGCTAAAAAACGATGAAATCACATCGTTGTCCCATCCATGTGAAATTTTCCACACACAATCCTTGTCTGCCAATCCACAACCTCCACCCTTCCAGGGACCCCCGCAGCTCCAGGGACCCCCAGGGACCGCCGCCAAAAAGCTAAAATACAACCAAATGACGCCCCCAAATCGGCTGCTCACCGCGTTGCTCTGCCACAGACAAAGAGTTGTCTACACACATCTCATCAACATGGATCTCCTCTTTTCTCACATGCCCCTCTTCCACCGCCACCATGAGGCCAGTTCTTGCAAAACACATTTTGAACACTGCTCCTACAGTTTTGCCCTAAAATCACACAAATCGCTATACAGTATGTCTACACTCATCTCATCAACTTTTTTGGACCTAAAATCACGCTGCAACCTTACAGTCGCTTATCTCCCAATTAGGGAGTCTTACTGGTAGTTAACTGCAACCTATGGTCACAACTAATCTCTCAAGAACAGATTCTGATGCTACGCAGAGAAAAGGAATAAAACAGAGAGGCCGCTGTTTTTCCCTTTTCTTTGACAATGGTTAGCCAGATTGGTATACAGTATGATGGTATCCAAAGAACATCAACATTGTTCAACAAAGGTAATATTCTTTCTAGAGTGGCACCATGCCAAAACTGGTCAGTTGAGTTCTGTGTTTTACTGAACTCATCTGACAAGTTTGTTTAGTTTCTTTGAGAGAAGATTAAAGCACATTCTCTTGGACAAAGGACATTGGTAAAAGCCTTAAAGGAGTAGTTCACCCCAAAATAGATTTTCTATTGATTAGTCACGCCATGGAGAGTAGAGTAGTATATTTTTTGTTTTTTGTCACATTCCTAAGACAAAAATGTGATAACAATAAATTTACCCCCATTCATTCCGGGATCCGGAATCAATGGGGGTAAATTTACTTTTTTGTCTTAGTCATTTTGGGGGTGAACTACTCCTTTAATGCCACCCCCCCCCCCCCCCTGTATTTGTGTTTTGTGTCCCACTGGTTTTTGAAAGTGAAACTATGGTCATCACATGAATGGACAAAAATGAAAGTGGAAGAATTGTTGCCTATGGAAGGTTGAAACTTAGTGAGCCTATTGTGTAGAATATACACTGAATAGTGGAACACAATGGTGGGAGACAAGACAAGGAAATAAACTACTCCAATCTATGAATGAAGCTTGACATGTTTAAGTGTGCCTGCCTTGCAATGGCAAAACACTTATTGTAATCCGCCATACTTAGTTAATGATCCCACAAATTTCGGCAACTTAATTCGCAAAAAACTACTCCCAAAAATCGTGATTTTGTACTTAGATGGCCAATAGGGACGAGCTGTAATGATAAGCCCCCCTCTGGCTTCCTATTGGCTGGGCTTTAAACAGCCATAACTCCAGTTCCCGTCATTTTACTGTTCTCAAACTCGTTGGGTAGTCTGACAGACCTAAACGGCTAACCGCTAATGTTAAAAATGCTAATGCTAACGTTAAAATGCTAATGTTAAAATGTTTTAATGCTAATGCTACAAATGCTAATATTAAAAACACTAATGCATACACTTAGCGAGCTGCAGGCACACTTTTGCCTTGGCCTGACTTTGCTTTTGAAAGAGGCATGGTGACTTTGCTTGAGAAAGAGGCTTGGAGAAGTTATCTACCGTCTAGATGTCCCTGTTATTTAATCTGCTTGATCACAACTGTGATAAATGGAGGTTAATGAGTAACCATACAGACAGTAAATCCTAGTGTTAATGGAACTCATAAAAGTGTGTAATGGAATCAAATGTAACCTTGCTGGTCCTTTTAATTCTATTTGTACACACTTCAGAGTTGAATTAACACTAGGAAAGATGGCGGAAAATCATGAATTCGTATAATTCCAGTCTCATATTCCATAAATAAGCCACACATTTTAAACGGTATATCCTCTAATATTAGGGTTCTTTATCCATTTTGCATACAATTATGGAATTTCACAGACAATTAAAGTGCTTTACATAAGCCATTAAAGGGCATTTAAGAATAAATGGAGAATGACAAGACTAGGCAAGCCTAGTTAACGATGGACCCAAATATATATTCTACCAGTGGAGATGTGTGGTGGTGCATGCTGCATGAAATGTATGTGATTACCGGTACACCATTGATCCCTTTTTGAGTATGCCAATAGATGGGAAGAAAAAGTGTCCTGGGATAACTTGGTGGTTATTTATTCAGGTGTTTTCCCCTGTGACTCTTGGGCGTGGCCAGACAGATAACACTATCTGGCTAGATAATATACAAACAAAGCCCATAGTAGTGTAATAGGTGCAAAGTGAAAGGGCTTTAATGGGGAGCTGCAAGAAGTACTATTGTTAATATGAAGTTGAAAATACCAGCAATTATGTTAGCTTTTTAAGGTTAGCCCTACATTATTGTTGACAGTTCGATAATCCAATGTAAACCTTTGCCATAGTTGTATAGAGTTGTCTTTATTTTACGTTAATAAGGTGCTTGAATTTCACACTGTCTTGTATAAATGCAGAGTTTTCTGCATGTCTGTCATGCTGTGATATCCTCCGAGGTCAAAACCAGCAGTGACTCCCCACTCGTTTAGACACTGACAAAGTGACTTTTGCCGCTGACCGAGTCGCTTCTTACGAGGTCAAGAATAGCAGCGATTTTTGGACACGGATGAGATGAAGGCTTTGTTGCTTTTCCACCTTGGCATAGGATCCGCTCCCACTCTGTTTCTCTGCCGGTGACGTGTTTCCTTTGACATTCTAATAGAGGCGATTCCCCTCCATTTCCATGTAAACTCACTAGAATGACACTGGGAAAAGAGCACGCGACAAGTTCTTAAGGTCCAATAATTCCAGAATGGTTTATTAAAAAACCTTTGAAATAAAAAGTCACAAAAATTATTAAAACAAAATATACATTTCCAAAAGCTTGAAACTGAAGTCCATCAGCCAAATATCCTTAGGCTAAATGGTTCACAAAGTTAAAATGTCCAATATTGTCCAATATTGTCCATGAAACTGAAGTCCATAAAATATAGGATATGTCCCGAGTCCATGCCACCTAGGCTAAAACGGTTCACAAAGTTTTAACTTTTCCAAAGTTAAAATGTCCAATCTTGTCCTGGCTGGCTGGAGTCCTCCAGCCAGCCATCACGCCAAGCGCGTCCAGACCCTAATGCCCCAACTCCTGTCTTTGTTGGCGCTACTTATACTACACTTCGCACGCTATCTTTTGATTTATCTATATTTGGCACGCCCACTTTACGAAATATCTGGGTTTTTTTGCACGCCCACTTGTGACGGGTGCCTAATAACTCAATATATAGACCTTTTAGTTTCTATCACTTTGACAGCCTAGTTTGTATAGGCTAAATATTCTGTTTTCTTTCACATTCTTCTCTCCTGATGCAGTACCTGAACTCTACCAGTGTTATCGCACCCTAAAAGAATCCAAAGTTTGTGACATCAAAACACAACACTTAAATCACCCAAGTCTTCTAATATGACCAATCATTATATAAAACATTAAAAACCATATATTTCATTTATAATATTCCACATTTATCAAAACATTGGGGAGACAAAAATCATCCCGACAACACATTCTTGTATTTCAATTGGATTAAATAAAACAAAATAAAATTATAAAACAAAATCTAGGCCTACTTCATTAGGACGTGCAATTATGACTATTCATTAGCAATCGTATTCTTCTAATCATCATACATTTTCCCAATGATCCCCACAACGAGGTACTGTAACATCAACATTCTCATCATGTTTTGTCAGTGTAAATAATCATCGGTAAATCAATGCCTTTTTAAGTCCTTTTAGGGTTCCTTGTGAGGGAGGGGGGGGGACAAGGGGGATGGAAAAGGGGGGGCGATAGTGTTCCAGGGAAGGGGGGGCTGGGGGTCTATAAATCTTCAGTCCAACTGAGAAGAGACCCGTTTTAACTGGGGAAAGTCAATGTCACTTTGCGTTTGGCCAGGATTCTTTGGCATCCCATGAATTAATTCATGACGACGGTGAGAAGTCCATGGGCAGTTTGATAGCCCAATATTATTGTCCGATTCTGTCCTGGTCAGATCATCTTAGCAGTTGAGGTTCAAAGGTCATTTGTAATCCATTTCAAAAGCTGCCCCGGCTCTGACGTTTTCCAGACCCTTGTCCATAGCGGCCTTGCACTAGGGCTTCTGCGTGTCCCTAGTTGTTCTGATGCTGGTAATGGGGAGAGAGAGGTCTGGAGGGGAGAGGATTTCGAGGGAATCTCCCCGCTTCTCGTTGCCTCGGATTGTGGTGATTTATACCCTGTCCTCCATATTTGTGTATTGTAGAGTGCTTCAAATGTTGGTGTTCCATCCGATACAATGTATGGCTCTGTCCAGGCCCTTGGTCTTGCGCAGTATTCACCTTAAGTTGAAATCCAGGAAATTAATTATCACTAGTGAGGGAAAATTGTCTGACAGAGGGGAGAAGGCCTATAGTGTCTTGGGGGAAGGGGCTATGGGGTGGTTGAGTAGGCCTCGGCGCGACTGCCCTCTGACCTCTCCCCTCCCCTTCCCTAATCGTCGAAAGCACAGAAAACTTCACCTACATCCGGAGTGTTAACACCGCCTGATGAAGTTGATGTGCTTCTCCTCCCTTTCCTTCCGTCCTCTCCTGCAGCCTCAACACTGCCTGTTCGTGTCCCCAGAACGACTTCCTGTATGACCTGATAAACTCCTTCATTCACGGTCATGGCTTTTACCTCAGCCCAACCCCTGGTTGTTTGGGATTGCATTGAGTACAGGGTGACCATAGTAGAGTACCGACCATGGTGGCAATCCAGATCTGTTATATCCTGTACATTCCATATAGACTGATGCATACATTACTCTCACTGGTTGATACTGTTCATGAACAGGTTGAAACATAATCCAAGGAGGCGGAGAAATACGCAAGGAAAAATCATGCAAAAAAATGGAAAGATGCTTCTTGACATCCTTGAAGTTGCCAGTCCATGCTATCGTGCACTACAGTACGTCTGACTAATTAGACATGGCCGTTACACATCAAGCACACGCGGCGGTGGGCTTGATATGCAGGTCATTACCAACAGTAGCAGCACAGAGTGTCACCTGCCGGAGCGGGCTTCACAGAAACTCACTATCAGTCACTTGGACGGCTGGTAGCGGGCACTTTCTTTGATCATTGTTCCTCTACTGGTAGAAGTAACACCAACCTCCTAATATCCCTACGGAGGATGGTGGTGTGGCAATTCCACGCGTGCTTATGACGGGAACATAGAACTTGACGCATCCTAGTGTGGATGTGCTAGGGACTGTGGCCAGCATTTGTCTTTCAGCGACTGTGTATTCTTGGTGGCCCCCACAACTCAAGATCGCTGTGGGTCCTGTATAGTTTTTGTATGTCCCCTCAAGGACATTTGCGGGTTCCACAACTTTATCAAGTGTCTTTTTTCTCGGTGGTGCAGTAGGTATCGTAAGTTCTGATGGGTCTGATCTGTCAGCTGTGACGTCGTCTTCCTCTGTGAGGTCGTCATGATGGGCAGTGCCTACTGTATTTCTGTTCTTAGGCGGTGTATGAGGCTCACGAGGGGGCGATGGCTCCCCGCTCTCCTCTTCAAGATCACTGAGAGCTCCCCTCTATCTGCAGATGATGAGGGGGAATTCAGCGTCTCTCTGTGACTGTTTTTCTTGTTCTGGCTCTTCTTCTCTGACTTGCGTGGAGTTGCTTCCCCCTCTTCACCCCAAGGGGGATTATCAGTGTCATTGTCTTAATCAGCAACAGCTACTCCTGGCGGCTGTTCTTTTTTGTGGGTCTGAGCACGGTCGCTTTGAGAATTATGACCCCCTTTTGTCTCCCATCTTGCTGCTTTGGATCCCACCTGGAATGCAGCAGAACTGGTGACCGCCTGATCGCCCTCCTCCGATGATGATGAAGAGATGATCCTGTTTCTTTTCCTCTGCTTTCTCTCCTCCTTGCGTTGTCCTCCGGCCTTGTGTTCACCCATGTTGTTGCTTGACACCATATCCCGATGCCGCTTGTTCTCTGAAGCCAGCAGGACAATCCTTGTCCTTTCCGTCCTGTCTTTCTTTCAGGGTCGCATGCTTAATGCCTTCCCCCTTTTCTGCCGTCGCTTCACCTTTAAAGGCCAGTCTTGGTGTTTTATATCCTCAGATAAGTGTTCTGGATTCAAGTTTCAGGTTTATTCGCCATTTGCATTAAAATTGACATTCAATGCATTGACATGAAAAAACGAGCCAAGCCATGCTCGTGAAGATCTGCGGAGGAGTCTTTAAAGACGTTCCCGTCAGTTGCAAGAGAGCACCCCTGCAACTTGACCCCTGCACTGTCCGCACAGTCCAGCGCTGGACAGTGCGGATGGTGGGTTGTGCGCTCTTAATGCGCTGTGTGTAGACAGACAGCAGGATGACTGAATCATGGTCAGACTTGCAGAAGTGTGGTCTGGCCAGAGAACGATATCTCAAGTAGCAGTGATCCAGGGTTTTGCCCTTCCGTGTGGCACACGACACATGCTGGTAGTATTTCGGCAGTACTTTGTTCAGCTTACAGTGGTTAAAAGCTCCAGCCACCACTGATACAGCATCACGATAGTCGTTCTCTTGCTTCATGATCACATCATACAACTCATTCCAAGCAGCGGGCTCACTTACATGTGGATGAATGTAAACTGCCTTCATGATCACGGAGGTAAAGTCGCGTGGCAGATAGAAAGGGCGACATTTAATAGTTAGTTGCTCCATGTCCTGTGAGCAGCTAGAGGAAAGCGCCCCAACATTGGTGCACCAGGCCTTGTTTATTAAAACATACTCCTCCGCCTTTTGATTTGCCGGTGTCCTCGCGGGTCCTGTCTTGACGGAAAACAGTGAAACCCGTTGGTTGCACCGATGTGTCTCTGAGAAGCAAAATGTGCAGCAGTCTCTCGTATTCCAATTGGAGGAGGTGCGACATAAAAGATTATTCATCTTATCACGTAAGGATTGCACATTTGCCATTTGGTTGAGGGTGTTCGGTGGTGTCCGTCCAACGGTCATTTGCCTCCACACACATGGTTGCACGTCACTTTAGAATCAGATTTATTCTGTTGACGTTTCACTGACTGCAAGTAGCATCATAGACCATTTGATTCATGAACCCGGCATCTTCCATGGATGATTGGGGGACATGGGGGGAGATGTAATCCGGTGACGGTGGAGAGGGGGGCTACTGTCCGTTTCCTGAGTTGGTGCTGAGGAGAAGTGTGTTTATTTCCGTGGAGGGAGGCAGTAACTCGTCCATTTCTTTAGAAGGTGAACAGGTCTCATCCATTAAGAGCCGCTCTCTTGACCTGCCCTCCTGACCTCCGGTCTGTTGCTGCTGAAAGAACACATTGGCGTCATTCAACCCCTTTTCCCTTCCACCTTTTTTCCCCTGTTCTTCTGTGTCAGAGGTGTCTCTCACAGCTGACCCACAAATCTTGGCCTTTTCCCGAGCCTCCATGAAGGTTTTCAGCGTCACATCAAGCCCTTGTTCTGTGTGGGGCAGCATGCACTCTCCACTGCTTTTCTTGTGTGAAACCCTGCATTCCGGGTTTCCTTTGCTGGTATTTGTAATAGGAGAAGAGCTTCCATGAGAACGTAGCGATGCCAACCAGTTAACAAAGTCCAGCATAGGGGAGAGTATTCCCACTTCCCTCGCCCTCCATGGACAAGCATTTTCGGCCGCCTGATGGCCGGAGGGTGGAATTACCTCAATCAGGGTATTCCCTGAACAAGGATTTACTGTAGGTGGATCTGTGGCTTCCAGTTGTGGATAGGGATGTCCGATATTGACTTTTTTACCGATAACCGATAATATCCAACTCTTAATCTCCGATTCCGATATTAACCGATACCGATATATGCTAATATTGATATCTAGCAGTGATTCTCAACCCTTTGAGTTTCAAGGACTCCCAGTTTGAAATGCATTAGGCTACTGACCCACATTTAATGGCATTTACCGTTGGGACCCCAATTTATACTGTAAATTTATATTAAGATTGTACAAATGGAATGAGTCCATTTGGTTCCATTTGTACGCTCAGTACACACCCCTAAGGGTCCATTTGGTTGCTAACTATCTAACATTAGCTGGGGACCCCCTGAGAGTCCCCAAACCCCACTTTAGGGTATTTGTCAAACCCCTACCATACAGTATTGTCCATGAAACTGAAGTCCATAAAATATAGGATATGTCCCGAGTCCATGCCACCTAGGCTAAAACGGTTCACAAAGTTTTAACTTTTCCAAAGTTAAAATGTCCAATCTTGTCCTGGCTGGCTGGAGTCCTCCAGCCAGCCATCACGCCAAGCGCGTCCAGACCCTAATGCCCCAACTCCTGTCTTTGTTGGCGCTACTTATACTACACTTCGCACGCTATCTTTTGATTTATCTATATTTGGCACGCCCACTTTACGAAATATCTGGGTTTTTTTGCACGCCCACTTGTGACGGGTGCCTAATAACTCAATATATAGACCTTTTAGTTTCTATCACTTTGACAGCCTAGTTTGTATAGGCTAAATATTCTGTTTTCTTTCACATTCTTCTCTCCTGATGCAGTACCTGAACTCTACCAGTGTTATCGCACCCTAAAAGAATCCAAAGTTTGTGACATCAAAACACAACACTTAAATCACCCAAGTCTTCTAATATGACCAATCATTATATAAAACATTAAAAACCATATATTTCATTTATAATATTCCACATTTATCAAAACATTGGGGAGACAAAAATCATCCCGACAACACATTCTTGTATTTCAATTGGATTAAATAAAACAAAATAAAATTATAAAACAAAATCTAGGCCTACTTCATTAGGACGTGCAATTATGACTATTCATTAGCAATCGTATTCTTCTAATCATCATACATTTTCCCAATGATCCCCACAACGAGGTACTGTAACATCAACATTCTCATCATGTTTTGTCAGTGTAAATAATCATCGGTAAATCAATGCCTTTTTAAGTCCTTTTAGGGTTCCTTGTGAGGGAGGGGGGGGGACAAGGGGGATGGAAAAGGGGGGGCGATAGTGTTCCAGGGAAGGGGGGGCTGGGGGTCTATAAATCTTCAGTCCAACTGAGAAGAGACCCGTTTTAACTGGGGAAAGTCAATGTCACTTTGCGTTTGGCCAGGATTCTTTGGCATCCCATGAATTAATTCATGACGACGGTGAGAAGTCCATGGGCAGTTTGATAGCCCAATATTATTGTCCGATTCTGTCCTGGTCAGATCATCTTAGCAGTTGAGGTTCAAAGGTCATTTGTAATCCATTTCAAAAGCTGCCCCGGCTCTGACGTTTTCCAGACCCTTGTCCATAGCGGCCTTGCACTAGGGCTTCTGCGTGTCCCTAGTTGTTCTGATGCTGGTAATGGGGAGAGAGAGGTCTGGAGGGGAGAGGATTTCGAGGGAATCTCCCCGCTTCTCGTTGCCTCGGATTGTGGTGATTTATACCCTGTCCTCCATATTTGTGTATTGTAGAGTGCTTCAAATGTTGGTGTTCCATCCGATACAATGTATGGCTCTGTCCAGGCCCTTGGTCTTGCGCAGTATTCACCTTAAGTTGAAATCCAGGAAATTAATTATCACTAGTGAGGGAAAATTGTCTGACAGAGGGGAGAAGGCCTATAGTGTCTTGGGGGAAGGGGCTATGGGGTGGTTGAGTAGGCCTCGGCGCGACTGCCCTCTGACCTCTCCCCTCCCCTTCCCTAATCGTCGAAAGCACAGAAAACTTCACCTACATCCGGAGTGTTAACAATTATGTTAAGCGGGCTACACACCAAACGCTTTCCAGACATTTACAGACTCAAGTCTCTGGAGATCTGTTGGTTGAAAGCTGTGAAAATGTTGCTGAATGCAGCTCTCCACATCTCACAATCTGCTAGAATGGTGCTAAAATAGAGCTTAACTGGGGGCTTATAGCATTGATACTGTACATCCACATACATTCAAATCATTTGAGAAACCATAAAGTGACCACTTTGTATAGCAGGGGACTTACAGGACATGGACACAATGCTATAATTTTACTAAATACTCTCTAGACCAGTGGTTCCAAAACTTTTTAGCCCATAACCCAAAAAAGAAATCGGACATTTGCCCGAGACCCCACTAGTGAAAATGGCAGATCTACAAGCTCCTAGATCGGTTATTTTGATTACTTCTTCAAGTTCTGTGCCTGCCATGCAATGGCAAAACACTTATTGTAATCCCCCATACCAAATAATAATCACTTCACAAAATTTCGGCACGTAATAACTGCCGCACGATTTACGCAACCCCCGCAATATAAAACGTTCAGCTCGGCCCGGGAATGGTGTGTTATTACTTTTCTTTCCAATCCGCGTTACCATGGCAACATAATTCGCAAAAAGCTACACCCAAAAGCGCCATTGACTTTCAATTTTTAAAAAAGAACAGAAACTTGCTGGCACCGGGTGTGCTGAGTGCACGCACTGAAGGACTTTACTCAGAAGATGTGTGGTGCATCAGTGCTGTGTTTTGATTGGTTGGTTTTCATGGCCATGTCTCGAGCGCTTCTCAGCTTTGAACAGTGGTGGAAATTTTCGCAAAATGCACCATTTGCGGCTTGATAGGTCCTTTTGGGGTTTATTGTTACACACGCATCAATGTGTAAACTAACAGCAGGAAGGCCAATGTTAGGAATCAAATTACCTTTCAATAGCAACGTTACGTTAGCAAATGCTGCTTTTTAGGAAGTTTTCCTTCAGAGTTAAGAGTGAAAAAGCACACTGCTGCCCCCTAACTGGTCGTTTGTAAATAAACCACACTGAGTGCACTCTACAACGTCACCGCCCACTGCACTCACTACACTGAGAGCACACCCGGTGTGCATTTCCGAACGCACCCATTATGGTACCATCTTGAAACTTGGTGTATGTATTTAGACAGCCGATGGGGATGAGCCAATAAGGACAAGCTGCAATTGTTAAGTCCCGCACCTCTATCTTCCTATTGGCTGAGCTTAACAGCTATAACTCCAGTTTGAGCATGGTACCGTCTTGAAACTTGGTGTGTGTACTTAGACAGCCAATAGGGACAAGCTGTAATTGCTAAGCCCCGCCCTCTCTGTCTTCATATTGGCTGGGCTTTAAACAGCTATTACTCCAATTTGCAGCATGGTACCATCTCAAAACTTGGTGTGTGAACTTAGACGGCCAATAGGAATGATCTGTAATTGCATAAGCCCTGCCCCCTCTGTCTTCCTGTGGGGCTGTTAAGTATGACATCATTTTGTAGGCAGAGGAGAATTTCTGCCCCCAGTTTCCGTGAATCTTTTTACTATTTTTACTATTTACACATTTTTCTTCTCTTTGTTGTTGAAAGGAAAGTGTTAGAATTATACTTTAATCGTTATTTTTGTCTCGGATCTGTTGAAATAGCGAGGGACAGAAAATGCTCTGGGGGCAGAGTTTTCCTCTGCCTACAAAATGATGTCACGGCTTAAAAGCCCCGTTGGCTGGGCTTTAAACAGCCCTAACTAACTTCCCAACACGTTACCTTTCCAATTCTGGCAATAACAATCTTTTCCCTTTTTTTTATTTTTCTTGCCTTACTGTGATCTTACTCGTCTGATCACATGTGTGCACACATACATTGTGTCTTTGCTTATTCACATGTGTGCACACATACACATACATTGTGTCTTCTTTGCTTATTGTGTATTAAGTGTACAGAGACTCCCTGGAGTGAGTTGGCGCTGTATCAAAATAAAAACTGAACTGAACAACAACAACAACAACAACAGGATTGCAATGTCAGTCTGTTCAAAATAGTTGGCCCTGTTGGGTGTAACTTGCAGAGCTGGTAGATGCTTAGACTTGTTTAATGGAGGTTTAATAAGTGCAGTTTTAGAGGCCTTTGGAATATTGCCTGATAGGAGAGAGCTGTTAACTATTTGATTGTGTAAGCACATAACTGAGAATCATGTCTGTTTAATCAGGGGTTTATGTATCCAAGTATGCTGACTGCCTGGACGAAAACCTGTGGTCCCATGGGAAATCTGGCTACATTGTCATCTTCAAGCTGATCAAGGTATTTAAAAATAGAGAAATGAGTCACACTGTGAAATGTATTGCATGCTCAAATTGACCAATACCAATATTGCAATACATGTTTCCAGTAAGCTATACTTTACCCCTGTTATACAGTAACTGGCATTCTGGGTGCAAATGCAGATAGACGGGAAACAGTGAATTCTAGGCCTACTGATATTGGTTCCAACAACTAAAATGTAGCTTAAACTTGTTGACCCTTTTTGAAAGTGTCTCCGGAAAACACTGATTGAATCATCACAAAAGGCTTTTTCAGTTTCACATTCAAATATAATAGTGAGGGAAATATGTAAAAAAATAGGCTCAGTTGTTCACTTCTGGCAGAAAGCGTGGAAATCTGCACCCAGGGGTGTTTTTGTGCGCTGAATTAAAAAATGTACAGATCCAAGCACTTTTCCCATGGGATCTGGTCATAAAATGGCCACCAACATTTTTGGTTCAATTAGGTTATTAGAATCTTTGATACCTCATGATGTTTGAATGTGAAACAAGTTTGTTTTGATGAAATCCTAAATTAAATACAGCAATACTTTGAAAATATAAGTTTCTGTAGATTTATTTAGCAGATTACGGTCAATTTGATCGTCCGTATTAGTTGGGTAATTTCCGTGACCGTAGAGAACGACGGCCCGTTTTTCAGTGGATTTGTCATCTATGAAGGTTAAATAACAAATTGAGCTCTCATGCCCCTTTGCAAAAATGGCAGCAAAATTCGTGAAAGCCCAAAATCCAAAATGGCTGCCATCAGCAATGATGAAAAGCTTTTCAATGGTTTGGCCTACAGTGATGAGTATAACCTTTCTGTGACTTTTTGGGTTGAGAAATCCATAATTGATGTTTGAATGATTTAACCTGATCCAAGATGGCTGCCAATTTATCAGCTCTGAACGGTCAATTTTTCAACATTGTCATAGAACCTTTATTATTAGGCTCTAATGCAAGCTTTGCTCAAGTTAATGCCAGTACAAATAAAATAATTACACAAAAGTCATCTCAAAGGTCTCATGGAAGTAACGGAAATTACCCAACAAACTGGTTTAAATCAAATTGACCATAAAAACAGTAATCTGCAGAATAAATCTACAAAAACTTTGCATTGTTGCATTCCAATTTAGGATTTCATCAAAACAAACTTGTTTCACATTCAAAAGTCATGAGATTGTAATACAAAACGTAATTTAACCAATGACTTTGGCGGCCATCTTAAATTCTCAATTACGACCAGATCCCATGAAAAGTGCTTGGACCCGTACGTATTTGAATTCAGCACACAAAAATACCTCTAGGTGCAAAAAATAATGCTTATAATAATAATGTCACTTTCTGCTAGAAGTGAACAACCTTTTCACATATTTCTGTCACAATAAATAAAAATGATATGTTTGATACCGATATTGCATTTTTAAGACTGATATTGCAGATATCGATATGATAACCGATTAATCGTGCATATATTTATTAACACTATTGAATAAATATTGATGTGCAGTAATCTAACTTTTTTATTTAACTACAGGGCAGAGTAAAAAAAGTGCCTGAAAACTACACACAGAATTACACTGCACCTTCTGTGGGATTTGACTGCCATGTGTCAGAGAAGTTGTCTAATGTGTCCGCTAACACCAGCTCCTTCCTTGCCTTTGAGAGGACCCAGGTGAGACAGACTCAGTTGCCTTTGTAATGTTGGACCACGTTTTGCACCCTGTCTGTCCGCGAGCAGCTAATCTCTGGCACCGATTGCAGCGAAACTGTGCGGACTCACTGGATGCCAGAGCAGAACCTCTGCCCTGAATATTTCAGATCAGCCTGTTATTGCACCACAAGCAGGCAGATTTTTGCAAAGATTTGGCAGAAATAACTCCTACAGATTTTGTCCAAACATCACGCAAATCAGTACTCAGTATCTCTATAGTCATGTGATCACGACGGATTGTCTGATCTTTCATATTCCATCCTGATTGGCTAACATCGGCTTCCAAAGTTTGCATGTATCGTCCGTTTTGAACTAAATGCCTCTTTACATGCACACTCCCTAGAGGCCAGAGAAAAACCTCTGCCCTGCATTTTTCACATCTGCCTTTTATAGCCCCACAGGAGGCTGACTGATTTTGTCCAAACATCCCGCAAAAGTATACAATATCTCTATTGTCATGTGATCAAGACAGATCTGTCCGATTTTTCACATCCCATCCTGATTGTCTAAGATTGCCATCTAAAGTTTGCACGCACATTCCCACTAGGCCTAGTATTAAATGTCACCCTTTTCACATTGGCTTTTTATAGCGCCACCAGGGCCACAATAAATTACCTGACCTGGCAGAGACCTATGCTCGGAGGAGCACTTTTTTTGTTTTGGTTATTAAACTACATTGTACACAGTGTTAACAAGGTTTATAGCATGCTGTTTATCCAGGCCTATTAGTCGGGGATCCACATGCCCAAAAGCTCAAGGAATAGAGTTGAACCTGTGATGTTCTGCCGCACTTTTTATTTCTGTTTTATCTATTAGTTTGGTCATTAAGGTCCACAGAATCAGAGGCCTGCTCTGCCGGAAAAATCGTGAAAAAAAGTTATGGCCATTTGTATATTCACTGTCCCATCGACTTCACTAGAAATATTAAAATCACACCCGTGTGAAGTGGAGCTGTGTGTGTGTGTGTGTGTGTGTGTGTGTGTGTGTGTGTGTGTGTGTGTGTGTGTGTGTGTGTGTGTGTGTGTGTGTGTGTGTGTGTGTGTGTGTGTGTGTGTGTGTGTGTGTGTGTGTGTGTGGATCATGTGTACCGATTTTTGTGACATTTGAAGAAAATATGTAGGAAAAGGAGCAAAAAGTGTGTTTTGGAGAAAATTCAAGATGGCGGAAAATCTATCATGGCGCAAATGGGCGTGGCCTATATGGGGAGATGCGTCATGACCCAAGGAATCCAGGGAAAAAATATTTTTAATTTTCCGACCTACGGTTCAAGAGTTACAGGCCAAAACGTAAAGTGGGGTGTTATGGCGCCACCATGCGGCCAAATGACACAATTATTTTTTATTTAATCCTTGAAATCATTATGAACCTCCTCTCCAAGTCTTGAAACTCTAGCCCCTATGGTTTGCGAGAGACAAATAATTGAATGTGAGTTTTTGCGATTCCCATTATAAGTCAATGGGGAAAATTAATTCACTAATAAATTAATATCAATTAAACTATTGAACCTTTCTCTTAGCAAGTTACTAGCCCACGATTCCCGAGTAAGCCGGTCGATTTGACATATGGCGCGAGTGTGTGGTGGCAAAACTGTGGGACTAGTAGCGTGCCGAAGTTTAGGAAGTTCAGGCTACATACACACAGACACAGACACACAGACAGACAGACAGACACACAGACCCACACAGCCACGTATAGGGAGCCTGTGCTTCACACAGCTCCAAAAATAAAAATACATCTGCTTTAAGTAGCATGTGAGGGGTCAAATTTGGGGTTCTTCATCATTCTGAATCCATTGCAAGCATTTGTTTTGCATGAAAAACATTCCTTGGGCAAAATATTGGCCCCCGAAAACTGTGAAAAGTGATGAGTCATCACTTTTTTTTCCACTTTTCATCTATGACCAAACTAATGGATAAAACAGAAATAAAAAGTGTGGCAGAACATCACAGGTCCTCTCCCATTTTGGTGACTGGATCCCCGGCTAACCCAGCATGTGCATAATGTCTAATAAGATATTTGACTCGCCATGATAAAAGTAGCACTAGTATTAAAAGATGCAAATGCACATACTTGTTGAAGTTGTTCTATGAAGTGGGATGCATCCCTGTTGTTATGGTAACTATGTGAAATAGTTACCATATTTGCTGCTTGAATCTATGTAATATGCCATCAATGTCAGCTGTATCAATGTTCAGATGGTTGTATTGGTTTTACAGTATTACATGTATGAGCGGCTACATGATGGACGTAATGAAGCGGCCCAGTCTCCCAGCCACGTCTGTCCCCTTGCCATTGTATCATTTTCATATATGGAGCACAAGCTATTGCTGCCTGAATCCCCGGAGAAAAGGTAACTATACAACTATAAACACTTAAAGGAGTAGTTCACCACTTTTCAACCTGTCTTCATATAATAGGTCCTCACTAATGTTCATGATAAAATATCACAATTTTTTTCTACTCGGTCCAAGTCTCCTAGGAGAGCTGTGGGAAGTTCAGAATCCATAGTCTTGTGACATCATCATTTTCCAAAAAAAAGATTTAATCAATATTTTTGAAAAAAATATTTAGATTTTTATTATCGCGGGAACAATGGCTTCCACTTTAAAATTGCAACTTTTCAGGAATAGAAAGCCTGCCGTTTCTATAAGATGGATTGACAATCGATGATGTCACAAGACGATGGGTTTCTGACCTGCCCACATCCCTCCTTTGAGAAAAAAAAAAATAAGCTATTTTTGAGTGAGGACCAATTATATGAACATAGGTTGAAAAGTGGTGGAGTGCCCCTTTAAGTAAATGTTTCACACCAAATCTTGAGAATGAGAAAACATAATTGGGAAATACAGTATGATTGTAAGACTGTTTTCCTCTCCTTATCTTTTTCAGCAAGGAGGGAAAAAAAAGTAAGTGGTCAATTCTCTTTTCTCTGCAAATAGATATTTTTTAGATATCTCAATATACACACACACACACACACACACACACACACACACACACTATACGCACGCGCACGCGCACACACACACACACACACACACACACACACACACACACACACACACACACACAAACAGTATATACTGTATGCATCTATAGATATACATTGTAGGTATATATACACTCTCATTACCTCCACCCCCTTCACTCAAACCCCCCTGCCACCATAACCCCCAACCACCAACATAATTCCCCGCTGTATGCTGTGCCACCCAATTCCCATAACCCCCAAATTCCACCCCGTACCTCCCAAACCCCACCCCACTACCAGACCCTAATCCGTCAACTCCATACTCCACTCCCTTAACCCCACCCCCAAACTGCCACCTCCAACATCAAATACCTCCAAACACCATCCCACCCTATACTCCAATTAGTCCCCCCAGGAATCTGCAGATAAAATGTATTACAAATTCTTGATTCCGCGGCTTGATAGTTAGGCCTAATGTTCCGCGGACATTGAAAAACAACCTAAAAGGACCAGTTATCAAGCAACATTTTTTTAATAATCAAGTAAAATCCTTTATGAAATGGATACAATTAATTGTAATTAGGGATTGATGTGCCGGTTTTCATAGTTAACTGCGACCACCTGTTTTACCCTTTCAACTTTAACACATTTAAAACCTTTAACACATTTAAAACCTTAACAACTTTAACACCTTTAAAACCTTTAAAACTACTAATACCTTAACACTACTAATACTTTTAAACCTTTAACACTACTAATACGTGAACACTTTTAAAAACCTTTCACCTTTAACACCTTTCCAGAGTTTTTCCTGATGTCTCTGACTGCCAGTCCTGAGTTTCCAGAATTATTAATTAACACTTAGCCTGCCTATAGACGTCCCCAGATGTCTTAAGTCTGGCTGGCAATGCTTGCATGTTTACCAGGTAAAATAATAATAAATACGTTTTTTTTTTGCGCCAGGTGAGCAAAAACACTACATTACCCGTCAGGCTTAGCGGACGATTCGCTCGCATTAGTGATGTGTCGTTCATGAGTGATTCGTTCATAAGATTCGAAACATTAGCATGACTCGTGAACGATTCGTTCAAATCCCTGAAATGGGTCGTTCACACTTTCGTTCACACCCCCGCCCCTCCCCCTAATAGCCCCGGCCGGCAGACAGGACGCGACGGCGGGCTGTACTCGCGACGTAATAAAAACGCTCCCGCGATTGTGTTTTTCACGGGACGATCGCGCTATGAACGAATCATTTGAACGAATCTTTTGAACGGATCATTACCGTGAACGTGAACGAAATGATCCGTTCACTGAAATGAACGTGATTGCCCATCACTAGCTCGCATCTGTTTCCTGTTTAGGATCGCGTGCACTGCGAATTGTTTAGAACGGCCATGTTAGCCCCCATAGACAATGCATGTAAAAATGCAGCACGTAATGGCTGGAGGGAGCGACAGATTATGTCGCGGTTGGAATTTTACTACATCACGCTAACAATCTCATATGCACAATGCACGCACGCCAATAAGTTGAATGCAGCCAATGATGGCGTCCAATTTAACCATCATATTTGTAAAATGTGTAAAAAAGTGCAGAAGTGCCAAAAATAAAGTGCTTCCCGTGCCAGAAACAAGATCTGGATCTGCATTGGCTCGCATTCAAAAGCTTGCAGAAAAACCCCATTTTCTGATTCTAGAAAATCCTGTCACATGGCCTGCAGCATTTCTTAATAGCTTGTCTGCTTATAGCATGCTAACGTTTGGTCACGCTAGCATGAATCCTTTTTTTATTTTTTAAAAGGCCGCTACAGCAATTAAGCTTGTTTAAAATGTCGGGCTGTGGGCTGTGTCGGTCTCCAATTGTCAATTATGTATCGGGCTTTGGGTCGGTCCCGGGCTGACTTTCTGCTGGGCTGGGTTGGGCCGGGCTCAGATATTTAGGCCCGATTTAAAGCTCTACCTTGAACACCTTCAAAACCTTTAACACCTTTAAATACTTAAACAGCCTTTAACACTACTAATACTTGAATACCTTTAACACTTATAACACTATCAATTCTTAATACTATAAACATTCTTAGCGAGCCCATCTTAGACCTTTCATGGCGCCACCATGAGGCTGATTTGAAGTGTAGTGTAATTTCTTCCTTGGCCTTTTGCGAATGTGCGTGCACAATTTCATTACAATTGCACGCTGTGTTTGATTTGAGGCATTTTGTTCGAAACGGATCAATCCTGCAAAGTTTGGAGGCCAATCTTAGTCAATCAGGATGGAATATTTAATATGGGACAGATCCGTCTTGATCATATGACTGTAGACTCTACAGTGTAGAGATACTGTCTACTGATTTGTGTTAATTTTGGGTAAAATCTGAAGTCGGCCTCCTGGTGGCGCTATAAAATGCAAGGAAAGAGTTTTTCCTTGGCCTATAGGGAGTGCGCTTACAAAGTTTGAAACTGATCGGTGGAGTTATAGGTAAAACCTTGAATTGGCCTGTTATAGCGCCACCATGAGGCTGATTTCAAAAATTTGAAGTGGCATTTCTTCCTCTGCCTAGTGGGAACGTGTGTGCGCGTTAATTGCACTCTGCGCTTGTGATTTGAGGTATTTTGTCCAAAATGGACCAATCTTACAAACTTTGAAAGCCAATATCAGCCAATCAGGATGGAATATGGACAATCAGACAGATCCGTGTCGATCACATGACTGTAGAGATACTGTCTACCGATTTGCTGGAGTAGTGTACAGAAATTTGTTTTGCAAACATCGGCCTCATGGTGGCACTAGAACAGGGCAATGTGAAAAATGTGGGGCAGAGGTTCTGAATTGGCATCCAGGGAGTGTGTGTGCTCATTTTGGCAGCGACCGGGCCAACGGCGCCGGAGATTAGCTGTTAACAAACTCGGAGAACAGACAGACGGACGCGCACACGGACGGACAGGGGCGAAAACATATTCTCCCCCTGCCTTCGGCTGGTGGAGACAATAATTTGGGCCTGAGATTGTATTCTTGAATCGAAATAAGTCCAGAATCAACCATTTAAATAAAATGCAGAAACAGTGATACATTGGCAGCCAGTAGTACATACGGTACATACTGAAACTCATTTCCTCCTTAGAGATGAGTACCTTTCACCTTTTTGTACGTTACATGTGCCATACAAATCAGCTATTTTCACAGTAGTATACTAACACGGTCATTACAATTTCAGTAGCCTAACTGTTAGGGATGAAGCTGGCTAGGGGTGTGTTCAAGAGTAGCGAAACGAGGTACAGTTCTTTTTAAGTGAACCGATACTCAGTAGCACCCACGTGATGCGGTCGGTACCATTAAAAACACCGACTTCGGTACTCAACCCTACTCCTCCTACAGTAGACCTATTCTCTCTCTCACACACACACACACACACACACACACACACACACACACACACACACACACACACACACACACACACACACACACATACATGCACCTGACGGATAGTAATCATCAACTAGAAAGATGCAATTCTGGGAAATTGGAAGTGTGTAAAACAAAACAGAAAACAATTAATGAGAGAGTACTTGTAACAAAGGTTTCCAATTCCTAATCAAGAATAACTTGTCAAATTTTAAAACTTTGCGACCATTTCTACAGTAATTCATTAACTTATTTATAACTTGTGATATTGTATTTCCAGTTTTCCATTATTTCCCTTGGAGCGGTCAACTTCAGCTTGATTCCCAGCTCTACCGTGTTGGACTCAAATCCAAAAACGGGGCCTTAATCCCAGCACAACTGTAAGTTTAATGTGGACCAGGGGGCGCCTGCTGGCCTGGTGGTCAAGGCGCGTACCATATACTAGGCTATGATGCCTGCTGGCGTCGCCGGTTCGATTCCCGATCCGGACGACTTTTGCCACATGTCATTCCCCATCTCTCTCCCCATTTCCTGTCAGCCTACTATCCTGTCAAATAAAGGCATAAAAGCCCAAAAACAAATCTTAAAAAAAAAAAAAAAAAAAAAAAAGTTTAATGTGGACCAGGGCAACGTACAAGTAGGAGTACTATAATCCACGATATCATTGCAGAAAATGTGAGTGCCCAGCAACTATGACATATTGATACTTGACCTCATTGTGTTTTCTAATGTTTTATCTTTTTTTTTTATTTTTTTTATATTTATTATGATACATTGTACAATTGTGTACATGTACGAATACAAGTGTATAATGCAGTGGTTCTCAACCTGTGGGTCGGGAGTTAATTATTTTGTGGGGCCCTCAACAGTAAACAAACCAGCATAAAGTTTAAGTGTACAGTATATGGGTATCTGCACATTTCTAAAATGACAATTTGAGGACTTTTTAATACCTCTAAAATGACAAATTAAACATTGGCCAAATTGTCAAATATTAGAGGCAGAAATTGTGAAAATAGCCGATCTGCAGGCTCACAAGGCCTCGCAAGATCGGCTTTTTTCACAACTAGAGTCCACGCCCGCGTCCTTACTGTACTGTACTGTACTGTACTGTACTGTACTGTACTGAACTGTACCGTACCTTACTTTACTGTAGTATAGTGTACTGGATCTTACTGTACTGTAGTGTACTGTAATGGCCAAATTGTCAAATATTAGAGGCAGAAATTGTGAAAATAGCCGATCTGCAGGCTCACAACGCCTCGCAAGATCGGCTTTTTTCACAACTAGAGTCCACGCCCGCGTCCTTACTGTACTGTACTGTACTGTACTGTACTGTACTGTACTGTACCGTGCCTTACTTTACTGTAGTATAGTGTACTGGACCTTACTGTAGAGTACTGCACCTTACTGTACTGTAGTATAGTGTACTGTACCTTACTGTACTACTGTACCTTACAGTACAGTACTGTACTTGTTTCTATAGCAGTGCACAAACACAGCATGCGTGGGCTCTCTGTCTGTCTCGCTTTCTCTCTCTCTCTACTCCCTCTCTCTCTCTCTCCCCCTCCCCCCCTCCTCTCTCTCTCTCTCTCTCTCTCTCTCTTTCTCTCAATGTTGCGGTCTCTCTTGCTCTCTCTCTCTCTCTATTTTCTCCCTGCTCTTTGTAAATGTTTCACTTTCGGTTTAGACGCACCGTTTGTAAAGAGAAAACCTCTCTCTCTCTCAGAGTGTGCTTCTCTCTCTCTCTCTCTCTCTCTCTCTCACGCTCTCTCAAAAGGTTGAGAACCATTGGTATAATGCATAAAAAACATGGACATCACGGACAGTGATACCCATTATTCTAACTGAATTTGTATGATCTCCTACTTAAGTTGTATTTATTATTTCTTTTGCCATTTCAGACCTGCAATATTAAAAGTTGATCAAGCCATCTCTATGTTGCACCTGAGACAGTTGGTGCCAAAGGCCATCTTTGAAACTTGTTTCTCTGGTGAAGGTATGTTCTTAAAAAGAAAACAAAATACCCAGAAGGGCATGGTCCATTTATTTAAAGCTATACTGTGTAAGTTGCTCAACTAGTGGTCAGTAGCGTCCGCGTCTTTCGGCCGTTTTTCGCCGCGGACCGGGCCTCACACCCCCGCGTCACCCCCGCGTCTGCCTCCACCTCACCGAGATCTATCTTTGGAGGGGTCCCTGGTTCCTGTGCGTTCAGGCATTCCGGAGAAACGGAGTGTTTCACCCGAGTATAGATAGAGACACACGGGCGCCTACAAATATGGCCGCCCTATTGCGATAGCTTGCGACCCCACTTGTGATGTGATTGGCCGGCAGTGTATAACCCTCGCTGTGATTGGCCGGTAGTGTATGATGACGTCATTTTGCCGGGAAATCCCGCCCCTGTCACTGCTAGAAGAAAATATATAAAGAGAAGGCTTCAGAAGCTGAGAATAACGGAGTGGGTGTTCTAAAACTTTAGCGATTTAAGAGTTGGGACAATTTTAAGATTTGTTTTATAAAAAAAGTTACATGGTATAACTTTAAACAATGCATACACAACTTTTTGATGACTATTTAAAAAAGGTTTAATCATTGGTACATGAGCTATACCTGTTGTAATTGAGAGCAGTTCTATGCACTATATCAAAATGTTTGTCAAAATAATAACTATATTCTAATGGTGAGTCTCTCCAGCTCTTTAGCAAAGAGAAAATACATTTTCACGTCAGAAACCAATTTCATCCTATCAGGAGACGGATCGGATAACAATGTCATCCTATCAGGAGACAGAACTCGTACAGGATAAATAAATATGAAAATGAGAAATTGGAATCCTTTAAATATCCGGATTAGATGAAAATGGTGACCCACCGCCCCCGTTTTTCCTTAACACTTGGGATGTCAAAAACGTCCATTAATGTGATAAGAATTACCACGGTGGAGCGCCACGGCCCCGTCATCACGTCCAGGGACGTGTTAGCTGGTTACCATGGTAACCAGGTAAACGGGTACTGCGGTGGCCGCTGGTGAAATCTGGTCCACCGAAAATCTGGTCAAAACAATAGGAAAGATAAACGGCAGTTAATCTACATTAGTTATGCCAAAACTATGGCAGCCCAAGTGTTACGTTTTCAAGTAGTCACAGAATATTTATCTCCAGTATGATCGATTCCCCGATCAACACAGACACAGAGGTTTTCTGTGGACGGAGGACGGAGCCTGTGTTTTGCGGGTGATCTGGTGGTTCCTGTGTGACTGTGATGGTTTTACACTAGATGGAGCTCTTCGCCCCCCAAAAATAAAAGAATCTAATCTGTGAAAACGTTATTGGCGGTGTGGGCCTTCTAAAAAAAGACTTGAAAGTTGTGATTGGCAGAGAATAAGTTAAAGCGCTGGAGAGGCGGGGAGAGCTCTTTTACAGGTTTTAACTTCATAACAAGAAACCTTTTGTTTTGACCAAAAAATAACTTGCAGCACCTTTAATGTTTATCTTGTATTTAATAGACATGTTTAATTTATGCTGTCTTTCAGTCTCTCTGGATGGCATGTACTGCAGTCTATATGAATTGGTTCCCTCTAAGTCGAAGGACAAATCTCTCATTCTCCTTACCCAGGAGCTGAAGGAAAAAGACCTGGTCAGTTTCTGTTATTTCAGCTGTTGAACATTTTGTATTCGTTAGGCATCTTATTAAATGTCAAATGTTTATTGTTAAATAGACAGTCCATGATAAAAGATGTCTAACCACTTTGTTTACTGCTGCAATACTTTGGAGGTGTTTGATTCTCTTTAGTATTTGTATTGTGTTTTAGAGACAAACTCCAAGTACATATCTTTTGAATAGACCTGATCATAATTTAATTAACAGAACATTTCTTTTGCACAGGCTCTCACTATCAAGCTGAAAGATGGCGGTTTTCTTATGTTGTTACATTCTTCCCATTTCCTAACGTATGACGGTAAGAAATTATATAATCTGGGGTGAAACCTTTTTTCATTAACTGTTAACCGACAAGGTTAGAATGTACCTTATAGAAAACTAGCCACATGGCTAGTTGTTGTATAACAGTTAAACAGTCAATCAAACCTAATGTAATCCTGGCATTGTGTAATATCTAGTGACTAGTCTGTTCTTGCTTTGGGATACAACTACACCACCCTCTGTACTTAATAAACCTGACCTGACTTGTACTTGGACTGCTTTCTTCCATCTGCACCAAAGCTGTTTGCTAATAATAGCTCTCTGAGCTTGTAGATCTGTAGACCATAGAATATGGATGCTAGTGTTCATATGGTTAATCATTTAGTCATTGTTCACTTACTGCTTAATAGTATTGTAACTGGGGGGCGCCTGGTGGCCTAGTGGACCAGGCGCATACCATATAGGCATTGCCATTTCGGCATCAATGCCTGTCGGCGTCGCCGGTTCGATTCCCGATCCGAGCGACCTTTGCCGCGTGTCACTCCCTGTCTCTCCCCCATTTCCTGTCAGTCTACTGTCCTATCCAATGAAGGCAAAAAGCCCAAAAACAAATCTTAAAAAAAAAATAGTATTGTAACTGGAATTGTATTTTCCAGATGCTGGCTCCAGTACAAATGGGGTAGTACAAGGCATTTTTGTATATCCAGAGTCACGGGCAATACAAAGAGGTAATGACTGCATTTTATATCTTGGAATTTCTTTAGATAAATGTCTTTCCCAATTAAAATGCATTTGCAATGTCCCTGTTTATGTGCCTTTTCTGTTTATGAAATATGCACATTTAATAAATGAAACAACTCTTTTTTTCTTTTTTCTTTTTTTTCAGACACCAAGGTTGGAACGAGTGGGCCCACCATTTCAACTGAAATTCTTCAGGTTCTGCCAGCACTGAATTATGCAGAAAGTGAAATGGAGAAATGTTCTACTGACAGAGACTGTGAAAGTGGAGAACTCTGTGGATTATTGGAGCAGCATATCCAGAGTTATGCAACACTAATAAATCCTGGTTTAACAAGTTCTTACAGGGAATCCAGCATCTTTCCAGATCAGTATGATGTGCCTGATGCCTTCAAATATCTCTATTCAGCCCCCAAGTGGACTAAAAGGTCATGGAAAACCTTGGGGTCATATCTGAGCAATGTCACCTCTTTCCAGCTGCCAGTGTCGAGGGCCACAGAGCTCTTGGCGGCGGGGCAAGAAGAACAACGGCAGGACCTTGATGATGAGGTCTATATCTATTTATCATCACCTGATGAGATGGCAAACACTTCTAATAGTATTTGCCCTGAGGATCATTTAGAAGGCCAGGATTCCCTTGCACATGCTGAGACATTTATGGAAACAAGTCACATAGCAGACCCTGCCATTATGCCTCAAAGTGAGTTGATGGAGAGCGTGGAGCCAAGAATTTCCCTCGGCGACACTGAAAAATCTGTCTCTGCACATGCTGAGACATTGACGGACAGTCAAACGTCAGACTCTGCCATTAAGCCTCAAGATGAGGTGGAAGAGAGTGTGGAGTCAAGAGTTTCCCACACTGGAAAATCTGTCTCTGCGCATGCTGAGACATTGTTGGACAGTCAAACGTCAGACTCTGCCATTAAGCCTCACGATGAGGTGATGGAGAATGTGGAGTCTAGAGTTTCCCTCTCCGACACTGGAAAACCTGGCTATGCACATGCCGAGACATTGTTGGACAGTCAAACGTCAGACTCTGCCCTTAAGCCTCAAGATGAGGAGATGGAGAGCGTGGAGCCAAGAGTTTCCCTCGGCGACACTGGAAAATCTGTCTCTGCGCATGCTGATACATTGTTGGACAGTCAAACGTCAGACTCTGCCATTAAGCCTCACGATGAGGTGATGGAGAATGTGGAGTCTAGAGTTTCCCTCTCTGACACTGGAAAACCTGGCTATGCACATGCCGAGACATTGTTGGACAGTCAAACGTCAGACTCTGCCCTTAAGCCTCAAGATGAGGAGATGGAGAGCGTGGAGCCAAGAGTTTCCCTCGGCGACACTGGAAAATCTGTCTCTGCACATGCTGAGACATTTACGGACGGTCAAACGTCAGACTCTGCCATTAAGCCTCAAAGTGAGTTGATGGAGAGCGTGGAGCCAAGAGTTTCCCTTGGCGACACTGAAAAATCTGTCTCTGCACATGCTGAGACATTGTTGGACAGTCAAATCGCAGAATCTGCCATTAAGCCTCAAAGTGAGATGATGGAGAATGTGGAGTCTAGAGTTTCCCTTGGTGACACTGGAAAATCTGTTTCTGCGCATGCTGAGACATTGACGGACAGTCAAATCGCAGACTCTGCCATTAAGCCTCAAAGTGAGATGATGGAGAATGTGGAGTCTAGAGTTTCCCTTAGTGACCCTGGAAAATCTGTTTCTGCGCATGCTGAGACATTGACGGACAGTCAAACGACAGACTCTGCCATTAAGCCTCAAGATGAGGTGATGGAGAATGTGGAGTCTAGAGTTTCCCTCAGTGACACTGGGAAATCTGTCTCTGCACATGCTGAGACATTGTTGGACAGTCAAATCGCAGACTCTGCCATTAAGCCTCAAAATGAGGTGATGGAGAATGTGGAGTCTGAAGTTTCCCTCAGCGACAATGGGAAATCTGTCACGGAAGTGCCGACCAAAACTAGTATTGCTGAGGTGAAAAATCTTATCTCGCCTACATCAAGTGACCTGTCAACAGAATTGATTGTTGTTGTTTCTGCAGAAAGAGCTACAAGAGTCATAGATGACAATCCAAGTATGACACCAACAAAACATGAGCTTCAGCACTCCAGTTTAAATACAGACAAGCTACAAATACCAAGTGTAGACACTATGAATGACAAGCTTGACAAAACCAAGAACTCCTTAGATTGCCCTGAGATCAATAATCCCTCAAACATCGATTGGAGGAAACTACCACGGGGTAGAGGAAGAAGGAGAGGTAAAAGTCAGTCATTGAGACAGATCTCAGTTCAGACTTCTTCCATACCATCAGACAAATTACCACTGGAAACTAGCAGTTTGAGTGATAAATGTGACACAGATGGCCAGCCATCAAAACGCCCTCCTCTATCCCTCAAAATTGATTTGAGGAAACTACCAAGGAGAAGAGGAAGAGGAAGAGGAAGGGGAAGGGAAAGTGGTACAAGACGGTCAACAAGATCTGCAGCTCAGACATCCAGCATACCATCAGACAAGTCACAACTTGAAAACGGCATTACCTTGAGTGATACATGTGACCCAGATGGCCAGCCTCACCTGAAGCTACTTCTGAAACTACCATCAAACATCGATTGGAGAAAACTACCAAGGGATGGCAGCAGAAGTAAAAGACGGTCCAGACACAGACATGCATTGAGGTCTGCTGCAGTTGAAGTCGAGGACAAAGTACCAGACGACATGGAAAGGGTGGACAGGGTTCTTTTAACAGAACTTGAAGATTGGCCTCTGAGAAAGAAAACTGAACGATGTGACTTAAAGCCAGTTATCTCACAGTGTGGAAGAATTCTTGTCCCACATGGCACTGTTGATATTGCTGAACAGATAAAGTATTTGAGATATAAACAAACAGCTACCATCTGTGAGAAAAGGCCTGATGAAATGTTGGTGGATCCTGTGGTTGGAACACTTAAACAAAATGCAGATCCAATTAAAGCCATGGATGAAGACAACCATCTTAAAAACATAGATGTCAGTGAAGGCCATTTGGAACAGACAAAGATGAAGCAACCAGATTTGGGGAGTGGTATATTGACTGGCCAGCAAGATATGAAGGAACATTCTCCAAAGAAAACTATATCCCAGGCAAATTGTAGAGTTGCTCTTACAAGAACACTAATTGCTGTTCAGCCAAAGGACATTGGGATTCCCTTACCAGCAGAGGATGCAAAAAGGAGAGACTTTTTGTTGAGTAAATTAAAAACTGTGATTTCAGAGGGAAAGAGGAAAATTTCCCACCTTTTATCTGCAGATGCAACATCATCCTCTAGTTCACATGGTAATGAACCTTCGCGCAAGAAGAGTAAGGACGACTCTGACCAGGAGATGTTCAGTGTCTTGGATTCCACAGAAATAACTGAGAAAAAGACATTGGATCCAGTTTTTGCACATGCCTTAGGTCTGACTCCTAAAGATGTGCTAGATGAGGTACAGGATACCAAATGCCAGTTGACTCCTAAAGATGTGCTAGATGAGGTACAGGATACCAAATGCCAGGATCAATCAACAAGAGACTCCACAACCACAAACGACCAAGTTGCTGCTCAAGCTCAAGTTGCTGCTCAAGTCATTTCAGAAAAAACGGCTCAGACCATACAAAGGCAACCGACACCTATCATCAGGAGGAGGGTGAAAACACTCAAAAAGCAGCAAAACCTTTCTACCCAGATGATAAAAAACAAATGTAAGTTGCATGTCACACTTAAAATGATTTCAATATTTATTCTACCCGTGCCTCGGGTGTATAAAATGTTCTCATGAGGGGTTTACACTGATTTCTGACTTTCTGCTCCCATCCCAGCTTTCATTCACTGTATCAGCTTTGCAATTGTATACCATCTTGCAAGGTTGCTTCAGCTTTCTCTTCCAATTCTCTTAGCATTTTCTCCAATTATATGTAAATTCATTAATCTCCGCCAGGGGATTCATGTTGTCAATGTATGTCTGTGTGTTTGTCCACCGCTAATCTTGCATAATATGTACTAGTACTACTAAGGCAACAGCACTATTTTCTCTCTGCATGCTGCAAGCAGGAGAAGGACCCAAATTCTAGGAACTAAAACTGCCCACCTTGTATTGCCTAACTTCCTTTTGCACAGTTATTTCAAATTACAAGTTTACGACCTTTGATTGATTGGTGATTAGGGATGGGAATCTAGAACCGGTTCTTGTTGAGAACCGGTTCCCTGTGGATCTATTCCGCTAATGATGCCTGCATATGCGTGATGACATCCCCCCCCCCCCCCCCCCGATACAAACATAATTCAATGCATTAACAACCAAACATGGCAGATTACAGAGACATTTGGACAAGACATCTGAATAAAAGGCTATTATTATTAGAGCATGCCTCCTGGCGGAGATTGTGCTCTACTGAGCACACTTTTCTAGTTGAAAAGTGATAGTCATAATAGAACCTTCCTGTTTTTTGGTGGTAAACGTTTATGGCTAAGTTTGGTTGTGGGTGACTAATTTATATTTGAAGTAAATTAATCAATAAGTAAGTATATTTTTAAGAGTATTGCTGTAAATGTGCTACCTTTTCTTTTACTGTTTCTATCTCTTTTTTTTTCTTCTCTGTTTTGTCTTCACAGGGTGGTTGCATTTTCATTCATCATCTTGCAATCTCAATTACAATGTTTGTTCTAGCAACAATTCAGTCAGGAAGAATCAGAAGGAAAAGGTCAGCACTACTTGCCCATCTGCAGATGCTTTGACCTTACTTGCTGACATGGCCCTCAGTGTTGCTAGTGACAATGATCCACAGCACCCAGAACCAACACTCGAGAGGAAACTTGACTCGAGTTTGGATGTGTGTGACAAAGATGGTGCCAATCCCAAGCCAGAATCAGTGCTTCATGCTCTGCTAAGACAGCCTTCTGCTTGGTCCATGCTGCCCACTAAATTGCCTTCAGCAAAAGGTGTTGTGGGACACAAGGATGTGGTTAATTTTGTATCTAAAGAGCATGCTTACTCATTGCCCCCATCTTCCTTTCTACTGTTGGGTTTGTCAGGTATCCCTTTTCAAGTGTCCCCTTTACGTGGTTCTGGAGGTCTTCTGCAGCATCACCAGAATAAGTACTGCAGTGAAGCTCAGACACAACATCTCTTTGTCTCGGAGGAAGATGAGCGGCGACGCAAATATGGACCTCCGGAACATCTACAAGACACTGTGTGTACAAAGAAGTTCAGACAAGCTCGATCCTTTGGCGAAAAGAATGGGTCGGTCCAAGTTACAAGGACATGGAAAGAAAACTATGACTTCAATCTAGACAGCAAGTTTACCACTGACCCAAAGGACAAAACTGTCATCCGAGCCTTGCATGGGTATGTCACTCATAATGTTAGAATTTAAACAATTTCTCATTTGTATTCATGTACTTCACATTTGGTTGGTCAAATAAAGTAATTATCTGATTGTAATAACACATTTTTGTACTCTTCTCATCTTGGATAGCCCGTGGGATTTCACAGTTCCAGACACCTTTGAAGAGGTGCGTCTTATCGTCCACATGTGGATATCACTCTTCTACAGCCGATCAACCGTGAGATTCTTTCAGATTGACCCTAAGGTTCTACATTCACAATATCATGGTGATATGCACATGCTTCTTGAAGTGGCACCAGTCCCAGCTCAATCTGAGCCCCCGAAGAGCTCCTTTGCTCCAGTGCCTACTATTGCTCCAGTGCCTACTATTGCTCCAGTGCCTACTATTGCTCCAGTGCGTACTATTGCTCCAGTGCCTACTATTGCTCCAGTGCCTACTATTGCTCCAGTGCCTACTATAACTCAAAAGGATGATTCTGATCTACCCAAAGAGCCGCCACCCCCATATGAAGTTGCGGTGTTGGACCTGAGAGTCAGAAACAAGAGTTTAATGGACCAGACGTTTGATCCACAAATCCAGAGAAAAGAATCTCATGTGTCTAGTGAAAAAGCGGAAGATGTCAAAACCTCTCAAGTACTTGAGCCACCAAGTGCACTACATGGAACATGTGCTTCATATCTTCACCATGCAAGAACACGGGTAAGTAGTTATTTGTAAAATACATTTTAAAGGAATTATATGCAGGATAAAGCCTAAAATTTTAAACTATATATACATATATATTTAGACCTTTTCCCCCTATATCAGACACTTTAAAATCATGCTGACGTCTGAAACAAAATATTCAGCATGCAATTCCCTTTCTCTCCACTGTTTTTGACTTACATCCGGGTTTCCGGGATGTTTCTGAGCCTGCTCTGAGCAGCCAATAGTCTGACATTTTGTGGAGGGAGTGGGGGGAGCGGCGCGTTCTAAGTTACCAATAACACAACTGCGTGAATCAAAACAGCATCCCAGTTTCGACAATGGAACAAGGGGGGTGCGCTTGTTTTCGGTGGCGATGACGGAGGCACGCCAGTGTTATATTATAAACACAATCTGATCAAGCAATCATGACATAGGCTATTTATTATAATCACTAATTCACTATGAAGTGTCTTTAATTATAATTCAAGTACAAATAGTCAAATAACAAACAAGGACAAATTGTTCTGCCCACAACCTTATCAAACCTAAATGCCTAAACTACTGTAAATGTAGGCCTATTATAACTATGATAATGGTTCTTAATTAGTCCCAATTATTAAGTATAATATTTGACCTTATAAATATAGAATGTTTATGATTATATATGTTATGAAACATCGCATAGTCGAGCGTTGCGACGGTCGCATGAGCCGACTCAGCGCCGTTACCGACTTATGTGCCGTTATGGACAGAATAGTAAATCTTCAGCCCCCCGAATTTCGTCACCTCCGCGCGGTCCAGGGGAACACAACGGAGCGCTCCCTACCTCCGGTTCAGCCAATCACAAGCTTCCACTGCCGATACCGGGATGCTGTTTTGATACACGCAACACAACTCCACTTGTTGCTAATGCATTGCTAACTGCTGCTGCAGCTCCATCAGTGCACATGAACACAGCTAGCCTAGCCTAGCCAACTTGCTGCAGACATCAGCTCAGCTCTGGTGCCACTGCCAACCAACTTCTAACGTGCATAGCCACGACACAATATACTTCATCGCCGTTTCCCGGACTCCCTATACTATTCCTGAACTAGGCTATCCCTTCCCGATGTAAAATGCGTCAACGGTGCGGCTGACCTCCGTGGTCGGTCTACCCGGTGTAAAATGCGTCAACGGTGCAGCTGACCTCCGTGGTCGGTCTGGACTCACCGCTAGCCGCACACCCATCGGAACGGCTGGCTGGTTGCGTGCATTGTAGGAGCAGCCTGCTGGCGGCTGCAGACCCGGAGCAACGCTGGATGGGAATGGACAAGTAAGTCTCTCTAGTCTACTGAAGTGTTTTTCTTTCTTCACATAATAAAAACGTAGCATGCTCAATCTAAACCAAAAGTAGGCTGAGCTCATATTAATGTACAGCCTCAAAACTTGTATCTTGCCAAATTGTCTTGTTCTTCATTGTAACCGATGCTAACGCTATTAGCTTGCATTGTACAACACCGTGAACACATCAACAATAAATACAACTATCGCATCGTAGTCTATAGCTGAGTTTGGGCTTGAATAATCATAGTCATAGCCTCATAGTCATAGCCAGTTTATTTTGTGAAGTGCTCATTATAACATAAAAACGTCGCCACATCCGTTCATTGTTTCTAAATGTTCAGCAAACAAATCACATTGCATATTGTGTACATTATCATAACAACGTTGCCACACCTATTCATTTTATTATTTATTCACCCCTCCCCCGTGTGACATTTTGCTAAAACACTGAAAACACTTGGAGATGGAGGGGTAATGTCACTTTCTGCTGAAGCTGTTACCCTGTTTGAGTGCAAAATGTGTTATTTTCAATCACAGGCCTCCATGCTTTCCATCCACCGATTTGATTATATTTTATTGGAACTAATTGTTGAGTTTTGACTACCAACTTTTTGATATTGTGTATTTCTCTTCTAGGTATTCGTCCCATGCTTCAGTTCAGATGGACAGATACCGCACAACAAATGACTACCATGGGTTGAGTAAAATGCAACTCTAGTCTACACAATAATTCTACCTGCATTTTGTTATGGCCTAAAAAAATGGCAAGTATGCCTATAGCATAATTTCTTTCATAACTTCATAGACGGTGAGTTGTCTAATACAAACCTGATAACATCTAGCTGAAAAGATATATTGGAGAGTAGACCTGTGTATATATTGTATATGTTTAAAATCTAACAAGGTGTCCTCAAATATTTTGCTCTCATCACCTGAAATGTAAATAAAGCTTTTTTTTTCAATCATGGATTGATTGCTTCATTGACCATGTCATCAGGAGGTTTTAGAACATTTCAAAAGCATGTGTAAATCAATGTTTTTTTTATTAGCAATATGTGCAAAGGTTTGTCCACTGCTCCTCCTATTGCTTGACATCGTCTTGGAGGGTCTTGTCGCTGTAAGTCTGGAGGGAGATCTGCTCTGCTCCACCACCAAGTCCTCCACCACTTCGTCAGCCTCTGACAACAAGAATGTCTGTGGCTTATTTTTAGATTTTATGTTTTACACACCATTATAATGTTAATTTCATCATAATACCCAATCACTGAATGTCAAGTCTCTACAGGTTTTATCCAGAATATGTATGACACTGAATTACAGTCCAACTAGTACTAGTGGTTCTCAAATGGTTTATTTGGATGGACCCCCATAACTCAGAGATACAAATGGTACCAAATGGACCCGTTTGTACACTCTGTGTGGTCATTCAGGGCTAGCTCGTTGTGATAATATTAGTCCTCATTTTGTGTCCGTGGCGATTGACTACTGCTTGTTACCTGTCGTTTGTCACTCGACATAAGTATAGCCTACGCTAGGGCACATTATTTTACTATGACACATGAGTCCACTAGTGTTGATTGTCAAATGTTTTATTTTCAAAGACCCCCAGAACAGCCATAACCCAGTGTGTCACAGGTCTATTTGGTTCCATTTTGTACACTGAATTACAGACCTTCTGGTTATTCAGGGCTATAGTCTTTGTGTTTTTTTAACAATAATAACATGAGAATGAGAATAACAAAAAGTTTGAGGGCGCGACACCCCCTCACGCACCCTCGTGCCGCCGGGCCTGATTTTAATTGTTGCCTGAGAGGGGATTCCAGGGATATTGCATTGACAATGCTTTGCAAATGTACAATGATACATACTGTAGGCCTATATGGGCATATTTGCGCACCCGCCACGACGGATGCACAGACTACTTGTGAACTTTAAAATTCTTAAACGTACTGTATGCATTTAAAGTTCACAAGATATGGCCAGAGATAGAGCAAAGAAAAGGTGCTTTAATTTATACATTTATTGAACAGAGATGATTTTTCTGAGGATTTAGCTTAAATGTCCATTTGAGAATTCATTGATTTCTTTTCTTTTTTTCTTCTAGACTTTTTTCAGGTACGGTGATGTCAGAAGCTCTCAAGGATGTGAGGCCACAACTCCATCACAAAAGGTCTGGATCGATCTGGACCACACTGCAATGCCTTTCAAAAGTGCAATTTGTAAAGAGACGTCAAATGTAGGCATTCAGCAAGAGATCATTCCGGGGACTCACGGAATCGTGACGGCCTTACAGAAATCGAGCAATGAAAAATCTGAAAAAGAAGCTTGTGCAGAAAGTCGGAGGCCTGATGGGTCCAAGTTGAATACTCACATTAAACGGATATATGAAAGATATGACCTCGAATTTTCTCCACCAGACCTTCATATAGATGAAGATTATACAAGTGATGATACTGCTACAGCCAATGATATTAATCTTTCATTGACTAAACAACAATCTGCTGAAGAGGAATCTAAAGCACTGGCATCAAGTCAGGCTGAAAATGTTGAAGAGGAGAAGAGTGATCGTCATGTTGAAGATAAGGTTAAAAAAGGAAGGGAATCTGAAAGTGATTGGATTGGCTATGGGGACAAAGGAGACGATACCCGTGTGGAGGTCAATGCCACCATGAAGGACCGTAATATTTCAGTACATCAAGATGTTGCACCAGACAGTCACTCTCACAAGAAGCCCGGTCATGTGGAATCTCAAGATGAGGTAGCATCACAAATGATAGGCGAGCGCCATTCAAGACAGAACTTAACTTCTGAGAATAATGTGTCTTCTGTTTTTAATGAGAGCACTACTGATTTTGGTGAAGTAAATGCAGGCATCTCCCACTCTAAGAATATTCTTGTAGGAGAGGAAAGAAAGATTGACCATTCAGTTGAAGAGGAGAGACAGATTGATCATTCAGACCAATTATCTTTCCAGCAGCAATCCCAACAGTCTCAAGTCAAGGTATCAGAAATGCAGGAAGGTCGGGTAGAAATTCCATTCATTGGACTAGACAATTCAATGGAGGATATGTCAATCTCATTGTCCGTGCATTCTCAAGACAAGAACGCAGAATTGGATAGAAATGATAGATTGGCAAGGACGCCTAGTCAGGAAGTAATCCCACTACTAAGAATAGAAAACGATGAGCAGGATATGTTGGAACATTTCTTATATTCACAAGACAAGAATGAAGAAGAGGGAAAGATTGTTCATTCAACTGAAAAGAGAAGCATTGATAATTCAGGTCAATTATCTTTCCAGCAGCAACCCTGGCTTTCTCAAGGCACTGTATCAGAAATGCAGGAATGTCAAGTAGAAATTCCATTAATTGGAATGGACACTTGGATACAGGATATGCTAGACTTTGAGTGTGAACAGAATACTCCTCCTTTAGGTGTGTTTGACACAACAATCTCCCAGTCTGAGGATATTCTTGTAGGAACTCAACAAAATGATGTAAAGGGAGATGTTGGTGTTACAAGTAGCCAGAATTCTCAAGATCAGAATTACAAAGTTTTTGAAGAGCAGAAAAAGATTGATGAGAGGATGTGTGGTCTAGAAGAAATTCCATTCCTGGAAGTAGAGAACTCCAGGCTGTTAGACCTACAGGTCACACAATATGTGGCTAACGAAGTGTTTCAGACAGAGAGAACAATGGATTGCCATGAAAATACATTGTATTCCAACCAACGCATTGCCTATATTGAAAGTGAATATGATGACAGATGTCCAACCCCAACTATGGATGAGAAACCATATGACTATATGCCTCCTTGTAGTGGTGATAACGAAGTCTGCAAAATTGTCACAGGCAAAGATCTCGGTGTAAAACCAACTCTTATAGAAGACCAGGAACTTCATATGTCTGAAGACATGAGTCATAATCTGCATAATTCAGCTCATTCTGACCTTCACATCAGAACTTTGAGAGTGCTGAGTTCCTTATCCAAACAGCTCTCTAAATCTAGCCACACTGACACGTCCTGTGAGTTTCAGATTTCACACCAAGGTGTGGCAACTTCCAAGGAAGCAGACTTACTGCAAACCTGTTCAGAGCAAGGTGGTTCTTCTCATTCTTGTCGAACCAATGCATTTCATGCAAATGTTGATAAAAGTAAAACCAACGCTGATTTGCAACACAATGATCATTTATTCAACCAGCGCCCAGTCATGGCTGTGAAACCATCGAAGAATGATTACAGCGGACCTTACATTTGCTCAGAAGAGCCCATGGATACATCAGAGTCTGTCCACGGAGGCAACCAAACTAAATTCCTTGCTGCCACATACCCTACACCAATTACAACTCACATGGGGATACAAGCAGGCAGTTCCACCGGAATGCCTGAGGACCTCATAAAGCAAGCAAACACTCAGACTCGTTCAAAGGCAAGATGGGCATCTGATGATGAAGAGGTTATTGAGAAATTTAATTTGGATGAACCAAAACTTGCCCTTATAGATGCATTATATCAGTACCCAGAAAGTGACCATTCAGACATCAAGAGGATTCCTTCTATGACGCTGAAAATGGGACAAACGTCTGCAGACATGATTGAAAGAACTGAGAAAAAGCCTTCAGTTTATGACAGCACAGAGAAAAATGGCAAATCTTTTACTGTGGATGATTTAACAAGCTCAATGAAATGCACAGTGTTTTACTCCAGTAGAATGGGAAGTAAGCCATCTCTAATGGAACAGCTCTCTGAGAGGTGCCAACAGTCTGACCCCACCCAATCTTCAATGGAGCAAGAGTGTCTCATCTTCTCAGAACAAATGAACCAGCTCATGAAAAGGAAAAGGAGAGGGCTTGGCTCCAGTCAAATCAGTAACTTTGACAGATCAAAGACCCACAGGACAGAGAAGGTCTCTCCTATCACTGTGCGCTTTTCCTCTCTACAGGATCAGGATGATTCATTGGACAACTTGGATTTGCAACCACATCTTGCTGGTCAAAGGATCAAGGTAGACGTGCAAGAGAGGGAAGGTCTGGCAAAAACCACAGACAAAGAGAATACCTTACATCTTCATAAATTGTCTTGTGGAAAAGGACATCAGTTATCTTCTGTCTCTGACATGACATCAGAATGTACCAGGTCATACCAAGCCATGATGAATGATGTTTGTTCCGGCAAAAAGCTGTCATCCAAAACCGAGGGCCAAAAACGACCTAGCAGTTATTCAAAGTCGAGCAACCATGTTGACTTGAGTGGTCAAATGAAGAGAGAAATGTATGACAGCCTGCAAACTAATCTGAATTCAGTTGTGAGGCAGTCCTGTAAAACCAAGTTCAGATTCTACATATTGGTGACTTCAGATGACGTCTTCTTTAAAGAGACAAAGGTATGGTATTTTTTAATCAAATGGAGCCTTATCACCGCAGCCATTTTGACAGGTAAAGTGAAGGTAGCCTGGGTGCCAACCTGCTCGCTCCGTTCCGCGATTTGTTTTGTCTCTCCGCATCACAGTATGGAAAGCCTCCTATTTCCAAAGGGAAATAGGAGGCTTTCAAGCCACCGCGGCTTTCAAGCCACCGCGGCTTCTGATTGGTCTGTGGTGCGGGGCGGGACAAATACACCAGTGTGTATTGGCTGGCTGATGACGTAGCTACCTAACCCTACTCTGATTCGTTGGAACAACATCCAATCAGCAATGACCCCGCCTACGTCACATCGAACGTTCAGAAATACGAGTCAGCTGAATCATTTCCAGACTGTGATGCGGAGAGATAAAACAATTCGCGGAACGAAGCGAGCAGGCTGAGGTAATGACATTATTTGTGGCGGTGTTTAAAGTAGGTGTTACTGTGTTACTGTGCCATCATGGACAGCTCCTGTACAGTTAATTTAATGCTGGCAGACCAAAACACTTAATTGAAAGGTCAATTGATATTATTACCGTAAGCAGTGTTTACCTGTCAAAATGGCTGCTGTGGAAAGGTTCCATGTATATCATAATCTACTATGAATGCCCTGCACTCCTGCTATCATTTTAAAAGGATTTAATGCTGCACCTCAGAGGGTGCCGTCATTATATCGTCTCATATCAATGCTATAAAATGTATACATCATATATTACATGAATAATGCTCAGTCCACAAGTAACAGTTGTTTTATTTTTGCGCTATAATATATCTTAAGTATATAACACATTTTTTGTATACCGTGCTGACATTTCTTCTAGGGCATATGATGCCAGAATTTCCAAGGAGGTTGTCTTGTGGCGTTGTGAGATTTGTAAGGTTTCTCTTTTGAATCTGTCATTCTAAAGGCACAGTTGGAAGCAAATGGCCACACTGAGGTAGAGCCATTTCAGTTCTTCCTGGGTGAGGAGTGTTCTTCATTGCCACTACTCATCATCCTCAGGAATGAAGATATTGCAGAGCACATTTGTGAGGTAATACAATGGCTCCTATCAAAAGTAATGTGGCAGTATAGAGAGAATTTTATTTAACTATGTAAATGCTGTTTGATTTTCATTTACCCTGTTTTCTCAGGTACCTCATTTGCTCAAGTT